>NC_142668.1:1200000-1800000 GCF_026168435.1 Sesamum indicum
AAAATTTCTTATGGAAGGGCACAACAAACAGTGGCTACGCAAAGGTAGAATGGAAAGAATTATGTCGGCCGGTGGAGGAGGGAGGCCTAGGATTCAAGGACATTACCACCTTGAATCGCGCCTTAATGACCAAGAAACTTTGTGATATCATTCGATGTGATAGGACTTCTATTTGGGTTGAGTGGCTATATCAAGGCCGATTACGTGACACCTGTATATGGACGATCCAAGAACACGAAGGTTCTTGGGGTTGGAGGAAAATCTTACAACTACGGGCTTTTCTCCGCCCTATGGTGGACTATCAGATCGGTGATTGGAGACGATTTCACCTATGGCAAGACCCTTGGTATTCTCTTGGTCCTCTTATAGAGACATTTCCACAGGGGCCGAGGCTACTCAGACTTGACAAATCAGCAAAACTCAGCACGGTGATTAGTGGAAGAGAATGGCAGTGGCCAATGATCACAGATTTCGAGTGCTTGGAGATCACACACACACTACCGGCAATCCGCGGAGGAGATGACCGGGTAGTATGGAGATTTGATTAGGGACAACCCACAACTCAGCCTCTTTACAGGTTGTTCGATCCCCCTAGGCCGAAGGTAGGCTGGTCTTCACTACTTTCGGGCTCTCTTAAGATTCCTCGTCACTTATTCATCTTATGGCTTGCCATCCTTGGCAAGCTACCCACGACAGACAAACCATGGCTATCTCATCTTGGCACATGCATTTTGTATAATGAGGGGGCACTAGAAACACACGCCCACTTATTCTTCCAGTGCAAATTTAGTCGACAGTGTCTCACAACAATCCGGAAGGTGTTAGGATTCCATTGGCCCAATACAGACTGGACAAGAGATATTGAGTGGGCTTCATGGAGATGGAGGGGAAAGCACATCATTAACATTGCTTATCGAGCACTACTAGCATCATGTGTTTACCACATTTGGAGAGAAAGGAACTTGAGACGATTCGAGCACGTTGAAAGGACACCAAACATCATAGCTAAATTGATAGTTGATGACGTCAGGCAGTGGATTCTTAGTATCACATTAGCTACCTCGGTCAGTACACGAGCTTTGTATAGACTTTGGCGTATCCCTTGGCCAGCCGAGGGAGAAACCAACTGATTGCCAGTTTGTTGTACTGTATTTTTTTTATCTTATTGAAAATTACATTTACCCAAAAAAAATTCCATGAAACTTGACCCAAACGTTGGTCTAGACCAATTCTTTTGTGTGGTAAATTTGCTAAACCTAATAATAACTACAAGTTAGTCGAAAAGGGAAACAAACTTGTTTTAATAAAACCGTGACAAACAGCTAAATTTTGAACGTTCTCAGAATTCCACGAAACTTGACCCAAACGTAGGTCTAGACCCATTTTTTTGGGTGGTAAATTTGCTAAGCGTAATAATAACTACAAATTAGTAGAAAAGGAGAATAAACTTGCGTTGAAATAACCGTGACAAACTGCTACATTTTGATCGTTCTCAGAATTCCATAAAACTTGACCCAAACGTAGGTCTAGACCCATTCTTTTGTGTGGTAAATTTACTAAGCGTAATAATAACTAGAAATTAGTGGAAAAGGGAAACAAACTGACTTTAATAAAACCGTGCAAAAAAGCCAAATTTTGTACATTCTGAGAATTCCATGAAACTTGACCCAAACGTTGGTTTAGACCCGTGCATTTGTGTAGTAAATTTGTTAAACGTGATAATAACTACAAAATAGTATAAAAGGAAAACAAACATGCTATAATAAAACTGTGCAAAATAGTTAAATTTGGAATGTTCTCAGAATTCCATGAAACTTGACCCAAACGTTGGTATAGACACATGCATTTGTCTGGTAAATTTGATAAGCGTAATAATGATTACAAATTAGTATAAAAGGAAAACAAACTTGTTTTAATAAAATCGTGCAAAACAACTAAATTTTGAACATTCTCAAAATTCTACGAAAATTGACCCAAATGTTGGTCTAGACCCATGCATTTGTGTGGTAAATTTGCTAAGGGTAATAATAACTACAAATTAGTAGAAATGGGAAACAAACTTGCTTATATAAAACCGTGCCAAACAGCTAAATTTTGAACGTTCTCAAAATTCCACGAAACTTGACCCAAACATTGGTCTAGACCAATTCTTTTGTGTGGTAAATTTGCTAAACCAAATAATAACTACAAGTTAGTAGAAAAGGGATAAACCATAGCATCTCACTCGCTAGATCAGTCAGTACACGTGCTTTATTTCGATTATGGCGAATCCCTTGGCCTGTCGAGGGATAAAACCATTTTGGGACCATATTGTTGTACTGTACCGTTTTTAGTCAATGAAACATACTTTTACCAAAAAAGAAACAAACTTGTTTTAATAAAATCGTGACAAACAGCTAAATTTTGAACGTTCTCAGAATTCCACGAAACGTAACCCAAGCGTATTCTTTTGTGTGGTAAATTTGTTAAGCATAATAATAACTACAAATTAGTAGAAAAGGGAAACAAACTTGAGTTAAAATAACCGTGACAAACTGCTAAATTTTGATCGTTCACAGAATTCCACAAAACTTGACCCAAACGTAGGTCTACACCTATTCTTTTGTGTGGTAAATTTGCTAACTAGAAATTATTGGAAAAGGGAAACAAACTGGCTTTAATAAAACCGTGCAAAATAGCTAAATTTTGTACGTTCTGAGAATTCCATGATACTTGACCCAAACGTTGGTTTAGACCCATGCATTTGTGTAGTAATTTGTTAAACGTAATAATAACTACAAAATAGTATAAAAGGGAAACAAACTGTCTTTAATAATACCGTGCAAAACAGTTAAATTTTGAACGTTCTCAGAATTCCATGAAACTTGACCCAAACGTTGGTTTAGACACATGCATTTGTGTGGTAAATTTGGTAAGCATAATAATAACTACAAATTAGTATAAAAGGGAAACAAACTTGTTTTATTAAAACCGTGACAAACAACTAAATTTTGAACGTTTTCAGAATTTCACAAAACTTGACCCAAACGTAGGTCTAGACACATTCTTTTGTGTGGTAAATTTGCTAAGCGAAATAATAACTACAAATTAGTAGAAAAGGGAAGCAAACTTGCGTTGAAATGATCGTGACAAACTGCTAAATTTTGATCGTTCTCAGAATTCCACAAACATGACCCAAACGTAGGTCTAGACCCATTCTTTTGTGTGGTAAATTTGCTAAACGTAATAATAACTACAAATTAGTAGAAAAGGGAAACAAACTTGCGTTGAAATAACTGTGACAAACTGCTAAAGTTTGATCGTTCTCATAATTCCGCAAAACATGACTCAAACGTAGGGCTATACCCATTCTTTTGTGTGGTAAATTTGCTGAGTGTAATAATAACTAGAAATTAGTAGGAAAGGGAAACAAACTGGCTTTAATAAAACCGTGCAAAAATAGCTAAATTTTGTACGTTCTGAGAATTCCTTGGTCTGTTATTATTACAAAATCCTTGCTAAGCGCATCCCTTGGTCTTTTGAGGGAGACACCAATTGATTGTTGTACTATACTCCTTTTTTTAATGAAACTTACCTTTACCCAAAAAAAAAAGTCACCTTATTATTTCGAGGTCAGCACAGGGTTTACGGGAGGAAATGCTGGCAGTACTTGGATTCCAGGAAGGACTTCTGCCAATGAGATGTTTGGGACTTCCTCTATTATCCTCCAGATTATCGATTGCTGATTGTCGTCCATTATTGTTGAAAATTGATAAACGTATTTCTGGTTGGGAGGGTTTGGCACTCTCATATGCCGGTAGAGTACAAATTATAAAATCTGTACTGATGTCGGTGAGCTTATACTGGACTTCGGCTTTCATTTTACCATAGAAAGTTACATACGAAATTGAAAAGAGGATGCAAAATTTCTTATGGAAGGGCACAACAAACAGTGGCTACGCAAAGGTAGAATGGAAAGAATTATGTCGGCCGGTGGAGGAGGGAGGCCTAGGATTCAAGGACATTACCACCTTGAATCGCGCCTTAATGACCAAGAAACTTTGTGATATCATTCGATGTGATAGGACTTCTATTTGGGTTGAGTGGCTATATCAAGGCCGATTACGTGACACCTGTATATGGACGATCCAAGAACACGAAGGTTCTTGGGGTTGGAGGAAAATCTTACAACTACGGGCTTTTCTCCGCCCTATGGTGGACTATCAGATCGGTGATTGGAGACGATTTCACCTATGGCAAGACCCTTGGTATTCTCTTGGTCCTCTTATAGAGACATTTCCACAGGGGCCGAGGCTACTCAGACTTGACAAATCAGCAAAACTCAGCACGGTGATTAGTGGAAGAGAATGGCAGTGGCCAATGATCACAGATTTCGAGTGCTTGGAGATCACACACACACTACCGGCAATCCGCGGAGGAGATGACCGGGTAGTATGGAGATTTGATTAGGGACAACCCACAACTCAGCCTCTTTACAGGTTGTTCGATCCCCCTAGGCCGAAGGTAGGCTGGTCTTCACTACTTTCGGGCTCTCTTAAGATTCCTCGTCACTTATTCATCTTATGGCTTGCCATCCTTGGCAAGCTACCCACGACAGACAAACCATGGCTATCTCATCTTGGCACATGCATTTTGTGTAATGAGGGGGCACTAGAAACACACGCCCACTTATTCTTCCAGTGCAAATTTAGTCGACAGTGTCTCACAACAATCCGGAAGGTGTTAGGATTCCATTGGCCCAATACAGACTGGACAAGAGATATTGAGTGGGCTTCATGGAGATGGAGGGGAAAGCACATCATTAACATTGCTTATCGAGCACTACTAGCATCATGTGTTTACCACATTTGGAGAGAAAGGAACTTGAGACGATTCGAGCACGTTGAAAGGACACCAAACATCATAGCTAAATTGATAGTTGATGACGTCAGGCAGTGGATTCTTAGTATCACATTAGCTACCTCGGTCAGTACACGAGCTTTGTATAGACTTTGGCGTATCCCTTGGCCAGCCGAGGGAGAAACCAACTGATTGCCAGTTTGTTGTACTGTATTTTTTTTATCTTATTGAAAATTACATTTACCCAAAAAAAATTCCATGAAACTTGACCCAAACGTTGGTCTAGACCAATTCTTTTGTGTGGTAAATTTGCTAAACCTAATAATAACTACAAGTTAGTCGAAAAGGGAAACAAACTTGTTTTAATAAAACCGTGACAAACAGCTAAATTTTGAACGTTCTCAGAATTCCACGAAACTTGACCCAAACATAGGTCTAGACCCATTTTTTTGGGTGGTAAATTTGCTAAGCGTAATAACTACAAATTAGTAGAAAAGGAGAATAAACTTGCGTTGAAATAACCGTGACAAACTGCTAAATTTTGATCGTTCTCAGAATTCCATAAAACTTGACCCAAACGTAGGTCTAGACCCATTCTTTTGTGTGGTAAATTTACTAAGCGTAATAATAACTAGAAATTAGTGGAAAAGGGAAACAAACTGACTTTAATAAAACCGTGCAAAAAAGCCAAATTTTGTACATTTTGAGAATTCCATGAAACTTGACCCAAACGTTGGTTTAGACCCGTGCATTTGTGTAGTAAATTTGTTAAACGTGATAATAACTACAAAATAGTATAAAAGGAAAACAAACATGCTATAATAAAACTGTGCAAAATAGTTAAATTTGGAATGTTCTCAGAATTCCATGAAACTTGACCCAAACGTTGGTATAGACACATGCATTTGTCTGGTAAATTTGATAAGCGTAATAATGATTACAAATTAGTATAAAAGGAAAACAAACTTGTTTTAATAAAATCGTGCAAAACAACTAAATTTTGAACATTCTCAAAATTCTACGAAAATTGACCCAAATGTTGGTCTAGACCCATGCATTTGTGTGGTAAATTTGCTAAGGGTAATAATAACTACAAATTAGTAGAAATGGGAAACAAACTTGCTTATATAAAACCGTGCCAAACAGCTAAATTTTGAACGTTCTCAAAATTCCACGAAACTTGACCCAAACATTGGTCTAGACCAATTCTTTTGTGTGGTAAATTTGCTAAACCAAATAATAACTACAAGTTAGTAGAAAAGGGATAAACCATAGCATCTCACTCGCTAGATCAGTCAGTACACGTGCTTTATTTCGATTATGGCGAATCCCTTGGCCTGTCGAGGGATAAAACCATTTTGGGACCATATTGTTGTACTGTACCGTTTTTAGTCAATGAAACATACTTTTACCAAAAAAGAAACAAACTTGTTTTAATAAAATCGTGACAAACAGCTAAATTTTGAACGTTCTCAGAATTCCACGAAACGTAACCCAAGCGTAGGTCTAGACCCATTCTTTTGTGTGGTAAATTTGCTAAGCATAATAATAAATACAAATTAGTAGAAAAGGGAAACAAACTTGAGTTAAAATAACCGTGACAAACTGCTAAATTTTGATCGTTCACAGAATTCCACAAAACTTGACCCAAACGTAGGTCTACACCTATTCTTTTGTGTGGTAAATTTGCTAACTAGAAATTATTGGAAAAGGGAAACAAACTGGCTTTAATAAAACCGTGCAAAATAGCTAAATTTTGTACGTTCTGAGAATTCCATGATACTTGACCCAAACGTTGGTTTAGACCCATGCATTTGTGTAGTAATTTGTTAAACGTAATAATAACTACAAAATAGTATAAAAGGGAAACAAACTGTCTTTAATAATACCGTGCAAAACAGTTAAATTTTGAACGTTCTCAAAATTCCATGAAACTTGACCCAAACGTTGGTTTAGACACATGCATTTGTGTGGTAAATTTGGTAAGCATAATAATAACTACAAATTAGTATAAAAGGGAAACAAACTTGTTTTATTAAAACCGTGACAAACAACTAAATTTTGAACGTTTTCAGAATTTCACAAAACTTGACCCAAACGTAGGTCTAGACACATTCTTTTGTGTGGTAAATTTGCTAAGCATAATAATACCTACAAATTAGTAGAAAAGGGAAGCAAACTTGCGTTGAAATGATCGTGACAAACTGCTAAATTTTGATTGTTCTCAGAATTCCACAAACATGACCCAAACGTAGGTCTAGACCCATTCTTTTGTGTGGTAAATTTGCTAAACGTAATAATAACTACAAATTAGTAGAAAAGGGAAACAAACTTGCGTTGAAATAACTGTGACAAACTGCTAAAGTTTGATCGTTCTCATAATTCCACAAAACATGACTCAAACGTAGGGCTATACCCATTCTTTTGTGTGGTAAATTTGCTGAGTGTAATAATAACTAGAAATTAGTAGGAAAGGAAAACAAACTGGCTTTAATAAAACCGTGCAAAAATAGCTAAATTTTGTACGTTCTGAGAATTCCTTGGTCTGTTATTATTACAAAATCCTTGCTAAGCGCATCCCTTGGTCTTTTGAGGGAGACACCAATTGATTGTTGTACTATACTCCTTTTTTTAATGAAACTTACCTTTACCCAAAAAAAAAAGTCACCTTATTATTTCGAGGTCAGCACAGGGTTTACGGGAGGAAATGCTGGCAGTACTTGGATTCCAGGAAGGAGTTCTGCCAATGAGATGTTTGGGACTTCCTCTATTATCCTCCAGATTATCGATTGCTGATTGTCGTCCATTATTGTTGAAAATTGATAAACGTATTTCTGGTTGGGAGGGTTTGGCACTCTCATATGCCGGTAGAGTACAAATTATAAAATCTGTACTGATGTCGGTGAGCTTATACTGGACTTCGGCTTTCATTTTACCATAGAAAGTTACATACGAAATTGAAAAGAGGATGCAAAATTTCTTATGGAAGGGCACAACAAACAGTGGCTACGCAAAGGTAGAATGGAAAGAATTATGTCGGCCGGTGGAGGAGGGAGGCCTAGGATTCAAGGACATTACCACCTTGAATCGCGCCTTAATGACCAAGAAACTTTGTGATATCATTCGATGTGATAGGACTTCTATTTGGGTTGAGTGGCTATATCAAGGCCGATTACGTGACACCTGTATATGGACGATCCAAGAACACGAAGGTTCTTGGGGTTGGAGGAAAATCTTACAACTACGGGCTTTTCTCCGCCCTATGGTGGACTATCAGATCGGTGATTGGAGACGATTTCACCTATGGCAGGACCCTTGGCATTCTCTTGGTCCTCTTATAGAGACATTTCCAAAGGGGCCGAGGCTACTCAGACTTGACAAATCAGCAAAACTCAGCACGGTGATTAGTGGAAGAGAATGGCAGTGGCCAATGATCACAGATTTCGAGTGCTTGGAGATCACACACACACTACCGGCAATCCACGGAGGAGATGACCGGGTAGTATGGAGATTTGATTAGGGACAACCCACAACTCAGCCTCTTTACAGGTTGTTCGATCCCCCTAGGCCGAAGGTAGGCTGGTCTTCACTACTTTCGGGCTCTCTTAAGATTCCTCGTCACTTATTCATCTTATGGCTTGCCATCCTTGGCAAGCTACCCACGACAGACAAACCATGGCTATCTCATCTTGGCACATGCATTTTGTGTAATGAGGGGGCACTAGAAACACACGCCCACTTATTCTTCCAGTGCAAATTTAGTCGACAGTGTCTCACAACAATCCAGAAGGTGTTAGGATTCCATTGGCCCAATACAGACTGGACAAGAGATATTGAGTGGGCTTCATGGAGATGGAGGGGAAAGCACATCATTAACATTGCTTATCGAGCACTACTAGCATCATGTGTTTACCACATTTGGAGAGAAAGGAACTTGAGACGATTCGAGCACGTTGAAAGGACACCAAACATCATAGCTAAATTGATAGTTGATGACGTCAGGCAGCGGATTCTTAGTATCACATTAGCTACCTCGGTCAGTACACGAGCTTTGTATAGACTTTGGCGTATCCGTTGGCCAGCCGAGGGAGAAACCAACTGATTGCCAGTTTGTTGTACTGTATTTTTTTTATCTTATTGAAAATTACATTTACCCAAAAAAAATTCCATGAAACTTGACCCAAACGTTGGTCTAGACCAATTCTTTTGTGTGGTAAATTTGCTAAACCTAATAATAACTACAAGTTAGTCGAAAAGGGAAACAAACTTGTTTTAATAAAACCGTGACAAACAGCTAAATTTTGAACGTTCTCAGAATTCCACGAAACTTGACCCAAACGTAGGTCTAGACCCATTTTTTGGGGTGGTAAATTTGCTAAGCGTAATAATAACTACAAATTAGTAGAAAAGGAGAATAAACTTGCGTTGAAATAACCGTGACAAACTGCTAAATTTTGATCGTTCTCAGAATTCCATAAAACTTGACCCAAACGTACGTCTAGACCCATTCTTTTGTGTGGTAAATTTACTAAGCGTAATAATAACTAGAAATTAGTGGAAAAGGGAAACAAACTGGCTTTAATAAAACCGTGCAAAAAAGCCAAATTTTGTACATTCTGAGAATTCCATGAAACTTGACCCAAACGTTGGTTTAGACCCGTGCATTTGTGTAGTAAATTTGTTAAACGTGATAATAACTACAAAATAGTATAAAAGGAAAACAAACATGCTATAATAAAACTGTGCAAAACAGTTAAATTTGGAATGTTCTCAGAATTCCATGAAACTTGACCCAAACGTTGGTATAGACACATGCATTTGTCTGGTAAATTTGATAAGCGTAATAATGATTACAAATTAGTATAAAAGGAAAACAAACTTGTTTTAATAAAACCGTGCAAAACAACTAAATTTTGAACATTCTCAAAATTCTACGAAAATTGACCCAAATGTTGGTCTAGACCCATGCATTTTGTGTGGTAAATTTGCTAAGGGTAATAATAACTACAAATTAGTAGAAATGGGAAACAAACTTGCTTATATAAAACCGTGCCAAACAGCTAAATTTTGAACGTTCTCAAAATTCCACGAAACTTGACCCAAACATTGGTCTAGACCAATTCTTTTGTGTGGTAAATTTGCTAAACCAAATAATAACTACAAGTTAGTAGAAAAGGGATAAACCATAGCATCTCACTCGCTAGATCAGTCAGTACACGTGCTTTATTTCGATTATGGCGAATCCCTAGGCCTGTCGAGGGATAAAACCATTTTGGGACCATATTGTTGTACTGTACCGTTTTTAGTCAATGAAACATACTTTTACCAAAAAAGAAACAAACTTGTTTTAATAAAATCGTGACAAACAGCTAAATTTTGAACGTTCTCAGAATTCCACGAAACGTAACCCAAGCGTAGGTCTAGACCCATTCTTTTGTGTGGTAAATTTGCTAAACGTAATAATAACTACAAATTAGTAGAAAAGGGAAACAAACTTGCGTTGAAATAACTGTGACAAACTGCTAAAGTTTGATCGTTCTCATAATTCCACAAAACATGACTCAAACGTAGGGCTATACCCATTCTTTTGTGTGGTAAATTTGCTGAGTGTAATAATAACTAGAAATTAGTAGGAAAGGGAAACAAACTGGCTTTAATAAAACCGTGCAAAAATAGCTAAATTTTGTACGTTCTGAGAATTCCTTGGTCTGTTATTATTACAAAATCCTTGCTAAGCGCATCCCTTGGTCTTTTGAGGGAGACACCAATTGATTGTTGTACTATACTCCTTTTTTTAATGAAACTTACCTTTACCCAAAAAAAAAAGTCACCTTATTATTTCGAGGTCAGCACAGGGTTTACGGGAGGAAATGCTGGCAGTACTTGGATTCCAGGAAGGACTTCTGCCAATGAGATGTTTGGGACTTCCTCTATTATCCTCCAGATTATCGATTGCTGATTGTCGTCCATTATTGTTGAAAATTGATAAACGTATTTCTGGTTGGGAGGGTTTGGCACTCTCATATGCCGGTAGAGTACAAATTATAAAATCTGTACTGATGTCGGTGAGCTTATACTGGACTTCGGCTTTCATTTTACCATAGAAAGTTACATACGAAATTGAAAAGAGGATGCAAAATTTCTTATGGAAGGGCACAACAAACAGTGGCTACGCAAAGGTAGAATGGAAAGAATTATGTCGGCCGGTGGAGGAGGGAGGCCTAGGATTCAAGGACATTACCACTTTGAATCGCGCCTTAATGACCAAGAAACTTTGTGATATCATTCGATGTGATAGGACTTCTATTTGGGTTGAGTGGCTATATCAAGGCCGATTACGTGACACCTGTATATGGACGATCCAAGAACACGAAGGTTCTTGGGGTTGGAGGAAAATCTTACAACTACGGGCTTTTCTCCGCCCTATGGTGGACTATCAGATCGGTGATTGGAGACGATTTCACCTATGGCAGGACCCTTGGCATTCTCTTGGTCCTCTTATAGAGACATTTCCACAGGGGCCGAGGCTACTCAGACTTGACAAATCAGCAAAACTCAGCACGGTGATTAGTGGAAGAGAATGGCAGTGGCCAATGATCACAGATTTCGAGTGCTTGGAGATCACACACACACTACCGGCAATCCGCGGAGGAGATGACCGGGTAGTATGGAGATTTGATTAGGGACAACCCACAACTCAGCCTCTTTACAGGTTGTTCGATCCCCCTAGGCCGAAGGTAGGCTGGTCTTCACTACTTTCGGGCTCTCTTAAGATTCCTCGTCACTTATTCATCTTATGGCTTGCCATCCTTGGCAAGCTACCCACGATAGACAAACCATGGCTATCTCATCTTGGCACATGCATTTTGTGTAATGAGGGGGCACTAGAAACACACGCCCACTTATTCTTCCAGTGCAAATTTAGTCGACAGTGTCTCACAACAATCCGGAAGGTGTTAGGATTCCATTGGCCCAATACAGACTGGACAAGAGATATTGAGTGGGCTTCATGGAGATGGAGGGGAAAGCACATCATTAACATTGCTTATCGAGCACTACTAGCATCATGTGTTTACCACATTTGGAGAGAAAGGAACTTGAGACGATTCGAGCACGTTGAAAGGACACCAAACATCATAGCTAAATTGATAGTTGATGACGTCAGGCAGCGGATTCTTAGTATCACATTAGCTACCTCGGTCAGTACATGAGCTTTGTATAGACTTTGGCGTATCCGTTGGCCAGCCGAGGGAGAAACCAACTGATTGCCAGTTTGTTGTACTGTATTTTTTTTATCTTATTGAGAATTACATTTACCCAAAAAAAATTCCATGAAACTTGACCCAAACGTTGGTCTAGACCAATTCTTTTGTGTGGTAAATTTGCTAAACCTAATAATAACTACAAGTTAGTCGAAAAGGGAAACAAACTTGTTTTAATAAAACCGTGACAAACAGCTAAATTTTGAACGTTCTCAGAATTCCACGAAACTTGACCCAAACGTAGGTCTAGACCCATTTTTTTGGGTGGTAAATTTGCTAAGCGTAATAATAACTACAAATTAGTAGAAAAGGAGAATAAACTTGCGTTGAAATAACCGTGACAAACTGCTAAATTTTGATCGTTCTCAGAATTCCATAAAACTTGACCCAAACGTAGGTCTAGACCCATTCTTTTGTGTGGTAAATTTACTAAGCGTAATAATAACTAGAAATTAGTGGAAAAGGGAAACAAACTGGCTTTAATAAAACCGTTCAAAAAAGCCAAATTTTGTACAATCTGAGAATTCCATGAAACTTGACCCAAACGTTGGTTTAGACCCGTGCATTTGTGTAGTAAATTTGTTAAACGTGATAATAACTACAAAATAGTATAAAAGGAAAACAAACATGCTATAATAAAACTGTGCAAAACAGTTAAATTTGGAATGTTCTCAGAATTCCATGAAACTTGACCCAAACGTTGGTATAGACACATGCATTTGTCTGGTAAATTTGATAAGCGTAATAATGATTACAAATTAGTATAAAAGGAAAACAAACTTGTTTTAATAAAACCGTGCAAAACAACTAAATTTTGAACATTCTCAAAATTCTACGAAAATTGACCCAAATGTTGGTCTAGACCCATGCATTTTGTGTGGTAAATTTGCTAAGGGTAATAATAACTACAAATTAGTAGAAATGGGAAACAAACTTGCTTATATAAAACCGTGCCAAACAGCTAAATTTTGAACGTTCTCAAAATTCCACGAAACTTGACCCAAACATTGGTCTAGACCAATTCTTTTGTGTGGTAAATTTGCTAAACCAAATAATAACTACAAGTTAGTAGAAAAGGGATAAACCATAGCATCTCACTCGCTAGATCAGTCAGTACACGTGCTTTATTTCGATTATGGCGAATTCCTAGGCCTGTCGAGGGATAAAACCATTTTGGGACCATATTGTTGTACTGTACCGTTTTTAGTCAATGAAACATACTTTTACCAAAAAAGAAACAAACTTGTTTTAATAAAATCGTGACAAACAGCTAAATTTTGAACGTTCTCAGAATTCCACGAAACGTAACCCAAGCGTAGGTCTAGACCCATTCTTTTGTGTGGTAAATTTGCTAAGCATAATAATAACTACAAATTAGTAGAAAAGGGAAACAAACTTGAGTTAAAATAACCGTGACAAACTGCTAAATTTTGATCGTTCACAGAATTCCACAAAACTTGACCCAAACGTAGGTCTACACCCATTCTTTTGTGTGGTAAATTTGCTAAACGTAATAATAACTACAAATTAGTAGAAAAGGGAAACAAACTTGCGTTGAAATAACTGTGACAAACTGCTAAAGTTTGATCGTTCTCATAATTCCACAAAACATGACTCAAACGTAGGGCTATACCCATTCTTTTGTGTGGTAAATTTGCTGAGTGTAATAATAACTAGAAATTAGTAGGAAAGGGAAACAAACTGGCTTTAATAAAACCGTGCAAAAATAGCTAAATTTTGTACGTTCTGAGAATTCCTTGGTCTGTTATTATTACAAAATCCTTGCTAAGCGCATCCCTTGGTCTTTTGAGGGAGACACCAATTGATTGTTGTACTATACTCCTTTTTTTAATGAAACTTACCTTTACCCAAAAAAAAAAGTCACCTTATTATTTCGAGGTCAGCACAGGGTTTACGGGAGGAAATGCTGGCAGTACTTGGATTCCAGGAAGGACTTCTGCCAATGAGATGTTTGGGACTTCCTCTATTATCATCCAGATTATCGATTGCTGATTGTCGTCCATTATTGTTGAAAATTGATAAACGTATTTCTGGTTGGGAGGGTTTGGCACTCTCATATGCCGGTAGAGTACAAATTATAAAATCTGTACTGATGTCGGTGAGCTTATACTGGACTTCGGCTTTCATTTTACCATAGAAAGTTACATACGAAATTGAAAAGAGGATGCAAAATTTCTTATGGAAGGGCACAACAAACAGTGGCTACGCAAAGGTAGAATGGAAAGAATTATGTCGGCCGGTGGAGGAGGGAGGCCTAGGATTCAAGGACATTACCACCTTGAATCGCGCCTTAATGACCAAGAAACTTTGTGATATCATTCGATGTGATAGGACTTCTATTTGGGTTGAGTGGCTATATCAAGGCCGATTACGTGACACCTGTATATGGACGATCCAAGAACACGAAGGTTCTTGGGGTTGGAGGAAAATCTTACAACTACGGGCTTTTCTCCGCCCTATGGTGGACTATCAGATCGGTGATTGGAGACGATTTCACCTATGGCAGGACCCTTGGCATTCTCTTGGTCCTCTTATAGAGACATTTCCACAGGGGCCGAGGCTACTCAGACTTGACAAATCAGCAAAACTCAGCACGGTGATTAGTGGAAGAGAATGGCAGTGGCCAATGATCACAGATTTCGAGTGCTTGGAGATCACACACACACTACCGGCAATCCGCGGAGGAGATGACCGGGTAGTATGGAGATTTGATTAGGGACAACCCACAACTCAGCCTCTTTACAGGTTGTTCGATCCCCCTAGGCCGAAGGTAGGCTGGTCTTCACTACTTTCGGGCTCTCTTAAGATTCCTCGTCACTTATTCATCTTATGGCTTGCCATCCTTGGCAAGCTACCCACGACAGACAAACCATGGCTATCTCATCTTGGCACATGCATTTTGTGTAATGAGGGGGCACTAGAAACACACGCCCACTTATTCTTCCAGTGCAAATTTAGTCGACAGTGTCTCACAACAATCCGGAAGGTGTTAGGATTCCATTGGCCCAATACAGACTGGACAAGAGATATTGAGTGGGCTTCATGGAGATGGAGGGGAAAGCACATCATTAACATTGCTTATCGAGCACTACTAGCATCATGTGTTTACCACATTTGGAGAGAAAGGAAGTTGAGACGATTCGAGCACGTTGAAAGGACACCAAACATCATAGCTAAATTGATAGTTGATGACGTCAGGCAGCGGATTCTTAGTATCACATTAGCTACCTCGGTCAGTACACGAGCTTTGTATAGACTTTGGCGTATCCGTTGGCCAGCCGAGGGAGAAACCAACTGATTGCCAGTTTGTTGTACTGTATTTTTTTTATCTTATTGAAAATTACATTTACCCAAAAAAAATTCCATGAAACTTGACCCAAACGTTGGTCTAGACCAATTCTTTTGTGTGGTAAATTTGCTAAACCTAATAATAACTACAAGTTAGTCGAAAAGGGAAACAAACTTGTTTTAATAAAACCGTGACAAACAGCTAAATTTTGAACGTTCTCAGAATTCCACGAAACTTGGCCCAAACGTAGGTCTAGACCCATTTTTTGGGGTGGTAAATTTGCTAAGCGTAATAATAACTACAAATTAGTAGAAAAGGAGAATAAACTTGCGTTGAAATAACCGTGACAAACTGCTAAATTTTGATCGTTTTCAGAATTCCATAAAACTTGACCCAAACGTAGGTCTAGACCCATTCTTTTGTGTGGTAAATTTACTAAGCGTAATAATAACTAGAAATTAGTGGAAAAGGGAAACAAACTGGCTTTAATAAAACCGTGCAAAAAAGCCAAATTTTGTACATTCTGAGAATTCCATGAAACTTGACCCAAACGTTGGTTTAGACCCGTGCATTTGTGTAGTAAATTTGTTAAACGTGATAATAACTACAAAATAGTATAAAAGGAAAACAAACATGCTATAATAAAACTGTGCAAAACAGTTAAATTTGGAATGTTCTCAGAATTCCATGAAACTTGACCCAAACGTTGGTATAGACACATGCATTTGTCTGGTAAATTTGATAAGCGTAATAATGATTACAAATTAGTATAAAAGGAAAACAAACTTGTTTTAATAAAACCGTGCAAAACAACTAAATTTTGAACATTCTCAAAATTCTACGAAAATTGACCCAAATGTTGGTCTAGACCCATGCATTTTGTGTGGTAAATTTGCTAAGGGTTATAATAACTACAAATTAGTAGAAATGGGAAACAAACTTGCTTATATAAAACCGTGCCAAACAGCTAAATTTTGAACGTTCTCAAAATTCCACGAAACTTGACCCAAACATTGGTCTAGACCAATTCTTTTGTGTGGTAAATTTGCTAAACCAAATAATAACTACAAGTTAGTAGAAAATGGATAAACCATAGCATCTCACTCGCTAGATCAGTCAGTACACGTGCTTTATTTCGATTATGGCGAATCCCTTGGCCTGTCGAGGGATAAAACCATTTTGGGACCATATTGTCGTACTGTACCGTTTTTAGTCAATGAAACATACTTTTACCAAAAAAGAAACAAACTTGTTTTAATAAAATCGTGACAAACAGCTAAATTTTGAACGTTCTCAGAATTCCACGAAACGTAACCCAAGCGTAGGTCTAGACCCATTCTTTTGTTTGGTAAATTTGCTAAGCATAATAATAACTACAAATTAGTAGAAAAGGAAAACAAACTTGAGTTAAAATAACCGTGACAAACTGCTAAATTTTGATCGTTCACAGAATTCCACAAAACTTGACCCAAACGTAGGTCTACACCTATTCTTTTGTGTGGTAAATTTGCTAACTAGAAATTATTGGAAAAGGGAAACAAACTGGCTTTAATAAAACCGTGCAAAATAGCTAAATTTTGTACGTTCTGAGAATTCCATGATACTTGACCCAAACGTTGGTTTAGACCCATGCATTTGTGTAGTAATTTGTTAAACGTAATAATAACTACAAAATAGTATAAAAGGGAAACAAACTGTCTTTAATAATACCGTGCAAAACAGTTAAATTTTGAACGTTCTCAGAATTCCATGAAACTTGACCCAAACGTTGGTTTAGACACATGCATTTGTGTGGTAAATTTGGTAAGCATAATAATAACTACAAATTAGTATAAAAGGGAAACAAACTTGTTTTATTAAAACCGTGACAAACAACTAAATTTTGAACGTTTTCAGAATTTCACAAAACTTGACCCAAACGTAGGTCTAGACACATTCTTTTGTGTGGTAAATTTGCTAAGCATAATAATACCTACAAATTAGTAGAAAAGGGAAGCAAACTTGCGTTGAAATGATCGTGACAAACTGCTAAATTTTGATCGTTCTCAGAATTCCACAAACATGACCCAAACGTAGGTCTAGACCCATTCTTTTGTGTGGTAAATTTGCTAAACGTAATAATAACTACAAATTAGTAGAAAAGGGAAACAAACTTGCGTTGAAATAACTGTGACAAACTGCTAAAGTTTGATCGTTCTCATAATTCCACAAAACATGACTCAAACGTAGGGCTATACCCATTCTTTTGTGTGGTAAATTTGCTGAGTGTAATAATAACTAGAAATTAGTAGGAAAGGGAAACAAACTGGCTTTAATAAAACCGTGCAAAAATAGCTAAATTTTGTACGTTCTGAGAATTCCTTGGTCTGTTATTATTACAAAATCCTTGCTAAGCGCATCCCTTGGTCTTTTGAGGGAGACACCAATTGATTGTTGTACTATACTCCTTTTTTTAATGAAACATACCTTTACCCAAAAAAAAAAGTCACCTTATTATTTCGAGGTCAGCACAGGGTTTACGGGAGGAAATGCTGGCAGTACTTGGATTCCAGGAAGGACTTCTGCCAATGAGATGTTTGGGACTTCCTCTATTATCATCCAGATTATCGATTGCTGATTGTCGTCCATTATTGTTGAAAATTGATAAACGTATTTCTGGTTGGGAGGGTTTGGCACTCTCATATGCCGGTAGAGTACAAATTATAAAATCTGTACTGATGTCGGTGAGCTTATACTGGACTTCGGCTTTCATTTTACCATAGAAAGTTACATACGAAATTGAAAAGAGGATGCAAAATTTCTTATGGAAGGGCACAACAAACAGTGGCTACGCAAAGGTAGAATGGAAAGAATTATGTCGGCCGGTGGAGGAGGGAGGCCTAGGATTCAAGGACATTACCACCTTGAATCGCGCCTTAATGACCAAGAAACTTTGTGATATCATTCGATGTGATAGGACTTCTATTTGGGTTGAGTGGCTATATCAAGGCCGATTACGTGACACCTGTATATGGACGATCCAAGAACACGAAGGTTCTTGGGGTTGGAGGAAAATCTTACAACTACGGGCTTTTCTCCGCCCTATGGTGGACTATCAGATCGGTGATTGGAGACGATTTCACCTATGGCAGGACCCTTGGCATTCTCTTGGTCCTCTTATAGAGACATTTCCACAGGGGCCGAGGCTACTCAGACTTGACAAATCAGCAAAACTCAGCACGGTGATTAGTGGAAGAGAATGGCAGTGGCCAATGATCACAGATTTCGAGTGCTTGGAGATCACACACACACTACCGGCAATCCGCGGAGGAGATGACCGGGTAGTATGGAGATTTGATTAGGGACAACCCACAACTCAGCCTCTTTACAGGTTGTTCGATCCCCCTAGGCCGAAGGTAGGCTAGTCTTCACTACTTTCGGGCTCTCTTAAGATTCCTCGTCACTTATTCATCTTATGGCTTGCCATCCTTGGCAAGCTACCCACGACAGACAAACCATGGCTATCTCATCTTGGCACATGCATTTTGTGTAATGAGGGGGCACTAGAAACACACGCCCACTTATTCTTCCAGTGCAAATTTAGTCGACAGTGTCTCACAACAATCCGGAAGGTGTTAGGATTCCATTGGCCCTATACAGACTGGACAAGAGATATTGAGTGGGCTTCATGGAGATGGAGGGGAAAGCACATCATTAACATTGCTTATCGAGCACTACTAGCATCATGTGTTTACCACATTTGGAGAGAAAGGAACTTGAGACGATTCGAGCACGTTGAAAGGACACCAAACATCATAGCTAAATTGATAGTTGATGACGTCAGGCAGCGGATTCTTAGTATCACATTAGCTACCTCGGTCAGTACACGAGCTTTGTATAGACTTTGGCGTATCCGTTGGCCAGCCGAGGGAGAAACCAACTGATTGCCAGTTTGTTGTACTGTATTTTTTTTTATCTTATTGAAAATTACATTTACGCAAAAAAAATTCCATGAAACTTGACCCAAACGTTGGTCTAGACCAATTCTTTTGTGTGGTAAATTTGCTAAACCTAATAATAACTACAAGTTAGTCGAAAAGGGAAACAAACTTGTTTTAATAAAACCGTGACAAACAGCTAAATTTTGAACGTTCTCAGAATTCCACGAAACTTGACCCAAACGTAGGTCTAGACCCATTTTTTTGGGTGGTAAATTTGCTAAGCGTAATAATAACTACAAATTAGTAGAAAAGGAGAATAAACTTGCGTTGAAATAACCGTGACAAACTGCTAAATTTTGATCGCTCTCAGAATTCCATAAAACTTGACCCAAACGTAGGTCTAGACCCATTCTTTTGTGTGGTAAATTTACTAAGCGTAATAATAACTAGAAATTAGTGGAAAAGGGAAACAAACTGGCTTTAATAAAACCGTGCAAAAAAGCCAAATTTTGTACATTCTGAGAATTCCATGAAACTTGACCCAAACGTTGGTTTAGACCCGTGCATTTGTGTAGTAAATTTGTTAAACGTGATAATAACTACAAAATAGTATAAAAGGAAAACAAACATGCTATAATAAAACTGTGCAAAACAGTTAAATTTGGAATGTTCTCAGAATTCCATGAAACTTGACCCAAACGTTGGTATAGACACATGCATTTGTCTGGTAAATTTGATAAGCGTAATAATGATTACAAATTAGTATAAAAGGAAAACAAACTTGTTTTAATAAAACCGTGCAAAACAACTAAATTTTGAACATTCTCAAAATTCTACGAAAATTGACCCAAATGTTGGTCTAGACCCATGCATTTGTGTGGTAAATTTGCTAAGGGTAATAATAACTACAAATTAGTAGAAATGGGAAACAAACTTGCTTATATAAAACCGTGCCAAACAGCTAAATTTTGAACGTTATCAAAATTCCACGAAACTTGACCCAAACATTGGTCTAGACCAATTCTTTTGTGTGGTAAATTTGCTAAACCAAATAATAACTACAAGTTAGTAGAAAAGGGATAAACCATAGCATCTCACTCGCTAGATCAGTCAGTACACGTGCTTTATTTCGATTATGGCGAATCCCTTGGCCTGTCGAGGGATAAAACCATTTCGGGACCATATTGTTGTACTGTACCGTTTTTAGTCAATGAAACATACTTTTACCAAAAAAGAAACAAACTTGTTTTAATAAAATCGTGACAAACAGCTAAATTTTGAACGTTCTCAGAATTCCACGAAACGTAACCCAAGCGTAGGTCTAGACCCATTCTTTTGTGTGGTAAATTTGCTAAGCATAATAATAACTACAAATTAGTAGAAAAGGGAAACAAACTTGAGTTAAAATAACCGTGACAAACTGCTAAATTTTGATCGTTCACAGAATTCCACAAAACTTGACCCAAACGTAGGTCTACACCTATTCTTTTGTGTGGTAAATTTGCTAACTAGAAATTATTGGAAAAGGGAAACAAACTGGCTTTAATAAAACCGTGCAAAATAGCTAAATTTTGTACGTTCTGAGAATTCCATGATACTTGACCCAAACGTTGGTTTAGACCCATGCATTTGTGTAGTAATTTGTTAAACGTAATAATAACTACTACATAGTATAAAAGGGAAACAAACTGTCTTTAATAATACCGTGCAAAACAGTTAAATTTTGAACGTTCTCAGAATTCCATGAAACTTGACCCAAACGTTGGTTTAGACACATGCATTTGTGTGGTAAATTTGGTAAGCATAATAATAACTACAAATTAGTATAAAAGGGAAACAAACTTGTTTTATTAAAACCGTGACAAACAACTAAATTTTGAACGTTTTCAGAATTTCACAAAACTTGACCCAAACGTAGGTCTAGACACATTCTTTTGTGTGGTAAATTTGCTAAGCGAAATAATAACTACAAATTAGTAGAAAAGGGAAGCAAACTTGCGTTGAAATGATCGTGACAAACTGCTAAAAATTTTGATCGTTCTCAGAATTCCACAAACATGACCCAAACGTAGGTCTAGACCCATTCTTTTGTGTGGTAAATTTGCTGAACGTAATAATAACTACAAATTAGTAGAAAAGGGAAACAAACTTGCGTTGAAATAACTGTGACAAACTGCTAAAGTTTGATCGTTCTCATAATTCCACAAAACATGACTCAAACGTAGGGCTATACCCATTCTTTTGTGTGGTAAATTTGCTGAGTGTAATAATAACTAGAAATTAGTAGGAAAGGGAAACAAACTGGCTTTAATAAAACCGTGCAAAAATAGCTAAATTTTGTACGTTCTGAGAATTCCTTGGTCTGTTATTATTACAAAATCCTTGCTAAGCGCATCCCTTGGTCTTTTGAGGGAGACACCAATTGATTGTTGTACTATACTCCTTTTTTTAATGAAACTTACCTTTACCCAAAAAAAAAAGTCACCTTATTATTTCGAGGTCAGCACAGGGTTTACGGGAGGAAATGCTGGCAGTACTTGGATTCCAGGAAGGACTTCTGCCAATGAGATGTTTGGGACTTCCTCTATTATCCTCCAGATTATCGATTGCTGATTATCGTCCATTATTGTTGAAAATTGATAAACGTATTTCTGGTTGGGAGGGTTTGGCACTCTCATATGCTGGTAGAGTACAAATTATAAAATCTGTACTGATGTCGGTGAGCTTATACTGGACTTCGGCTTTCATTTTACCATAGAAAGTTACATACGAAATTGAAAAGAGGATGCAAAATTTCTTATGGAAGGGCACAACAAACAGTGGCTACGCAAAGGTAGAATGGAAAGAATTATGTCGGCCGGTAGAGGAGGGAGGCCTAGGATTTAAGGATATTACCATCTTGAATCGCGCCTTAATGACCAAGAAACTTTGTGATATCATTCGATGTGATAGGACTTCTATTTGGGTTGAGTGGCTAAATCAAGGTCGGTTATGTGACACCTGTATATGGACGATCTAAGAACACGGAGGTTCTTGGGGCTGGAGGAAAATCTTACAACTACGGGCTTTTCTCCGCCCTATGGTGGACTATCAGATCGCTGATGAGAGACGATTTCACCTATGGCAGGACCCTTGGCATTCTCTTGGTCCTCTTATAGAGACATTTCCATAGGGGCCGAGGCTACTCAGACTTGACAAATCAGCAAAACTCAGCACGGTGATTAGTGGAGGAGAGTGGCAGTGGCCAATGATCACTGATTTCGAGTGCTTGGAGATCACACACACACTACCGGCAATCCGCGGAGGAGATGACCGGGTAGTATGGAGATTTGATTTGGGACAACCCACAACTCTGCCTCTTTACAGGTTGTTCGATCCCCCTAGGCCGAAGGTAGGCTGGTCTTCACTACTTTCGGGCTCTCTTAAGATTCCTCGTCACTTATTCATCTTATGGCTTTCCATCCTTGGCAAGCTACCCACGACAGACAAACCATGGCTATCTCATCTTGGCACATGCATTTTATGTAATGAGGGGGCACTAGAAACACACGCCCACTTATTCTTCCAGTGAAAATTTAGTCGACAGTGTCTCACAACAATCCGGAAGGTGTTAGGATTCCATTGGCCCAATACAGACTGGACAAGAGATATTGAGTGGGCTTCACGGATATGGAGGGGAAGGCACATCATTAACATTGCTTATCGAGCACTACTAGCATCATGTGTTTACCACATTTGGAGAGAAAGGAACTTGAGACGATTCGAGCACGTTGAAAGGACACCAAACATCATAGCTAAATTGATAGTTGATGACGTCAGGCATCGGATTCTTAGTATCACATTAGCTACCTCCGTCAGTACACGAGCTTTGTATAGACTTTGGCGTATCCCTTGGCCTGTCGAGGGAGAAACCAACTGATTGCCAGTTTGTTGTACTGTATTTTTTTATCTTAATGAAAATTACATTTACCCAAAAAAAATTCCACGAAACTTGACCCAAACGTTGGTCTAGACCAATTCTTTTGTGTGGTAAATTTGCTAAACCTAATAATAACTACAAGTTAGTCGAAAAGGGAAACAAACTTGTTTTAATAAAACCGTGACAAACAGCTAAATTTTGAACATTCTCAGAATTCCACGAAACTTGACCCAAACGTAGGTCTAGACCCATTTTTTTGCGTGGTAAATTTGCTAAGCGTAATAATAACTACAAATTAGTTGAAAAGGAGAATAAACTTGCGTTGAAATAACCGTGACAAACTGCTAAATTTTGATCGTTCTTAGAATTCCATAAAACTTGACCCAAACGTAGGTCTAGACCCATTCTTTTGCGTGGTAAATTTACTAAGCGTAATAATAACTAGAAATTAGTGGAAAAGGGAAACAAACTGGCTTTAATAAAACCGTGCAAAACAGCCAAATTTTGTACATTCTGAGAATTCCATGAAACTTGACCCAAACGTTGGTTTAGACCCATGCACTTGTGTAGTAAATTTGTTAAACGTAATAATAACTACAAAATAGTATAAAAGGGAAACAAACTTGCTTTAATAAAACCGTGCAAAACAGTTAAATTTGGAATGTTCTTAGAATTCCATGAAACTTGACCCAAACGTTGGTATAGACACATGCATTTGTGTGGTAAATTTGATAAGCGTAATAATAATTACAAATTAGTGTAAAAGGAAAACAAACTTGTTTTAATAAAACCGTGCAAAACAACTAAATTTTGAACGTTCTCAAAATTCTACGAAAATTGACCCAAATGTTGGTCTAGACTCATGCATTTGTGTGGTAAATTTGCTAAGGGTAATAATAACTACAAATTAGTAGAAATGGGAAACAAACTTGCTTATATAAAACCGTGCCAAACAGCTAAATTTTGAACGTTCTCAAATTCCACGAAACTTGACCCAAACATTGGTCTAGACCAATTCTTTTGTGTGGTAAATTTGCTAAACCAAATAATAACTACAAGTTAGTAGAAAAGGGATAAACCATAGCATCTCACTCGCTAGATCAGTCAGTACACGTGCTTTATTTCGATTATGGCGAATCCCTTGGCCTGTCGAGGGATAAACCATTTTTTTTTTTTTGGTAAATGTAAATTTCATTAATAAAGAGTAATGGTACAGTACAACATGTGATCATCAAATGGTTTCTCCCTCAACCCAAGAGATACGCCATAATCTATACAATGCTCGTGTACTGACTGACGATGTCAAATCAACGCTAAGAACCTCTGCCTGACGTCATCGACAATTAGGATACTCAATGTGGCCGGTGTCCGTTCAGTGTGTTCAAATCTTCTCAAATTTCTCTCCCTCCATATGTGGTAGACACAAGATGCAAGTAGTGTACGGAAAGCGCTATAAATAATGTGCTTACCTCTCCATTTCCACGTCGCCCATTCAATATCTGTTCCCCAATCCCTCTTAGGCCAGTGAAAACGAATCCATCTGCGAATCTCAAAAAGGCATTGACGACTAAATCTGCATTGGAAGAATAAATGTGAATGAGATTCTGTAGCTCCCTCATCGCACAATATGCATACCCCCAGGTGAGATAGCCATGATTTATCCATGGTAGGTAGTTTGCCAAGGATTGCGAGCCATAAGACGAACGAATGACGAGGAATCTTCAAGGAGCCCGAAAGTAGTGAAGACCATCCTACTTTCGGCTCGGGGGGATCAAATAATCGGTAGAGGGCCTGAGTAGTAGGTTTCCCTTCGTCACATCTCCACACCACCCGATCCTCACCTCCAAGAATAAGCGGTAGGTTATGTGTGATCTCCAAACATTCGAAGTCCGTGATGGTAGGCCATTGCCACTCTCCTGCTGAAATCACCGAACTGAGTTTTGCAGATTCTTCAAGTCTAAGATGACGTGGACCACGAGGGAACCGCTTAATAAGTGGACCCAAGTGATGCCACGGGTCCTGCCAAATAAAGAATCTGTCTCCATTTCCAATCTGGTAGTCCACGATAGAGCGAAGAAAAGGACGGAGCCTGAGCATTTTCCGCCATCCCCAAGAACCTCCATGTTCACGGACAGTCCAAATTGATGTGTCCCGTAATCGGTCTTGGTAAAGCCATTGAACCCAGATGGATGTCCTGTCACACCGGATAACATCACATAATTTCTTGCTCATTAATGCGCGATTCAAGGTAGAGATGTCCTTGAACCCGAGTCCCCCCTCATCTGTCGGTCGACACACATCTTTCCAGGCTACCTTGGCGTAGCCACTAAACGTCGTACCCTTCCATAGAAAATTCCTCAACCTCTTCTCAATTTCATTGATAACTTTTTTAGGTAGTATGAATGCAGATACCCAGTATAAGCTCAATGTCGAAATTACGGATTTGATGATTTGTACCCGCCCAGCATATGATAACGAAATCCCTTCCCATCCAGTAATGCGTGCATCGATTTTTGAAATAAGAGGCTCACATTCAGAGATAGACAGTCTAGAAGAGATTAAGGGGAGACCCAGATACCTCATCGGTAGATGCCCCTCTTGGAAGCCCAAAATCTCCAACATCTGATCTTTCAATTCTTGAGCCGAACGGGATATGATTAAGTGGCTTTTTTGAACATTCAGCCTAAGGCCCGATACCTCCGCAAACCAGTTCAATCCCTCCTTGAAGACTCTGATGGAATCAAAGTCAGCTCGACAGAAAAGAAGTAGGTCATCTGCAAATCCCATTTGGAAAACCTTGGAACTCTCACACTTCAAATGATAGGTGAATTGCATGTCCTGCTCAATTCGTTGCAGGAATTCCAAATGTAAAGCTTCCATAACGAGGACAAACAGATAAGGCGATAGTGGGTCTCCCTGTCGTAATCCTCTCGCTCCAGTAAAGAACCCATGAGGTTTTCCATTGAGACCAATTGAGAATGATGTCGTGGAAATACACTCCTCGATCCACCATGTGAACTTAGGTGGGAATCCGAACAACTGCAAAACTGCTAACAAGAAGTCCCACTCCACTGTATCATAGGCCTTCCTGATATCCACTTTAACCGCGCATCTGGGAGGTAGGCGCATCTGGTTAAGGGATAAACCATTTGGGGACCATATTGTTGTACTGTACCATTTTTACTCAATTAAACTTACTTTTACCAAAAAAGAAAAAAAAAACTTGTTTTAATAAAATCGTGACAAACAGCTAAATTTTGAACGTTCTCAGAATTCCACGAAACGTAACCAAGCGTAGGTCTAGACCCATTCTTTTGTGTGGTAAATTTGCTAAACATAATAATAACTAAAAATTAGTAGAAAAGGGAAACAAACTTGAGTTAAAATAACCGTGACAAACTGCTAAATTTTGATTGTTCTTAGCATTCCAAAAAACTTGACCCAAACGTAGGTCTACACCTATTCTTTTGTGTGGTAAATTTGCTAAGCGTAACAATAACTAGAAATTATTGGAAAAGGAAAACAAACTGGCTTTAATAAAACCGTGCAAAATAGCTAAATTTTGTACGTTCTGAGAATTCCATGATACTTGACCCAAACGTTGGTTTAGACCCATGCATTTGTGTAGTAATTTGTTAAACGTAATAATAACTACAAAATAGTATAAAAGGGAAACAAACTGTCTTTAATAATACCGTGCAAAACAATTAAATTTTGAACGTTATCAGAATTCCATGAAACTTGACCCAAACGTTGGTTTAGACACATGCATTTGTGTGGTAAATTTGGTAAGCATAATAATAACTACAAATTAGTATAAAAAGGGAAAGAAACTTGTTTTAATAAAACCGTGACAAACAACTAAATTTTGAACGTTTTCAGAATTTCACAAAACTTGACCCAAACGTAGGTCTTTACACATTCTTTTGTGTGGTAAATTTGCTAAGCGTAATAATAACTACAAATTAGTTGAAAAGGTAAGCAAACTTGCGTTGAAATGACCGTGACAAACTGCTAAATTTTGATCGTTCTCAGAATTCCACAAACATGACCCAAACGTAGGTCTAGACCCATTCTTTTGTGTGATAAATTTGCTAAACGTAATAATAACTACAAATTAGTAGAAAAGGGAAACAAACTTGCGTTGAAATAACTGTGACAAACTGCTAAATTTTGATCGTTCTCATAATTCCACAAAACATGACTCAAACGTAGGGCTATACCCATTCTTTTGTGTGGTAAATTTGCTGAGCGTAATAATAACTAGAAATTAGTAGAAAGGGGAAACAAACTGGCTTTAATAAAACCATGCAAAAATAGCTAAATTTTGTACGTTCTGAGAATTCCTTAGTCTGTTATTATTACAAAATCCTTGCTAAGCGCATCCCTTGGTCTTTTGAGGGAGACACCAATTGATTGTTGTACTATACTCCTTTTTTTAATGAAACTTACCTTTACCCAAAAAAAAAAGTCACCTTATTATTTCGAGGTCAGCACAGGGTTTACGGGAGGAAATGCTGGCAGTACTTGGATTCCAGGAAGGACTTTTGCCAATGAGATGTTTGGGACTTCCTCTATTATCCTCCAGATTATCGATTGCTGATTGTCGTCCATTATTGTTGAAAATTGATAAACGTATTTCTGGTTGGGAGGGTTTGGCACTCTCATATGCCGGTAGAGTACAAATTATAAAATCTGTACTGATGTCGGTGAGCTTATACTGGACTTCGGCTTTCATTTTACCATAGAAAGTTACATACGAAATTGAAAAGAGGATGCAAAATTTCTTATGGAAGGGCACAACAAACAGTGGCTACGCAAAGGTAGAATGGAAAGAATTATGTCGGCCGGTGGAGGAGGGAGGCCTAGGATTCAAGGACATTACCACCTTGAATCGCGCCTTAATGACCAAGAAACTTTGTGATATCATTCGATGTGATAGGACTTCTATTTGGGTTGAGTGGCTATATCAAGGCCGATTACGTGACACCTGTATATGGACGATCCAAGAACACGAAGGTTCTTGGGGTTGGAGGAAAATCTTACAACTGCGGGCTTTTCTCCGCCCTATGGTGGACTATCAGATCGGTGATTGGAGACGATTTCACCTATGGCAGGACCCTTGGCATTCTCTTGGTCCTCTTATAGAGACATTTCCATAGGGGCCGAGGCTACTCAGACTTGACAAATCAGCAAAACTCAGCACGGTGATTAGTGGAAGAGAATGGCAGTGGCCAATGATCACAGATTTCGAGTGCTTGGAGATCACACACACACTACCGGCAATCCGCGGAGGAGATGACCGGGTAGTATGGAGATTTGATTAGGGACAACCCACAACTCAGCCTCTTTACAGGTTGTTCGATCCCCCTAGGCCGAAGGTAGGCTGGTCTTCACTACTTTCGGGCTCTCTTAAGATTCCTCGTCACTTATTCATCTTATGGCTTGCCATCCTTGGCAAGCTACCCACGACAGACAAACCATGGCTATCTCATCTTGGCACATGCATTTTGTGTAATGAGGGGGCACTAGAAACACACGCCCACTTATTCTTCCAGTGCAAATTTAGTCGATAGTGTCTCACAACAATCCGAAAGGTGTTAGGATTCCATTGGCCCAATACAGACTGGACAAGAGATATTGAGTGGGCTTCATGGAGATGGAGGGGAAAGCACATCATTAACATTGCTTATCGAGCACTACTAGCATCATGTGTTTACCACATTTGGAGAGAAAGGAACTTGAGACGATTCGAGCACGTTGAAAGGACACCAAACATCATAGCTAAATTGATAGTTGATGACGTCAGGCAGCGGATTCTTAGTATCACATTAGCTACCTCGGTCAGTACACGAGCTTTGTATAGACTTTGGCGTATCCGTTGGCCAGCCGAGGGAGAAACCAACTGATTGCCAGTTTGTTGTACTGTATTTTTTTTATCTTATTGAAAATTACATTTACCCAAAAAAAATTCCATGAAACTTGACCCAAACGTTGGTCTAGACCAATTCTTTTGTGTGGTAAATTTGCTATACCTAATAATAACTACAAGTTAGTCGAAAAGGGAAACAAACTTGTTTTAATAAAACCGTGACAAACAGCTAAATTTTGAACGTTCTCAGAATTCCACGAAACTTGACCCAAACGTAGGTCTAGACCCATTTTTTTGGGTGGTAAATTTGCTAAGCGTAATAATAACTACAAATTAGTAGAAAAGGAGAATAAACTTGCGTTGAAATAACCGTGACAAACTGCTAAATTTTGATCGTTCTCAGAATTCCATAAAACTTGACCCAAACGTAGGTCTAGACCCATTCTTTTGTGTGGTAAATTTACTAAGCGTAATAATAACTAGAAATTAGTGGAAAAGGGAAACAAACTGGCTTTAATAAAACCGTGCAAAAAAGCCAAATTTTGTACATTCTGAGAATTCCATGAAACTTGACCCAAACGTTGGTTTAGACCCGTGCATTTGTGTAGTAAATTTGTTAAACGTGATAATAACTACAAAATAGTATAAAAGGAAAACAAACATGCTATAATAAAACTGTGCAAAATAGTTAAATTTGGAATGTTCTCAGAATTCCATGAAACTTGACCCAAACGTTGGTATAGACACATGCATTTGTCTGGTAAATTTGATAAGCGTAATAATGATTACAAATTAGTATAAAAGGAAAACAAACTTGTTTTAATAAAACCGTGCAAAACAACTAAATTTTGAACATTCTCAAAATTCTACGAAAATTGACCCAAATGTTGGTCTAGACCCATGCATTTGTGTGGTAAATTTGCTAAGGGTAATAATAACTACAAATTAGTAGAAATGGGAAACAAACTTGCTTATATAAAACCGTGCCAAACAGCTAAATTTTGAACGTTATCAAAATTCCACGAAACTTGACCCAAACATTGGTCTAGACCAATTCTTTTGTGTGGTAAATTTGCTAAACCAAATAATAACTACAAGTTAGTAGAAAAGGGATAAACCATAGCATCTCACTCGCTAGATCAGTCAGTACACGTGCTTTATTTCGATTATGGCGAATCCCTTGGCCTGTCGAGGGATAAAACCATTTCGGGACCATATTGTTGTACTGTACCGTTTTTAGTCAATGAAACATACTTTTACCAAAAAAGAAACAAACTTGTTTTAATAAAATCGTGACAAACAGCTAAATTTTGAACGTTCTCAGAATTCCACGAAACGTAACCCAAGCGTAGGTCTAGACCCATTCTTTTGTGTGGTAAATTTGATAAGCATAATAATAACTACAAATTAGTAGAAAAGGGAAACAAACTTGAGTTAAAATAACCGTGACAAACTGCTAAATTTTGATCGTTCACAGAATTCCACAAAACTTGACCCAAACGTAGGTCTATACCTATTCTTTTGTGTGGTAAATTTGCTAACTAGAAATTATTGGAAAAGGGAAACAAACTGGCTTTAATAAAACCGTGCAAAATAGCTAAATTTTGTACGTTCTGAGAATTCCATGATACTTGACCCAAACGTTGGTTTAGACCCATGCATTTGTGTAGTAATTTGTTAAACGTAATAATAACTACAAAATAGTATAAAAGGGAAACAAACTGTCTTTAATAATACCGTGCAAAACAGTTAAATTTTGAACATTCTCAGAATTCCATGAAACTTGACCCAAACGTTGGTTTAGACACATGCATTTGTGTGGTAAATTTGGTAAGCATAATAATAACTACAAATTAGTATAAAAGGGAAACAAACTTGTTTTATTAAAACCGTGACAAACAACTAAATTTTGAACGTTTTCAGAATTTCACAAAACTTGACCCAAACGTAGGTCTAGACACATTCTTTTGTGTGGTAAATTTGCTAAGCGAAATAATAACTACAAATTAGTAGAAAAGGGAAGCAAACTTGCGTTGAAATGATCGTGACAAACTGCTAAAAATTTTGATCGTTCTCAGAATTCCACAAACATGACCCAAACGTAGGTCTAGACCCATTCTTTTGTGTGGTAAATTTGCTAAACGTAATAATAACTACAAATTAGTAGAAAAGGGAAACAAACTTGCGTTGAAATAACTGTGACAAACTGCTAAAGTTTGATCGTTCTCATAATTCCACAAAACATGACTCAAACGTAGGGCTATACCCATTCTTTTGTGTGGTAAATTTGCTGAGTGTAATAATAACTAGAAATTAGTAGGAAAGGAAAACAAACTGGCTTTAATAAAACCGTGCAAAAATAGCTAAATTTTGTACGTTCTGAGAATTCCTTGGTCTGTTATTATTACAAAATCCTTGCTAAGCGCATCCCTTGGTCTTTTGAGGGAGACACCAATTGATTGTTGTACTATACTCCTTTTTTTAATGAAACTTACCTTTACCCAAAAAAAAAAGTCACCTTATTATTTCGAGGTCAGCACAGGGTTTACGGGAGGAAATGCTGGCAGTACTTGGATTCCAGGAAGGACTTCTGCCAATGAGATGTTTGGGACTTCCTCTATTATCCTCCAGATTATTGATTGCTGATTGTCGTCCATTATTGTTGAAAATTGATAAACGTATTTCTGGTTGGGAGGGTTTGGCACTCTCATATGCCGGTAGAGTACAAATTATAAAATCTGTACTGATGTCGGTGAGCTTATACTGGACTTCGGCTTTCATTTTACCATAGAAAGTTACATACGAAATTGAAAAGAGGATGCAAAATTTCTTATGGAAGGGCACAACAAACAGTGGCTACGCAAAGGTAGAATGGAAAGAATTATGTCGGCCGGTGGAGGAGGGAGGCCTAGGATTCAAGGACATTACCACCTTGAATCGCGCCTTAATGACCAAGAAACTTTGTGATATCATTCGATGTGATAGGACTTCTATTTGGGTTGAGTGGCTATATCAAGGCCGATTACGTGACACCTGTATATGGACGATCCAAGAACACGAAGGTTCTTGGGGTTGGAGGAAAATCTTACAACTGCGGGCTTTTCTCCGCCCTATGGTGGACTATCAGATCGGTGATTGGAGACGATTTCACCTATGGCAGGACCCTTGGCATTCTCTTGGTCCTCTTATAGAGACATTTCCACAGGGGCCGAGGCTACTCAGACTTGACAAATCAGCAAAACTCAGTACGGTGATTAGTGGAAGAGAATGGCAGTGGCCAATGATCACAGATTTCGAGTGCTTGGAGATCACACACACACTACCGGCAATCCGCGGAGGAGATGACCGGGTAGTATGGAGATTTGATTAGGGACAACCCACAACTCAGCCTCTTTACAGGTTGTTCGATCCCCCTAGGCCGAAGGTAGGCTGGTCTTCACTACTTTCGGGCTCTCTTAAGATTCCTCGTCACTTATTCATCTTATGGCTTGCCATCCTTGGCAAGCTACCCACGACAGACAAACCATGGCTATCTCATCTTGGCACATGCATTTTGTGTAATGAGGGGGCACTAGAAACACACGCCCACTTATTCTTCCAGTGCAGATTTAGTCGACAGTGTCTCACAACAATCCGGAAGGTGTTAGGATTCCATTGGCCCAATACAGACTGGACAAGAGATATTGAGTGGGCTTCATGGAGATGGAGGGGAAAGCACATCATTAACATTGCTTATCGAGCACTACTAGCATCATGTGTTTACCACATTTGGAGAGAAAGGAACTTGAGACGATTCGAGCACGTTGAAAGGACACCAAACATCATAGCTAAATTGATAGTTGATGACGTCAGGCAGCGGATTCTTAGTATCACATTAGCTACCTCGGTCAGTACACGAGCTTTGTATAGACTTTGGCGTATCCGTTGGCCAGCCGAGGGAGAAACCAACTGATTGCCAGTTTGTTGTACTGTATTTTTTTTATCTTATTGAAAATTACATTTACCCAAAAAAAATTTCATGAAACTTGACCCAAACGTTGGTCTAGACCAATTCTTTTGTGTGGTAAATTTGCTAAACCTAATAATAACTACAAGTTAGTCGAAAAGGGAAACAAACTTGTTTTAATAAAACCGTGACAAACAGCTAAATTTTGAACGTTCTCAGAATTCCACGAAACTTGACCCAAACGTAGGTCTAGACCCATTTTTTTGGGTGGTAAATTTGCTAAGCGTAATAATAACTACAAATTAGTAGAAAAGGAGAATAAACTTGCGTTGAAATAACCGTGACAAACTGCTAAATTTTGATCGTTCTCAGAATTTCATAAAACTTGACCCAAACGTAGGTCTAGACCCATTCTTTTGTGTGGTAAATTTACTAAGCGTAATAATAACTAGAAATTAGTGGAAAAGGGAAACAAACTGGCTTTAATAAAACCGTGCAAAAAAGCCAAATTTTGTACATTCTGAGAATTCCATGAAACTCGACCCAAACGTTGGTTTAGACCCGTGCATTTGTGTAGTAAATTTGTTAAACGTGATAATAACTACAAAATAGTATAAAAGGAAAACAAACATGCTATAATAAAACTGTGCAAAACAGTTAAATTTGGAATGTTCTCAGAATTCCATGAAACTTGACCCAAACGTTGGTATAGACACATGCATTTGTCTGGTAAATTTGATAAGCGTAATAATGATTACAAATTAGTATAAAAGGAAAACAAACTTGTTTTAATAAAACCGTGCAAAACAACTAAATTTTGAACATTCTCAAAATTCTACGAAAATTGACCCAAATGTTGGTCTAGACCCATGCATTTGTGTGGTAAATTTGCTAAGGGTAATAATAACTACAAATTAGTAGAAATGGGAAACAAACTTGCTTATATAAAACCGTGCCAAACAGCTAAATTTTGAACGTTATCAAAATTCCACGAAACTTGACCCAAACATTGGTCTAGACCAATTCTTTTGTGTGGTAAATTTGCTAAACCAAATAATAACTACAAGTTAGTAGAAAAGGGATAAACCATAGCATCTCACTCGCTAGATCAGTCAGTACACGTGCTTTATTTCGATTATGGCGAATCCCTTGGCCTGTCGAGGGATAAAACCATTTCGGGACCATATTGTTGTACTGTACCGTTTTTAGTCAATGAAACATACTTTTACCAAAAAAGAAACAAACTTGTTTTAATAAAATCGTGACAAACAGCTAAATTTTGAACGTTCTCAGAATTCCACGAAACGTAACCCAAGCGTAGGTCTAGACCCATTCTTTTGTGTGGTAAATTTGCTAAGCATAATAATAACTACAAATTAGTAGAAAAGGGAAACAAACTTGAGTTAAAATAACCGTGACAAACTGCTAAATTTTGATCGTTCACAGAATTCCACAAAACTTGACCCAAACGTAGGTCTACACCTATTCTTTTGTGTGGTAAATTTGCTAACTAGAAATTATTGGAAAAGGGAAACAAACTGGCTTTAATAAAACCGTGCAAAATAGCTAAATTTTGTACGTTCTGAGAATTCCATGATACTTGACCCAAACGTTGGTTTAGACCCATGCATTTGTGTAGTAATTTGTTAAACGTAATAATAACTACAAAATAGTATAAAAGGGAAACAAACTGTCTTTAATAATACCGTGCAAAACAGTTAAATTTTGAACGTTCTCAGAATTCCATGAAACTTGACCCAAACGTTGGTTTAGACACATGCATTTGTGTGGTAAATTTGGTAAGCATAATAATAACTACAAATTAGTATAAAAGGGAAACAAACTTGTTTTATTAAAACCGTGACAAACAACTAAATTTTGAACGTTTTCAGAATTTCACAAAACTTGACCCAAACGTAGGTCTAGACACATTCTTTTGTGTGGTAAATTTGCTAAGCGAAATAATAACTACAAATTAGTAGAAAAGGGAAGCAAACTTGCGTTGAAATGATCGTGACAAACTGCTAAAAATTTTGATCGTTCTCAGAATTCCACAAACATGACCCAAACGTAGGTCTAGACCCATTCTTTTGTGTGGTAAATTTGCTAAACGTAATAATAACTACAAATTAGTAGAAAAGGGAAACAAACTTGCGTTGAAATAACTGTGACAAACTGCTAAAGTTTGATCGTTCTCATAATTCCACAAAACATGACTCAAACGTAGGGCTATACCCATTCTTTTGTGTGGTAAATTTGCTGAGTGTAATAATAACTAGAAATTAGTAGGAAAGGGAAACAAACTGGCTTTAATAAAACCGTGCAAAAATAGCTAAATTTTGTACGTTCTGAGAATTCCTTGGTCTGTTATTATTACAAAATCCTTGCTAAGCGCATCCCTTGGTCTTTTGAGGGAGACACCAATTGATTGTTGTACTATACTCCTTTTTTTAATGAAACTTACCTTTACCCAAAAAAAAAAGTCACCTTATTATTTCGAGGTCAGCACAGGGTTTACGGGAGGAAATGCTGGCAGTACTTGGATTCCAGGAAGGACTTCTGCCAATGAGATGTTTGGGACTTCCTCTATTATCCTCCAAATTATCGATTGCTGATTGTCGTCCATTATTGTTGAAAATTGATAAACGTATTTCTGGTTGGGAGGGTTTGGCACTCTCATATGCCGGTAGAGTACAAATTATAAAATCTGTACTAATGTCGGTGAGCTTATACTGGACTTCGGCTTTCATTTTACCATAGAAAGTTACATACGAAATTGAAAAGAGGATGCAAAATTTCTTATGGAAGGGCACAACAAACAGTGGCTACGCAAAGGTAGAATGGAAAGAATTATGTCGGCCGGTGGAGGAGGGAGGCCTAGGATTCAAGGACATTACCACCTTCAATCGCGCCTTAATGACCAAGAAACTTTGTGATATCATTCGATGTGATAGGACTTCTATTTGGGTTGAGTGGCTATATCAAGGCCGATTACGTGACACCTGTATATGGACGATCCAAGAACACGAAGGTTCTTGGGGTTGGAGGAAAATCTTACAACTGCGGGCTTTTCTCCGCCCTATGGTGGACTATCAGATCGGTGATTGGAGACGATTTCACCTATGGCAGGACCCTTGGCATTCTCTTGGTCCTCTTATAGAGACATTTCCACAGGGGCCGAGGCTACTCAGACTTGACAAATCAGCAAAACTCAGTACGGTGATTAGTGGAAGAGAATGGCAGTGGCCAATGATCACAGATTTCGAGTGCTTGGAGATCACACACACACTACCGGCAATCCGCGGAGGAGATGACCGGGTAGTATGGAGATTTGATTAGGGACAACCCACAACTCAGCCTCTTTACAGGTTGTTCGATCCCCCTAGGCCGAAGGTAGGCTGGTCTTCACTACTTTCGGGCTCTCTTAAGATTCCTCGTCACTTATTCATCTTATGGCTTGCCATCCTTGGCAAGCTACCCACGACAGACAAACCATGGCTATCTCATCTTGGCACATGCATTTTGTGTAATGAGGGGGCACTAGAAACACACGCCCACTTATTCTTCCAGTGCAAATTTAGTCGACAGTGTCTCACAACAATCCGGAAGGTGTTAGGATTCCATTGGCCCAATACAGACTGGACAAGAGATATTGAGTGGGCTTCATGGAGATGGAGGGGAAAGCACATCATTAACATTGCTTATCGAGCACTACTAGCATCATGTGTTTACCACATTTGGAGAGAAAGGAACTTGAGACGATTCGAGCACGTTGAAAGGACACCAAACATCATAGCTAAATTGATAGTTGATGACGTCAGGCAGCGGATTCTTAGTATCACATTAGCTACCTCGGTCAGTACACGAGCTTTGTATAGACTTTGGCGTATCCGTTGGCCAGCCGAGGGAGAAACCAACTGATTGCCAGTTTGTTGTACTGTATTTTTTTTATCTTATTGAAAATTACATTTACCCAAAAAAAATTCCATGAAACTTGACCCAAACGTTGGTCTAGACCAATTCTTTTGTGTGGTAAATTTGCTAAACCTAATAATAACTACAAGTTAGTCGAAAAGGGAAACAAACTTGTTTTAATAAAACCGTGACAAACAGCTAAATTTTGAACGTTCTCAGAATTCCACGAAACTTGACCCAAACGTAGGTCTAGACCCATTTTTTTGGGTGGTAAATTTGCTAAGCGTAATAATAACTACAAATTAGTAGAAAAGGAGAATAAACTTGCGTTGAAATAACCGTGACAAACTGCTAAATTTTGATCGTTCTCAGAATTCCATAAAACTTGACCCAAACGTAGGTCTAGACCCATTCTTTTGTGTGGTAAATTTACTAAGCGTAATAATAACTAGAAATTAGTGGAAAAGGGAAACAAACTGTCTTTAATAAAACCGTGCAAAAAAGCCAAATTTTGTACATTCTGAGAATTCCATGAAACTTGACCCAAACGTTGGTTTAGACCCGTGCATTTGTGTAGTAAATTTGTTAAACGTGATAATAACTACAAAATAGTATAAAAGGAAAACAAACATGCTATAATAAAACTGTGCAAAACAGTTAAATTTGGAATGTTCTCAGAATTCCATGAAACTTGACCCAAACGTTGGTATAGACACATGCATTTGTCTGGTAAATTTGATAAGCGTAATAATGATTACAAATTAGTATAAAAGGAAAACAAACTTGTTTTAATAAAACCGTGCAAAACAACTAAATTTTGAACATTCTCAAAATTCTACGAAAATTGACCCAAATGTTGGTCTAGACCCATGCATTTGTGTGGTAAATTTGCTAAGGGTAATAATAACTACAAATTAGTAGAAATGGGAAACAAACTTGCTTATATAAAACCGTGCCAAACAGCTAAATTTTGAACGTTATCAAAATTCCACGAAACTTGACCCAAACATTGGTCTAGACCAATTCTTTTGTGTGGTAAATTTGCTAAACCAAATAATAACTACAAGTTAGTAGAAAAGGGATAAACCATAGCATCTCACTCGCTAGATCAGTCAGTACACGTGCTTTATTTCGATTATGGCGAATCCCTTGGCCTGTCGAGGGATAAAACCATTTCGGGACCATATTGTTCTACTGTACCGTTTTTAGTCAATGAAACATACTTTTACCAAAAAAGAAACAAACTTGTTTTAATAAAATCGTGACAAACAGCTAAATTTTGAACGTTCTCAGAATTCCACGAAACGTAACCCAAGCGTAGGTCTAGACCCATTCTTTTGTGTGGTAAATTTGCTAAGCATAATAATAACTACAAATTAGTAGAAAAGGGAAACAAACTTGAGTTAAAATAACCGTGACAAACTGCTAAATTTTGATCGTTCACAGAATTCCACAAAACTTGACCAAAACGTAGGTCTACACCTATTCTTTTGTGTGGTAAATTTGCTAACTAGAAATTATTGGAAAAGGGAAACAAACTGGCTTTAATAAAACCGTGCAAAATAGCTAAATTTTGTACGTTCTGAGAATTCCATGATACTTGACCCAAACGTTGGTTTAGACCCATGCATTTGTGTAGTAATTTGTTAAACGTAATAATAACCACAAAATAGTATAAAAGGGAAACAAACTGTCTTTAATAATACCGTGCAAAACAGTTAAATTTTGAACGTTCTCAGAATTCCATGAAACTTGACCCAAACGTTAGTTTAGACACATGCATTTGTGTGGTAAATTTGGTAAGCATAATAATAACTACAAATTAGTATAAAAGGGAAACAAACTTGTTTTATTAAAACCGTGACAAACAACTAAATTTTGAACGTTTTCAGAATTTCACAAAACTTGACCCAAACGTAGGTCTAGACACATTCTTTTGTGTGGTAAATTTGCTAAGCGAAATAATAACTACAAATTAGTAGAAAAGGGAAGCAAACTTGCGTTGAAATGATCGTGACAAACTGCTAAAAATTTTGATCGTTCTCAGAATTCCACAAACATGACCCAAACGTAGGTCTAGACCCATTCTTTTGTGTGGTAAATTTGCTAAACGTAATAATAACTACAAATTAGTAGAAAAGGGAAACAAACTTGCGTTGAAATAACTGTGACAAACTGCTAAAGTTTGATCGTTCTCATAATTCCACAAAACATGACTCAAACGTAGGGCTATACCCATTCTTTTGTGTGGTAAATTTGCTGAGTGTAATAATAACTAGAAATTAGTAGGAAAGGGAAACAAACTGGCTTTAATAAAACCGTGCAAAAATAGCTAAATTTTGTACGTTCTGAGAATTCCTTGGTCTGTTATTATTACAAAATCCTTGCTAAGCGCATCCCTTGGTCTTTTGAGGGAGACACCAATTGATTGTTGTACTATACTCCTTTTTTTAATGAAACTTACCTTTACCCAAAAAAAAAAGTCACCTTATTATTTCGAGGTCAGCACAGGGTTTACGGGAGGAAATGCTGGCAGTACTTGGATTCCAGGAAGGACTTCTGCCAATGAGATGTTTGGGACTTTCTCTATTATCCTCCAGATTATCGATTGCTGATTGTCGTCCATTATTGTTGAAAATTGATAAACGTATTTCTGGTTGGTAGGGTTCGGCACTCTCATATGCCGGTAGAGTACAAATTATAAAATCTGTACTGATGTCGGTGAGCTTATACTGGACTTCGGCTTTCATTTTACCATAGAAAGTTACATACGAAATTGAAAAGAGGATGCAAAATTTCTTATGGAAGGGCACAACAAACAGTGGCTACGCAAAGGTAGAATGGAAAGAATTATGTCGGCCGGTGGAGGAGGGAGGCCTAGGATTCAAGGACATTACCACCTTGAATCGCGCCTTAATGACCAAGAAACTTTGTGATATCATTCGATGTGATAGGACTTCTATTTGGGTTGAGTGGCTATATCAAGGTCGATTACGTGACACCTGTATATGGACGATCCAAGAACACGAAGGTTCTTGGGGTTGGAGGAAAATCTTACAACTGCGGGCTTTTCTCCGCCCTATGGTGGACTATCAGATCGGTGATTGGAGACGATTTCACCTATGGCAGGACCCTTGGCATTCTCTTGGTCCTCTTATAGAGACATTTCCACAGGGGCCGAGGCTACTCAGACTTGACAAATCAGCAAAACTCAGCACGGTGATTAGTGGAAGAGAATGGCAGTGGCCAATGATCACAGATTTCGAGTGCTTGGAGATCACACACACACTACCGGCAATCCGCGGAGGAGATGACCGGGTAGTAGGGAGATTTGATTAGGGACAACCCACAACTCAGCCTCTTTACAGGTTGTTCGATCCCCCTAGGCCGAAGGTAGGCTGGTCTTCACTACTTTCGGGCTCTCTTAAGATTCCTCGTCACTTATTCATCTTATGGCTTGCCATCCTTGGCAAGCTACCCACGACAGACAAACCATGGCTATCTCATCTTGGCACATGCATTTTGTGTAATGAGGGGGCACTAGAAACACACGCCCACTTATTCTTCCAGTGCAAATTTAGTCGACAGTGTCTCACAACAATCCGGAAGGTGTTAGGATTCCATTGGCCGAATACACACTGGACAAGAGATATTGAGTGGGCTTCATGGAGATGGAGGGGAAAGCACATCATTAACATTGCTTATCGAGCACTTCTAGCATCATGTGTTTACCACATTTGGAGAGAAAGGAACTTGAGACGATTCGAGCACGTTGAAAGGACACCAAACATCATAGCTAAATTGATAGTTGATGACGTCAGCCAGCGGATTCTTAGTATCACATTAGCTACCTCGGTCAGTACACGAGCTTTGTATAGACTTTGGCGTATCCGTTGGCCAGTCGAGGGAGAAACCAACTGATTGCCAGTTTGTTGTACTGTATTTTTTTTATCTTATTGAAAATTACATTTACCCAAAAAAAATTCCATGAAACTTGACCCAAACGTTGGTCTAGACCAATTCTTTTGTGTGGTAAATTTGCTAAACCTAATAATAACTACAAGTTAGTCGAAAAGGGAAACAAACTTGTTTTAATAAAACCGTGACAAACAGCTAAATTTTGAACGTTCTCAGAATTCCACGAAACTTGACCCAAACGTAGGTCTAGACCCATTTTTTTGGGTGGTAAATTTGCTAAGCGTAATAATAACTACAAATTAGTAGAAAAGGAGAATAAACTTGCGTTGAAATAACCGTGACAAACTGCTAAATTTTGATCGTTCTCAGAATTCCATAAAACTTGACCCAAACGTAGGTCTAGACCCATTCTTTTGTGTGGTAAATTTACTAAGCGTAATAATAACTAGAAATTAGTGGAAAAGGGAAACAAACTGGCTTTAATAAAACCGTGCAAAAAAGTCAAATTTTGTACATTCTGAGAATTCCATGAAACTTGACCCAAACGTTGGTTTAGACCCGTGCATTTGTGTAGTAAATTTGTTAAACGTGATAATAACTACAAAATAGTATAAAAGGAAAACAAACATGCTATAATAAAACTGTGCAAAACAGTTAAATTTGGAATGTTCTCAGAATTCCATGAAACTTGACCCAAACGTTGGTATAGACACATGCATTTGTCTGGTAAATTTGATAAGCGTAATAATGATTACAAATTAGTATAAAAGGAAAACAAACTTGTTTTAATAAAACCGTGCAAAACAACTAAATTTTGAACATTCTCAAAATTCTACGAAAATTGACCCAAATGTTGGTCTAGACCCATGCATTTGTGTGGTAAATTTGCTAAGGGTAATAATAACTACAAATTAGTAGAAATGGGAAACAAACTTGCTTATATAAAACCGTGCCAAACAGCTAAATTTTGAACGTTATCAAAATTCCACGAAACTTGACCCAAACATTGGTCTAGACCAATTCTTTTGTGTGGTAAATTTGCTAAACCAAATAATAACTACAAGTTAGTAGAAAAGGGATAAACCATAGCATCTCACTCGCTAGATCAGTCAGTACACGTGCTTTATTTCGATTATGGCGAATCCCTTGGCCTGTCGAGGGATAAAACCATTTCGGGACCATATTGTTGTACTGTACCGTTTTTAGTCAATGAAACATACTTTTACCAAAAAAGAAACAAACTTGTTTTAATAAAATCGTGACAAACAGCTAAATTTTGAACGTTCTCAGAATTCCACGAAACGTAACCCAAGCGTAGGTCTAGACCCATTCTTTTGTGTGGTAAATTTGCTAAGCATAATAATAACTACAAATTAGTAGAAAAGGGAAACAAACTTGAGTTAAAATAACCGTGACAAACTGCTAAATTTTGATCGTTCACAGAATTCCACAAAACTTGACCCAAACGTAGGTCTACACCTATTCTTTTGTGTGGTAAATTTGCTAACTAGAAATTATTGGAAAAGGGAAACAAACTGGCTTTAATAAAACCGTGCAAAATAGCTAAATTTTGTACGTTCTGAGAATTCCATGATACTTGACCCAAACGTTGGTTTAGACCCATGCATTTGTGTAGTAATTTGTTAAACGTAATAATAACCACAAAATAGTATAAAAGGGAAACAAACTGTCTTTAATAATACCGTGCAAAACAGTTAAATTTTGAACGTTCTCAGAATTCCATGAAACTTGACCCAAACGTTGGTTTAGACACATGCATTTGTGTGGTAAATTTGGTAAGCATAATAATAACTACAAATTAGTATAAAAGGGAAACAAACTTGTTTTATTAAAACCGTGACAAACAACTAAATTTTGAACGTTTTCAGAATTTCACAAAACTTGACCCAAACGTAGGTCTAGACACATTCTTTTGTGTGGTAAATTTGCTAAGCGAAATAATAACTACAAATTAGTAGAAAAGGGAAGCAAACTTGCGTTGAAATGATCGTGACAAACTGCTAAAAATTTTGATCGTTCTCAGAATTCCACAAACATGACCCAAACGTAGGTCTAGACCCATTCTTTTGTGTGGTAAATTTGCTAAACGTAATAATAACTACAAATTAGTAGAAAAGGGAAACAAACTTGCGTTGAAATAACTGTGACAAACTGCTAAAGTTTGATCGTTCTCATAATTCCACAAAACATGACTCAAACGTAGGGCTATACCCATTCTTTTGTGTGGTAAATTTGCTGAGTGTAATAATAACTAGAAATTAGTAGGAAAGGGAAACAAACTGGCTTTAATAAAACCGTGCAAAAATAGCTAAATTTTGTACGTTCTGAGAATTCCTTGGTCTGTTATTATTACAAAATCCTTGCTAAGCGCATCCCTTGGTCTTTTGAGGGAGACACCAATTGATTGTTGTACTATACTCCTTTTTTTAATGAAACTTACCTTTACCCAAAAAAAAAAGTCACCTTATTATTTCGAGGTCAGCACAGGGTTTACGGGAGGAAATGCTGGCAGTACTTGGATTCCAGGAAGGACTTCTGCCAATGAGATGTTTGGGACTTTCTCTATTATCCTCCAGATTATCGATTGCTGATTGTCGTCCATTATTGTTGAAAATTGATAAACGTATTTCTGGTTGGTAGGGTTCGGCACTCTCATATGCCGGTAGAGTACAAATTATAAAATCTGTACTGATGTCGGTGAGCTTATACTGGACTTCGGCTTTCATTTTACCATAGAAAGTTACATACGAAATTGAAAAGAGGATGCAAAATTTCTTATGGAAGGGCACAACAAACAGTGGCTACGCAAAGGTAGAATGGAAAGAATTATGTCGGCCGGTGGAGGAGGGAGGCCTAGGATTCAAGGACATTACCACCTTGAATCGCGCCTTAATGACCAAGAAACTTTGTGATATCATTCGATGTGATAGGACTTCTATTTGGGTTGAGTGGCTATATCAAGGTCGATTACGTGACACCTGTATATGGACGATCCAAGAACACGAAGGTTCTTGGGGTTGGAGGAAAATCTTACAACTGCGGGCTTTTCTCCGCCCTATGGTGGACTATCAGATCGGTGATTGGAGACGATTTCACCTATGGCAGGACCCTTGGCATTCTCTTGGTCCTCTTATAGAGACATTTCCACAGGGGCCGAGGCTACTCAGACTTGACAAATCAGCAAAACTCAGCACGGTGATTAGTGGAAGAGAATGGCAGTGGCCAATGATCACAGATTTCGAGTGCTTGGAGATCACACACACACTACCGGCAATCCGCGGAGGAGATGACCGGGTAGTATGGAGATTTGATTAGGGACAACCCACAACTCAGCCTCTTTACAGGTTGTTCGATCCCCCTAGGCCGAAGGTAGGCTGGTCTTCACTACTTTCGGGCTCTCTTAAGATTCCTCGTCACTTATTCATCTTATGGCTTGCCATCCTTGGCAAGCTACCCACGACAGACAAACCATGGCTATCTCATCTTGGCACATGCATTTTGTGTAATGAGGGGGCACTAGAAACACACGCCCACTTATTCTTCCAGTGCAAATTTAGTCGACAGTGTCTCACAACAATCCGGAAGGTGTTAGGATTCCATTGGCCCAATACAGACTGGACAAGAGATATTGAGTGAGCTTCATGGAGATGGAGGGGAAAGCACATCATTAACATTGCTTATCGAGCACTTCTAGCATCATGTGTTTACCACATTTGGAGAGAAAGGAACTTGAGACGATTCGAGCACGTTGAAAGGACACCAAACATCATAGCTAAATTGATAGTTGATGACGTCAGCCAGCGGATTCTTAGTATCACATTAGCTACCTCGGTCAGTACACGAGCTTTGTATAGACTTTGGCGTATCCCTTGGCCAGCCGAGGGAGAAACCAACTGATTGCCAGTTTGTTGTACTGTATTTTTTTTATCTTATTGAAAATTACATTTACCCAAAAAAAATTCCATGAAACTTGACCCAAACGTTGGTCTAGACCAATTCTTTTGTGTGGTAAATTTGCTAAACCTAATAATAACTACAAGTTAGTCGAAAAGGGAAACAAACTTGTTTTAATAAAACCGTGACAAACAGCTAAATTTTGAACGTTCTCAGAATTCCACGAAACTTGACCCAAACGTAGGTCTAGACCCATTTTTTTGGGTGGTAAATTTGCTAAGCGTAATAATAACTACAAATTAGTAGAAAAGGAGAATAAACTTGCGTTGAAATAACCGTGACAAACTGCTAAATTTTGATCGTTCTCAGAATTCCATAAAACTTGACCCAAACGTAGGTCTAGACCCATTCTTTTGTGTGGTAAATTTACTAAGCGTAATAATAACTAGAAATTAGTGGAAAAGGGAAACAAACTGTCTTTAATAAAACCGTGCAAAAAAGCCAAATTTTGTACATTCTGAGAATTCCATGAAACTTGACCCAAACGTTGGTTTAGACCCGTGCATTTGTGTAGTAAATTTGTTAAACGTGATAATAACTACAAAATAGTATAAAAGGAAAACAAACATGCTAAAATAAAACTGTGCAAAACAGTTAAATTTGGAATGTTCTCAGAATTCCATGAAACTTGACCCAAACGTTGGTATAGACACATGCATTTGTCTGGTAAATTTGATAAGCGTAATAATGATTACAAATTAGTATAAAAGGAAAACAAACTTGTTTTAATAAAACCGTGCAAAACAACTAAATTTTGAACATTCTCAAAATTCTACGAAAATTGACCCAAATGTTGGTCTAGACCCATGCATTTGTGTGGTAAATTTGCTAAGGGTAATAATAACTACAAATTAGTAGAAATGGGAAACAAACTTGCTTATATAAAACCGTGCCAAACAGCTAAATTTTGAACGTTATCAAAATTCCACGAAACTTGACCCAAACATTGGTCTAGACCAATTCTTTTGTGTGGTAAATTTGCTAAACCAAATAATAACTACAAGTTAGTAGAAAAGGGATAAACCATAGCATCTCACTCGCTAGATCAGTCAGTACACGTGCTTTATTTCGATTATGGCGAATCCCTTGGCCTGTCGAGGGATAAAACCATTTCGGGACCATATTGTTGTACTGTACCGTTTTTAGTCAATGAAACATACTTTTACCAAAAAAGAAACAAACTTGTTTTAATAAAATCGTGACAAACAGCTAAATTTTGAACGTTCTCAGAATTCCACGAAACGTAACCCAAGCGTAGGTCTAGACCCATTCTTTTGTGTGGTAAATTTGCTAAGCATAATAATAACTACAAATTAGTAGAAAAGGGAAACAAACTTGAGTTAAAATAACCGTGACAAACTGCTAAATTTTGATCGTTCACAGAATTCCACAAAACTTGACCCAAACGTAGGTCTACACCATTCTTTTGTGTGGTAAATTTGCTAACTAGAAATTATTGGAAAAGGGAAACAAACTGGCTTTAATAAAACCGTGCAAAATAGCTAAATTTTGTACGTTCTGAGAATTCCATGATACTTGACCCAAACGTTGGTTTAGACCCATGCATTTGTGTAGTAATTTGTTAAACGTAATAATAACCACAAAATAGTATAAAAGGGAAACAAACTGTCTTTAATAATACCGTGCAAAACAGTTAAATTTTGAACGTTCTCAGAATTCCATGAAACTTGACCCAAACGTTGGTTTAGACACATGCATTTGTGTGGTAAATTTGGTAAGCATAATAATAACTACAAATTAGTATAAAAGGGAAACAAACTTGTTTTATTAAAACCGTGACAAACAACTAAATTTTGAACGTTTTCAGAATTTCACAAAACTTGACCCAAACGTAGGTCTAGACACATTCTTTTGTGTGGTAAATTTGCTAAGCGAAATAATAACTACAAATTAGTAGAAAAGGGAAGCAAACTTGCGTTGAAATGATCGTGACAAACTGCTAAAAATTTTGATCGTTCTCAGAATTCCACAAACATGACCCAAACGTAGGTCTAGACCCATTCTTTTGTGTGGTAAATTTGCTAAACGTAATAATAACTACAAATTAGTAGAAAAGGGAAACAAACTTGCGTTGAAATAACTGTGACAAACTGCTAAAGTTTGATCGTTCTCATAATTCCACAAAACATGACTCAAACGTAGGGCTATACCCATTCTTTTGTGTGGTAAATTTGCTGAGTGTAATAATAACTAGAAATTAGTAGGAAAGGGAAACAAACTGGCTTTAATAAAACCGTGCAAAAATAGCTAAATTTTGTACGTTCTGAGAATTCCTTGGTCTGTTATTATTACAAAATCCTTGCTAAGCGCATCCCTTGGTCTTTTGAGGGAGACACCAATTGATTGTTGTACTATACTCCTTTTTTTAATGAAACTTACCTTTACCCAAAAAAAAAAGTCACCTTATTATTTCGAGGTCAGCACAGGGTTTACGGGAGGAAATGCTGGCAGTACTTGGATTCCAGGAAGGACTTCTGCCAATGAGATGTTTGGGACTTTCTCTATTATCCTCCAGATTATCGATTGCTGATTGTCGTCCATTATTGTTGAAAATTGATAAACGTATTTCTGGTTGGTAGGGTTCGGCACTCTCATATGCCGGTAGAGTACAAATTATAAAATCTGTACTGATGTCGGTGAGCTTATACTGGACTTCGGCTTTCATTTTACCATAGAAAGTTACATACGAAATTGAAAAGAGGATGCAAAATTTCTTATGGAAGGGCACAACAAACAGTGGCTACGCAAAGGTAGAATGGAAAGAATTATGTCGGCCGGTGGAGGAGGGAGGCCTAGGATTCAAGGACATTACCACCTTGAATCGCGCCTTAATGACCAAGAAACTTTGTGATATCATTCGATGTGATAGGACTTCTATTTGGGTTGAGTGGCTATATCAAGGTCGATTACGTGACACCTGTATATGGACGATCCAAGAACACGAAGGTTCTTGGGGTTGGAGGAAAATCTTACAACTGCGGGCTTTTCTCCGCCCTATGGTGGACTATCAGATCGGTGATTGGAGACGATTTCACCTATGGCAGGACCCTTGGCATTCTCTTGGTCCTCTTATAGAGACATTTCCACAGGGGCCGAGGCTACTCAGACTTGACAAATCAGCAAAACTCAGCACGGTGATTAGTGGAAGAGAATGGCAGTGGCCAATGATCACAGATTTCGAGTGCTTGGAGATCACACACACACTACCGGCAATCCGCGGAGGAGATGACCGGGTAGTATGGAGATTTGATTAGGGACAACCCACAACTCAGCCTCTTTACAGGTTGTTCGATCCCCCTAGGCCGAAGGTAGGCTGGTCTTCACTACTTTCGGGCTCTCTTAAGATTCCTCGTCACTTATTCATCTTATGGCTTGCCATCCTTGGCAAGCTACCCACGACAGACAAACCATGGCTATCTCATCTTGGCACATGCATTTTGTGTAATGAGGGGGCACTAGAAACACACGCCCACTTATTCTTCCAGTGCAAATTTAGTCGACAGTGTCTCACAACAATCCGGAAGGTGTTAGGATTCCATTGGCCCAATACAGACTGGACAAGAGATATTGAGTGGGCTTCATGGAGATGGAGGGGAAAGCACATCATTAACATTGCTTATCGAGCACTTCTAGCATCATGTGTTTACCACATTTGGAGAGAAAGGAACTTGAGACGATTCGAGCACGTTGAAAGGACACCAAACATCATAGCTAAATTGATAGTTGATGACGTCAGCCAGCGGATTCTTAGTATCACATTAGCTACCTCGGTCAGTACACGAGCTTTGTATAGACTTTGGCGTATCCGTTGGCCAGTCGAGGGAGAAACCAACTGATTGCCAGTTTGTTGTACTGTATTTTTTTTATCTTATTGAAAATTACATTTACCCAAAAAAAATTCCATGAAACTTGACCCAAACGTTGGTCTAGACCAATTCTTTTGTGTGGTAAATTTGCTAAACCTAATAATAACTACAAGTTAGTCGAAAAGGGAAACAAACTTGTTTTAATAAAACCGTGACAAACAGCTAAATTTTGAACGTTCTCAGAATTCCACGAAACTTGACCCAAACGTAGGTCTAGACCCATTTTTTTGGGTGGTAAATTTGCTAAGCGTAATAATAACTACAAATTAGTAGAAAAGGAGAATAAACTTGCGTTGAAATAACCGTGACAAACTGCTAAATTTTGATCGTTCTCAGAATTCCATAAAACTTGACCCAAACGTAGGTCTAGACCCATTCTTTTGTGTGGTAAATTTACTAAGCGTAATAATAACTAGAAATTAGTGGAAAAGGGAAACAAACTGGCTTTAATAAAACCGTGCAAAAAAGTCAAATTTTGTACATTCTGAGAATTCCATGAAACTTGACCCAAACGTTGGTTTAGACCCGTGCATTTGTGTAGTAAATTTGTTAAACGTGATAATAACTACAAAATAGTATAAAAGGAAAACAAACATGCTATAATAAAACTGTGCAAAACAGTTAAATTTGGAATGTTCTCAGAATTCCATGAAACTTGACCCAAACGTTGGTATAGACACATGCATTTGTCTGGTAAATTTGATAAGCGTAATAATGATTACAAATTAGTATAAAAGGAAAACAAACTTGTTTTAATAAAACCGTGCAAAACAACTAAATTTTGAACATTCTCAAAATTCTACGAAAATTGACCCAAATGTTGGTCTAGACCCATGCATTTGTGTGGTAAATTTGCTAAGGGTAATAATAACTACAAATTAGTAGAAATGGGAAACAAACTTGCTTATATAAAACCGTGCCAAACAGCTAAATTTTGAACGTTATCAAAATTCCACGAAACTTGACCCAAACATTGGTCTAGACCAATTCTTTTGTGTGGTAAATTTGCTAAACCAAATAATAACTACAAGTTAGTAGAAAAGGGATAAACCATAGCATCTCACTCGCTAGATCAGTCAGTACACGTGCTTTATTTCGATTATGGCGAATCCCTTGGCCTGTCGAGGGATAAAACCATTTCGGGACCATATTGTTGTACTGTACCGTTTTTAGTCAATGAAACATACTTTTACCAAAAAAGAAACAAACTTGTTTTAATAAAATCGTGACAAACAGCTAAATTTTGAACGTTCTCAGAATTCCACGAAACGTAACCCAAGCGTAGGTCTAGACCCATTCTTTTGTGTGGTAAATTTGCTAAGCATAATAATAACTACAAATTAGTAGAAAAGGGAAACAAACTTGAGTTAAAATAACCGTGACAAACTGCTAAATTTTGATCGTTCACAGAATTCCACAAAACTTGACCCAAACGTAGGTCTACACCTATTCTTTTGTGTGGTAAATTTGCTAACTAGAAATTATTGGAAAAGGGAAACAAACTGGCTTTAATAAAACCGTGCAAAATAGCTAAATTTTGTACGTTCTGAGAATTCCATGATACTTGACCCAAACGTTGGTTTAGACCCATGCATTTGTGTAGTAATTTGTTAAACGTAATAATAACCACAAAATAGTATAAAAGGGAAACAAACTGTCTTTAATAATACCGTGCAAAACAGTTAAATTTTGAACGTTCTCAGAATTCCATGAAACTTGACCCAAACGTTGGTTTAGACACATGCATTTGTGTGGTAAATTTGGTAAGCATAATAATAACTACAAATTAGTATAAAAGGGAAACAAACTTGTTTTATTAAAACCGTGACAAACAACTAAATTTTGAACGTTTTCAGAATTTCACAAAACTTGACCCAAACGTAGGTCTAGACACATTCTTTTGTGTGGTAAATTTGCTAAGCGAAATAATAACTACAAATTAGTAGAAAAGGGAAGCAAACTTGCGTTGAAATGATCGTGACAAACTGCTAAAAATTTTGATCGTTCTCAGAATTCCACAAACATGACCCAAACGTAGGTCTAGACCCATTCTTTTGTGTGGTAAATTTGCTAAACGTAATAATAACTACAAATTAGTAGAAAAGGGAAACAAACTTGCGTTGAAATAACTGTGACAAACTGCTAAAGTTTGATCGTTCTCATAATTCCACAAAACATGACTCAAACGTAGGGCTATACCCATTCTTTTGTGTGGTAAATTTGCTGAGTGTAATAATAACTAGAAATTAGTAGGAAAGGGAAACAAACTGGCTTTAATAAAACCGTGCAAAAATAGCTAAATTTTGTACGTTCTGAGAATTCCTTGGTCTGTTATTATTACAAAATCCTTGCTAAGCGCATCCCTTGGTCTTTTGAGGGAGACACCAATTGATTGTTGTACTATACTCCTTTTTTTAATGAAACTTACCTTTACCCAAAAAAAAAAGTCACCTTATTATTTCGAGGTCAGCACAGGGTTTACGGGAGGAAATGCTGGCAGTACTTGGATTCCAGGAAGGACTTCTGCCAATGAGATGTTTGGGACTTTCTCTATTATCCTCCAGATTATCGATTGCTGATTGTCGTCCATTATTGTTGAAAATTGATAAACGTATTTCTGGTTGGTAGGGTTCGGCACTCTCATATGCCGGTAGAGTACAAATTATAAAATCTGTACTGATGTCGGTGAGCTTATACTGGACTTCGGCTTTCATTTTACCATAGAAAGTTACATACGAAATTGAAAAGAGGATGCAAAATTTCTTATGGAAGGGCACAACAAACAGTGGCTACGCAAAGGTAGAATGGAAAGAATTATGTCGGCCGGTGGAGGAGGGAGGCCTAGGATTCAAGGACATTACCACCTTGAATCGCGCCTTAATGACCAAGAAACTTTGTGATATCATTCGATGTGATAGGACTTCTATTTGGGTTGAGTGGCTATATCAAGGTCGATTACGTGACACCTGTATATGGACGATCCAAGAACACGAAGGTTCTTGGGGTTGGAGGAAAATCTTACAACTGCGGGCTTTTCTCCGCCCTATGGTGGACTATCAGATCGGTGATTGGAGACGATTTCACCTATGGCAGGACCCTTGGCATTCTCTTGGTCCTCTTATAGAGACATTTCCACAGGGGCCGAGGCTACTCAGACTTGACAAATCAGCAAAACTCAGCACGGTGATTAGTGGAAGAGAATGGCAGTGGCCAATGATCACAGATTTCGAGTGCTTGGAGATCACACACACACTACCGGCAATCCGCGGAGGAGATGACCGGGTAGTATGGAGATTTGATTAGGGACAACCCACAACTCAGCCTCTTTACAGGTTGTTCGATCCCCCTAGGCCGAAGGTAGGCTGGTCTTCACTACTTTCGGGCTCTCTTAAGATTCCTCGTCACTTATTCATCTTATGGCTTGCCATCCTTGGCAAGCTACCCACGACAGACAAACCATGGCTATCTCATCTTGGCACATGCATTTTGTGTAATGAGGGGGCACTAGAAACACACGCCCACTTATTCTTCCAGTGCAAATTTAGTCGACAGTGTCTCACAACAATCCGGAAGGTGTTAGGATTCCATTGGCCCAATACAGACTGGACAAGAGATATTGAGTGGGCTTCATGGAGATGGAGGGGAAAGCACATCATTAACATTGCTTATCGAGCACTTCTAGCATCATGTGTTTACCACATTTGGAGAGAAAGGAACTTGAGACGATTCGAGCACGTTGAAAGGACACCAAACATCATAGCTAAATTGATAGTTGATGACGTCAGCCAGCGGATTCTTAGTATCACATTAGCTACCTCGGTCAGTACACGAGCTTTGTATAGACTTTGGCGTATCCCTTGGCCAGCCGAGGGAGAAACCAACTGATTGCCAGTTTGTTGTACTGTATTTTTTTTATCTTATTGAAAATTACATTTACCCAAAAAAAATTCCATGAAACTTGACCCAAACGTTGGTCTAGACCAATTCTTTTGTGTGGTAAATTTGCTAAACCTAATAATAACTACAAGTTAGTCGAAAAGGGAAACAAACTTGTTTTAATAAAACCGTGACAAACAGCTAAATTTTGAACGTTCTCAGAATTCCACGAAACTTGACCCAAACGTAGGTCTAGACCCATTTTTTTGGGTGGTAAATTTGCTAAGCGTAATAATAACTACAAATTAGTAGAAAAGGAGAATAAACTTGCGTTGAAATAACCGTGACAAACTGCTAAATTTTGATCGTTCTCAGAATTCCATAAAACTTGACCCAAACGTAGGTCTAGACCCATTCTTTTGTGTGGTAAATTTACTAAGCGTAATAATAACTAGAAATTAGTGGAAAAGGGAAACAAACTGGCTTTAATAAAACCGTGCAAAAAAGCCAAATTTTGTACATTCTGAGAATTCCATGAAACTTGACCCAAACGTTGGTTTAGACCCGTGCATTTGTGTAGTAAATTTGTTAAACGTGATAATAACTACAAAATAGTATAAAAGGAAAACAAACATGCTATAATAAAACTGTGCAAAACAGTTAAATTTGGAATGTTCTCAGAATTCCATGAAACTTGACCCAAACGTTGGTATAGACACATGCATTTGTCTGGTAAATTTGATAAGCGTAATAATGATTACAAATTAGTATAAAAGGAAAACAAACTTGTTTTAATAAAACCGTGCAAAACAACTAAATTTTGAACATTGTCAAAATTCTACGAAAATTGACCCAAATGTTGGTCTAGACCCATGCATTTGTGTGGTAAATTTGCTAAGGGTAATAATAACTACAAATTAGTAGAAATGGGAAACAAACTTGCTTATATAAAACCGTGCCAAACAGCTAAATTTTGAACGTTATCAAAATTCCACGAAACTTGACCCAAACATTGGTCTAGACCAATTCTTTTGTGTGGTAAATTTGCTAAACCAAATAATAACTACAAGTTAGTAGAAAAGGGATAAACCATAGCATCTCACTCGCTAGATCAGTCAGTACACGTGCTTTATTTCGATTATGGCGAATCCCTTGGCCTGTCGAGGGATAAAACCATTTCGGGACCATATTGTTGTACTGTACCGTTTTTAGTCAATGAAACATACTTTTACCAAAAAAGAAACAAACTTGTTTTAATAAAATCGTGACAAACAGCTAAATTTTGAACGTTCTCAGAATTCCACGAAACGTAACCCAAGCGTAGGTCTAGACCCATTCTTTTGTGTGGTAAATTTGCTAAGCATAATAATAACTACAAATTAGTAGAAAAGGGAAACAAACTTGATTTAAAATAACCGTGACAAACTGCTAAATTTTGATCGTTCACAGAATTCCACAAAACTTGACCCAAACGTAGGTCTACACCTATTCTTTTGTGTGGTAAATTTGCTAACTAGAAATTATTGGAAAAGGGAAACAAACTGGCTTTAATAAAACCGTGCAAAATAGCTAAATTTTGTACGTTCTGAGAATTCCATGATACTTGACCCAAACGTTGGTTTAGACCCATGCATTTGTGTAGTAATTTGTTAAACGTAATAATAACTACAAAATAGTATAAAAGGGAAACAAACTGTCTTTAATAATACCGTGCAAAACAGTTAAATTTTGAACGTTCTCAGAATTCCATGAAACTTGACCCAAACGTTGGTTTAGACACATGCATTTGTGTTGTAAATTTGGTAAGCATAATAATAACTACAAATTAGTATAAAAGGGAAACAAACTTGTATTATTAAAACCGTGACAAACAACTAAATTTTGAACGTTTTCAGAATTTCACAAAACTTGACCCAAACGTAGGTCTAGACACATTCTTTTGTGTGGTAAATTTGCTAAGCGAAATAATAACTACAAATTAGTAGAAAAGGGAAGCAAACTTGCGTTGAAATGATCGTGACAAACTGCTAAAAATTTTGATCGTTCTCAGAATTCCACAAACATGACCCAAACGTAGGTCTAGACCCATTCTTTTGTGTGGTAAATTTGCTAAACGTAATAATAACTACAAATTAGTAGAAAAGGGAAACAAACTTGCGTTGAAATAACTGTGACAAACTGCTAAAGTTTGATCGTTCTCATAATTCCACAAAACATGACTCAAACGTAGGGCTATACCCATTCTTTTGTGTGGTAAATTTGCTGAGTGTAATAATAACTAGAAATTAGTAGGAAAGGGAAACAAACTGGCTTTAATAAAACCGTGCAAAAATAGCTAAATTTTGTACGTTCTGAGAATTCCTTGGTCTGTTATTATTACAAAATCCTTGCTAAGCGCATCCCTTGGTCTTTTGAGGGAGACACCAATTGATTGTTGTACTATACTCCTTTTTTTAATGAAACTTACCTTTACCCAAAAAAAAAAGTCACCTTATTATTTCGAGGTCAGCACAGGGTTTACGGGAGGAAATGCTGGCAGTACTTGGATTCCAGGAAGGACTTCTGCCAATGAGATGTTTGGGACTTCCTCTATTATCCTCCAGATTATCGATTGCTGATTGTCGTCCATTATTGTTGAAAATTGATAAACGTATTTCTGGTTGGGAGGGTTTGGCACTCTCATATGCCGGTAGAGTACAAATTATAAAATCTGTACTGATGTCGGTGAGCTTATACTGGACTTCGGCTTTCATTTTACCATAGAAAGTTACATACGAAATTGAAAAGAGGATGCAAAATTTCTTATGGAAGGGCACAACAAACAGTGGCTACGCAAAGGTAGAATGGAAAGAATTATGTCGGCCGGTGGAGGAGGGAGGCCTAGGATTCAAGGACATTACCACCTTGAATCGCGCCTTAATGACCAAGAAACTTTGTGATATCATTCGATGTGATAGGACTTCTATTTGGGTTGAGTGGCTATATCAAGGCCGATTACGTGACACCTGTATATGGACGATCCAAGAACACGAAGGTTCTTGGGGTTGGAGGAAAATCTTACAACTGCGGGCTTTTCTCCGCCCTATGGTGGACTATCAGATCGGTGATTGGAGACGATTTCACCTATGGCAGGACCCTTGGCATTCTCTTGGTCCTCTTATAGAGACATTTCCACAGGGGCCGAGGCTACTCAGACTTGACAAATCAGCAAAACTCAGCACGGTGATTAGTGGAAGAGAATGGCAGTGGCCAATGATCACAGATTTCGAGTGCTTGGAGATCACACACACACTACCGGCAATCCGCGGAGGAGATGACCGGGTAGTATGGAGATTTGATTAGGGACAACCCACAACTCAGCCTCTTTACAGGTTGTTCGATCCCCCTAGGCCGAAGGTAGGCTGGTCTTCACTACTTTCGGGCTCTCTTAAGATTCCTCGTCACTTATTCATCTTATGGCTTGCCATCCTTGGCAAGCTACCCACGACAGACAAACCATGGCTATCTCATCTTGGCACATGCATTTTGTGTAATGAGGGGGCACTAGAAACACACGCCCACTTATTCTTCCAGTGCAAATTTAGTCGACAGTGTCTCACAACAATCCGGAAGGTGTTAGGATTCCATTGGCCCAATACAGACTGGACAAGAGATATTGAGTGGGCTTCATGGAGATGGAGGGGAAAGCACATCATTAACATTGCTTATCGAGCACTTCTAGCATCATGTGTTTACCACATTTGGAGAGAAAGGAACTTGAGACGATTCGAGCACGTTGAAAGGACACCAAACATCATAGCTAAATTGATAGTTGATGACGTCAGCCAGCGGATTCTTAGTATCACATTAGCTACCTCGGTCAGTACACGAGCTTTGTATAGACTTTGGCGTATCCCTTGGCCAGCCGAGGGAGAAACCAACTGATTGCCAGTTTGTTGTACTGTATTTTTTTTATCTTATTGAAAATTACATTTACCCAAAAAAAATTCCATGAAACTTGACCCAAACGTTGGTCTAGACCAATTCTTTTGTGTGGTAAATTTGCTAAACCTAATAATAACTACAAGTTAGTCGAAAAGGGAAACAAACTTGTTTTAATAAAACCGTGACAAACAGCTAAATTTTGAACGTTCTCAGAATTCCACGAAACTTGACCCAAACGTAGGTCTAGACCCATTTTTTTGGGTGGTAAATTTGCTAAGCGTAATAATAACTACAAATTAGTAGAAAAGGAGAATAAACTTGCGTTGAAATAACCGTGACAAACTGCTAAATTTTGATCGTTCTCAGAATTCCATAAAACTTGACCCAAACGTAGGTCTAGACCCATTCTTTTGTGTGGTAAATTTACTAAGCGTAATAATAACTAGAAATTAGTGGAAAAGGGAAACAAACTGGCTTTAATAAAACCGTACAAAAAAGCCAAATTTTGTACATTCTGAGAATTCCATGAAACTTGACCCAAACGTTGGTTTAGACCCGTGCATTTGTGTAGTAAATTTGTTAAACGTGATAATAACTACAAAATAGTATAAAAGGAAAACAAACATGCTATAATAAAACTGTGCAAAACAGTTAAATTTGGAATGTTCTCAGAATTCCATGAAACTTGACCCAAACGTTGGTATAGACACATGCATTTGTCTGGTAAATTTGATAAGCGTAATAATGATTACAAATTAGTATAAAAGGAAAACAAACTTGTTTTAATAAAACCGTGCAAAACAACTAAATTTTGAACATTCTCAAAATTCTACGAAAATTGACCCAAATGTTGGTCTAGACCCATGCATTTGTGTGGTAAATTTGCTAAGGGTAATAATAACTACAAATTAGTAGAAATGGGAAACAAACTTGCTTATATAAAACCGTGCCAAACAGCTAAATTTTGAACGTTATCAAAATTCCACGAAACTTGACCCAAACATTGGTCTAGACCAATTCTTTTGTGTGGTAAATTTGCTAAACCAAATAATAACTACAAGTTAGTAGAAAAGGGATAAACCATAGCATCTCACTCGCTAGATCAGTCAGTACACGTGCTTTATTTCGATTATGGCGAATCCCTTGGCCTGTCGAGGGATAAAACCATTTCGGGACCATATTGTTGTACTGTACCGTTTTTAGTCAATGAAACATACTTTTACCAAAAAAGAAACAAACTTGTTTTAATAAAATCGTGACAAACAGCTAAATTTTGAACGTTCTCAGAATTCCACGAAACGTAACCCAAGCGTAGGTCTAGACCCATTCTTTTGTGTGGTAAATTTGCTAAGCATAATAATAACTACAAATTAGTAGAAAAGGGAAACAAACTTGATTTAAAATAACCGTGACAAACTGCTAAATTTTGATCGTTCACAGAATTCCACAAAACTTGACCCAAACGTAGGTCTACACCTATTCTTTTGTGTGGTAAATTTGCTAACTAGAAATTATTGGAAAAGGGAAACAAACTGGCTTTAATAAAACCGTGCAAAATAGCTAAATTTTGTACGTTCTGAGAATTCCATGATACTTGACCCAAACGTTGGTTTAGACCCATGCATTTGTGTAGTAATTTGTTAAACGTAATAATAACTACAAAATAGTATAAAAGGGAAACAAACTGTCTTTAATAATACCGTGCAAAACAGTTAAATTTTGAACGTTCTCAGAATTCCATGAAACTTGACCCAAACGTTGGTTTAGACACATGCATTTGTGTTGTAAATTTGGTAAGCATAATAATAACTACAAATTAGTATAAAAGGGAAACAAACTTGTATTATTAAAACCGTGACAAACAACTAAATTTTGAACGTTTTCAGAATTTCACAAAACTTGACCCAAACGTAGGTCTAGACACATTCTTTTGTGTGGTAAATTTGCTAAGCGAAATAATAACTACAAATTAGTAGAAAAGGGAAGCAAACTTGCGTTGAAATGATCGTGACAAACTGCTAAAAATTTTGATCGTTCTCAGAATTCCACAAACATGACCCAAACGTAGGTCTAGACCCATTCTTTTGTGTGGTAAATTTGCTAAACGTAATAATAACTACAAATTAGTAGAAAAGGGAAACAAACTTGCGTTGAAATAACTGTGACAAACTGCTAAAGTTTGATCGTTCTCATAATTCCACAAAACATGACTCAAACGTAGGGCTATACCCATTCTTTTGTGTGGTAAATTTGCTGAGTGTAATAATAACTAGAAATTAGTAGGAAAGGGAAACAAACTGGCTTTAATAAAACCGTGCAAAAATAGCTAAATTTTGTACGTTCTGAGAATTCCTTGGTCTGTTATTATTACAAAATCCTTGCTAAGCGCATCCCTTGGTCTTTTGAGGGAGACACCAATTGATTGTTGTACTATACTCCTTTTTTTAATGAAACTTACCTTTACCCAAAAAAAAAAGTCACCTTATTATTTCGAGGTCAGCACAGGGTTTACGGGAGGAAATGCTGGCAGTACTTGGATTCCAGGAAGGACTTCTGCCAATGAGATGTTTGGGACTTCCTCTATTATCCTCCAGATTATCGATTGCTGATTGTCGTCCATTATTGTTGAAAATTGATAAACGTATTTCTGGTTGGGAGGGTTTGGCACTCTCATATGCCGGTAGAGTACAAATTATAAAATCTGTACTGATGTCGGTGAGCTTATACTGGACTTCGGCTTTCATTTTACCATAGAAAGTTACATACGAAATTGAAAAGAGGATGCAAAATTTCTTATGGAAGGGCACAACAAACAGTGGCTACGCAAAGGTAGAATGGAAAGAATTATGTCGGCCGGTGGAGGAGGGAGGCCTAGGATTCAAGGACATTACCACCTTGAATCGCGCCTTAATGACCAAGAAACTTTGTGATATCATTCGATGTGATAGGACTTCTATTTGGGTTGAGTGGCTATATCAAGGCCGATTACGTGACACCTGTATATGGACGATCCAAGAACACGAAGGTTCTTGGGGTTGGAGGAAAATCTTACAACTGCGGGCTTTTCTCCGCCCTATGGTGGACTATCAGATCGGTGATTGGAGACGATTTCACCTATGGCAGGACCCTTGGCATTCTCTTGGTCCTCTTATAGAGACATTTCCACAGGGGCCGAGGCTACTCAGACTTGACAAATCAGCAAAACTCAGCACGGTGATTAGTGGAAGAGAATGGCAGTGGCCAATGATCACAGATTTCGAGTGCTTGGAGATCACACACACACTACCGGCAATCCGCGGAGGAGATGACCGGGTAGTATGGAGATTTGATTAGGGACAACCCACAACTCAGCCTCTTTACAGGTTGTTCGATCCCCCTAGGCCGAAGGTAGGCTGGTCTTCACTACTTTCGGGCTCTCTTAAGATTCCTCGTCACTTATTCATCTTATGGCTTGCCATCCTTGGCAAGCTACCCACGACAGACAAACCATGGCTATCTCATCTTGGCACATGCATTTTGTGTAATGAGGGGGCACTAGAAACACACGCCCACTTATTCTTCCAGTGCAAATTTAGTCGACAGTGTCTCACAACAATCCGGAAGGTGTTAGGATTCCATTGGCCCAATACAGACTGGACAAGAGATATTGAGTGGGCTTCATGGAGATGGAGGGGAAAGCACATCATTAACATTGCTTATCGAGCACTTCTAGCATCATGTGTTTACCACATTTGGAGAGAAAGGAACTTGAGACGATTCGAGCACGTTGAAAGGACACCAAACATCATAGCTAAATTGATAGTTGATGACGTCAGGCAGCGGATTCTTAGTATCACATTAGCTACCTCGGTCAGTACACGAGCTTTGTATAGACTTTGGCGTATCCCTTGGCCAGCCGAGGGAGAAACCAACTGATTGCCAGTTTGTTGTACTGTATTTTTTTTATCTTATTGAAAATTACATTTACCCAAAAAAAATTCCATGAAACTTGACCCAAACGTTGGTCTAGACCAATTCTTTTGTGTGGTAAATTTGCTAAACCTAATAATAACTACAAGTTAGTCGAAAAGGGAAACAAACTTGTTTTAATAAAACCGTGACAAACAGCTAAATTTGGAACGTTCTCAGAATTCCACGAAACTTGACCCAAACGTAGGTCTAGACCCATTTTTTTGGGTGGTAAATTTGCTAAGCGTAATAATAACTACAAATTAGTAGAAAAGGAGAATAAACTTGCGTTGAAATAACCGTGACAAACTGCTAAATTTTGATCGTTCTCAGAATTCCATAAAACTTGACCCAAACGTAGGTCTAGACCCATTCTTTTGTGTGGTAAATTTACTAAGCGTAATAATAACTAGAAATTAGTGGAAAAGGGAAACAAACTGGCTTTAATAAAACCGTGCAAAAAAGCCAAATTTTGTACATTCTGAGAATTCCATGAAACTTGACCCAAACGTTGGTTTAGACCCGTGCATTTGTGTAGTAAATTTGTTAAACGTGATAATAACTACAAAATAGTATAAAAGGAAAACAAACATGCTATAATAAAACTGTGCAAAACAGTTAAATTTGGAATGTTCTCAGAATTCCATGAAACTTGACCCAAACGTTGGTATAGACACATGCATTTGTCTGGTAAATTTGATAAGCGTAATAATGATTACAAATTAGTATAAAAGGAAAACAAACTTGTTTTAATAAAACCGTGCAAAACAACTAAATTTTGAACATTGTCAAAATTCTACGAAAATTGACCCAAATGTTGGTCTAGACCCATGCATTTGTGTGGTAAATTTGCTAAGGGTAATAATAACTACAAATTAGTAGAAATGGGAAACAAACTTGCTTATATAAAACCGTGCCAAACAGCTAAATTTTGAACGTTATCAAAATTCCACGAAACTTGACCCAAACATTGGTCTAGACCAATTCTTTTGTGTGGTAAATTTGCTAAACCAAATAATAACTACAAGTTAGTAGAAAAGGGATAAACCATAGCATCTCACTCGCTAGATCAGTCAGTACACGTGCTTTATTTCGATTATGGCGAATCCCTTGGCCTGTCGAGGGATAAAACCATTTCGGGACCATATTGTTGTACTGTACCGTTTTTAGTCAATGAAACATACTTTTACCAAAAAAGAAACAAACTTGTTTTAATAAAATCGTGACAAACAGCTAAATTTTGAACGTTCTCAGAATTCCACGAAACGTAACCCAAGCGTAGGTCTAGACCCATTCTTTTGTGTGGTAAATTTGCTAAGCATAATAATAACTACAAATTAGTAGAAAAGGGAAACAAACTTGAGTTAAAATAACCGTGACAAACTGCTAAATTTTGATCGTTCACAGAATTCCACAAAACTTGACCCAAACGTAGGTCTACACCTATTCTTTTGTGTGGTAAATTTGCTAACTAGAAATTATTGGAAAAGGGAAACAAACTGGCTTTAATAAAACCGTGCAAAATAGCTAAATTTTGTACGTTCTGAGAATTCCATGATACTTGACCCAAACGTTGGTTTAGACCCATGCATTTGTGTAGTAATTTGTTAAACGTAATAATAACTACAAAATAGTATAAAAGGGAAACAAACTGTCTTTAATAATACCGTGCAAAACAGTTAAATTTTGAACGTTCTCAGAATTCCATGAAACTTGACCCAAACGTTGGTTTAGACACATGTATTTGTGTGGTAAATTTGGTAAGCATAATAATAACTACAAATTAGTATAAAAGGGAAACAAACTTGTTTTATTAAAACCGTGACAAACAACTAAATTTTGAACGTTTTCAGAATTTCACAAAACTTGACCCAAACGTAGGTCTAGACACATTCTTTTGTGTGGTAAATTTGCTAAGCGAAATAATAACTACAAATTAGTAGAAAAGGGAAGCAAACTTGCGTTGAAATGATCGTGACAAACTGCTAAAAATTTTGATCGTTCTCAGAATTCCACAAACATGACCCAAACGTAGGTCTAGACCCATTCTTTTGTGTGGTAAATTTGCTAAACGTAATAATAACTACAAATTAGTAGAAAAGGGAAACAAACTTGCGTTGAAATAACTGTGACAAACTGCTAAAGTTTGATCGTTCTCATAATTCCACAAAACATGACTCAAACGTAGGGCTATACCCATTCTTTTGTGTGGTAAATTTGCTGAGTGTAATAATAACTAGAAATTAGTAGGAAAGGGAAACAAACTGGCTTTAATAAAACCGTGCAAAAATAGCTAAATTTTGTACGTTCTGAGAATTCCTTGGTCTGTTATTATTACAAAATCCTTGCTAAGCGCATCCCTTGGTCTTTTGAGGGAGACACCAATTGATTGTTGTACTATACTCCTTTTTTTAATGAAACTTACCTTTACCCAAAAAAAAAAGTCACCTTATTATTTCGAGGTCAGCACAGGGTTTACGGGAGGAAATGCTGGCAGTACTTGGATTCCAGGAAGGACTTCTGCCAATGAGATGTTTGGGACTTCCTCTATTATCCTCCAGATTATCGATTGCTGATTGTCGTCCATTATTGTTGAAAATTGATAAACGTATTTCTGGTTGGGAGGGTTTGGCACTCTCATATGCCGGTAGAGTACAAATTATAAAATCTGTACTGATGTCGGTGAGCTTATACTGGACTTCGGCTTTCATTTTACCATAGAAAGTTACATACGAAATTGAAAAGAGGATGCAAAATTTCTTATGGAAGGGCACAACAAACAGTGGCTACGCAAAGGTAGAATGGAAAGAATTATGTCGGCCGGTGGAGGAGGGAGGCCTAGGATTCAAGGACATTACCACCTTGAATCGCGCCTTAATGACCAAGAAACTTTGTGATATCATTCGATGTGATAGGACTTCTATTTGGGTTGAGTGGCTATATCAAGGCCGATTACGTGACACCTGTATATGGACGATCCAAGAACACGAAGGTTCTTGGGGTTGGAGGAAAATCTTACAACTGCGGGCTTTTCTCCGCCCTATGGTGGACTATCAGATCGGTGATTGGAGACGATTTCACCTATGGCAGGACCCTTGGCATTCTCTTGGTCCTCTTATAGAGACATTTCCACAGGGGCCGAGGCTACTCAGACTTGACAAATCAGCAAAACTCAGCACGGTGATTAGTGGAAGAGAATGGCAGTGGCCAATGATCACAGATTTCGAGTGCTTGGAGATCACACACACACTACCGGCAATCTGCGGAGGAGATGACCGGGTAGTATGGAGATTTGATTAGGGACAACCCACAACTCAGCCTCTTTACAGGTTGTTCGATCCCCCTAGGCCGAAGGTAGGCTGGTCTTCACTACTTTCGGGCTCTCTTAAGATTCCTCGTCACTTATTCATCTTATGGCTTGCCATCCTTGGCAAGCTACCCACGACAGACAAACCATGGCTATCTCATCTTGGCACATGCATTTTGTGTAATGAGGGGGCACTAGAAACACACGCCCACTTATTCTTCCAGTGCAAATTTAGTCGACAGTGTCTCACAACAATCCGGAAGGTGTTAGGATTCCATTGGCCCAATACAGACTGGACAAGAGATATTGAGTGGGCTTCATGGAGATGGAGGGGAAAGCACATCATTAACATTGCTTATCGAGCACTACTAGCATCATGTGTTTACCACATTTGGAGAGAAAGGAACTTGAGACGATTCGAGCACGTTGAAAGGACACCAAACATCATAGCTAAATTGATAGTTGATGACGTCAGGCAGCGGATTCTTAGTATCACATTAGCTACCTCGGTCAGTACACGAGCTTTGTATAGACTTTGGCGTATCCCTTGGCCAGCCGAGGGAGAAACCAACTGATTGCCAGTTTGTTGTACTGTATTTTTTTTATCTTATTGAAAATTACATTTACCCAAAAAAAATTCCATGAAACTTGACCCAAACGTTGGTCTAGACCAATTCTTTTGTGTGGTAAATTTGCTAAACCTAATAATAACTACAAGTTAGTCGAAAAGGGAAACAAACTTGTTTTAATAAAACCGTGACAAACAGCTAAATTTTGAACGTTCTCAGAATTCCACGAAACTTGACCCAAACGTAGGTCTAGACCCATTTTTTTGGGTGGTAAATTTGCTAAGCGTAATAATAACTACAAATTAGTAGAAAAGGAGAATAAACTTGCGTTGAAATAACCGTGACAAACTGCTAAATTTTGATCGTTCTCAGAATTTCATAAAACTTGACCCAAACGTAGGTCTAGACCCATTCTTTTGTGTGGTAAATTTACTAAGCGTAATAATAACTAGAAATTAGTGGAAAAGGGAAACAAACTGGCTTTAATAAAACCGTGCAAAAAAGCCAAATTTTGTACATTCTGAGAATTCCATGAAACTCGACCCAAACGTTGGTTTAGACCCGTGCATTTGTGTAGTAAATTTGTTAAACGTGATAATAACTACAAAATAGTATAAAAGGAAAACAAACATGCTATAATAAAACTGTGCAAAACAGTTAAATTTGGAATGTTCTCAGAATTCCATGAAACTTGACCCAAACGTTGGTATAGACACATGCATTTGTCTGGTAAATTTGATAAGCGTAATAATGATTACAAATTAGTATAAAAGGAAAACAAACTTGTTTTAATAAAACCGTGCAAAACAACTAAATTTTGAACATTCTCAAAATTCTACGAAAATTGACCCAAATGTTGGTCTAGACCCATGCATTTGTGTGGTAAATTTGCTAAGGGTAATAATAACTACAAATTAGTAGAAATGGGAAACAAACTTGCTTATATAAAACCGTGCCAAACAGCTAAATTTTGAACGTTATCAAAATTCCACGAAACTTGACCCAAACATTGGTCTAGACCAATTCTTTTGTGTGGTAAATTTGCTAAACCAAATAATAACTACAAGTTAGTAGAAAAGGGATAAACCATAGCATCTCACTCGCTAGATCAGTCAGTACACGTGCTTTATTTCGATTATGGCGAATCCCTTGGCCTGTCGAGGGATAAAACCATTTCGGGACCATATTGTTGTACTGTACCGTTTTTAGTCAATGAAACATACTTTTACCAAAAAAGAAACAAACTTGTTTTAATAAAATCGTGACAAACAGCTAAATTTTGAACGTTCTCAGAATTCCACGAAACGTAACCCAAGCGTAGGTCTAGACCCATTCTTTTGTGTGGTAAATTTGCTAAGCATAATAATAACTACAAATTAGTAGAAAAGGGAAACAAACTTGAGTTAAAATAACCGTGACAAACTGCTAAATTTTGATCGTTCACAGAATTCCACAAAACTTGACCCAAACGTAGGTCTACACCTATTCTTTTGTGTGGTAAATTTGCTAACTAGAAATTATTGGAAAAGGGAAACAAACTGGCTTTAATAAAACCGTGCAAAATAGCTAAATTTTGTACGTTCTGAGAATTCCATGATACTTGACCCAAACGTTGGTTTAGACCCATGCATTTGTGTAGTAATTTGTTAAACGTAATAATAACTACAAAATAGTATAAAAGGGAAACAAACTGTCTTTAATAATACCGTGCAAAACAGTTAAATTTTGAACGTTCTCAGAATTCCATGAAACTTGACCCAAACGTTGGTTTAGACACATGCATTTGTGTGGTAAATTTGGTAAGCATAATAATAACTACAAATTAGTATAAAAGGGAAACAAACTTGTTTTATTAAAACCGTGACAAACAACTAAATTTTGAACGTTTTCAGAATTTCACAAAACTTGACCCAAACGTAGGTCTAGACACATTCTTTTGTGTGGTAAATTTGCTAAGCGAAATAATAACTACAAATTAGTAGAAAAGGGAAGCAAACTTGCGTTGAAATGATCGTGACAAACTGCTAAAAATTTTGATCGTTCTCAGAATTCCACAAACATGACCCAAACGTAGGTCTAGACCCATTCTTTTGTGTGGTAAATTTGCTAAACGTAATAATAACTACAAATTAGTAGAAAAGGGAAACAAACTTGCGTTGAAATAACTGTGACAAACTGCTAAAGTTTGATCGTTCTCATAATTCCACAAAACATGACTCAAACGTAGGGCTATACCCATTCTTTTGTGTGGTAAATTTGCTGAGTGTAATAATAACTAGAAATTAGTAGGAAAGGGAAACAAACTGGCTTTAATAAAACCGTGCAAAAATAGCTAAATTTTGTACGTTCTGAGAATTCCTTGGTCTGTTATTATTACAAAATCCTTGCTAAGCGCATCCCTTGGTCTTTTGAGGGAGACACCAATTGATTGTTGTACTATACTCCTTTTTTTAATGAAACTTACCTTTACCCAAAAAAAAAAGTCACCTTATTATTTCGAGGTCAGCACAGGGTTTACGGGAGGAAATGCTGGCAGTACTTGGATTCCAGGAAGGACTTCTGCCAATGAGATGTTTGGGACTTCCTCTATTATCCTCCAGATTATCGATTGCTGATTGTCGTCCATTATTGTTGAAAATTGATAAACGTATTTCTGGTTGGGAGGGTTTGGCACTCTCATATGCCGGTAGAGTACAAATTATAAAATCTGTACTGATGTCGGTGAGCTTATACTGGACTTCGGCTTCCATTTTACCATAGAAAGTTACATACGAAATTGAAAAGAGGATGCAAAATTTCTTATGGAAGGGCACAACAAACAGTGGCTACGCAAAGGTAGAATGGAAAGAATTATGTCGGCCGGTGGAGGAGGGAGGCCTAGGATTCAAGGACATTACCACCTTGAATCGCGCCTTAATGACCAAGAAACTTTGTGATATCATTCGATGTGATAGGACTTCTATTTGGGTTGAGTGGCTATATCAAGGCCGATTACGTGACACCTGTATATGGACGATCCAAGAACACGAAGGTTCTTGGGGTTGGAGGAAAATCTTACAACTGCGGGCTTTTCTCCGCCCTATGGTGGACTATCAGATCGGTGATTGGAGACGATTTCACCTATGGCAGGACCCTTGGCATTCTCTTGGTCCTCTTATAGAGACATTTCCACAGGGGCCGAGGCTACTCAGACTTGACAAATCAGCAAAACTCAGCACGGTGATTAGTGGAAGAGAATGGCAGTGGCCAATGATCACAGATTTCGAGTGCTTGGAGATCACACACACACTACCGGCAATCCGCGGAGGAGATGACCGGGTAGTATGGAGATTTGATTAGGGACAACCCACAACTCAGCCTCTTTACAGGTTGTTCGATCCCCCTAGGCCGAAGGTAGGCTGGTCTTCACTACTTTCGGGCTCTCTTAAGATTCCTCGTCACTTATTCATCTTATGGCTTGCCATCCTTGGCAAGCTACCCACGACAGACAAACCATGGCTATCTCATCTTGGCACATGCATTTTGTGTAATGAGGGGGCACTAGAAACACACGCCCACTTATTCTTCCAGTGCAAATTTAGTCGACAGTGTCTCACAACAATCCGGAAGGTGTTAGGATTCCATTGGCCCAATACAGACTGGACAAGAGATATTGAGTGGGCTTCATGGAGATGGAGGGGAAAGCACATCATTAACATTGCTTATCGAGCACTACTAGCATCATGTGTTTACCACATTTGGAGAGAAAGGAACTTGAGACGATTCGAGCACGTTGAAAGGACACCAAACATCATAGCTAAATTGATAGTTGATGACGTCAGGCAGCGGATTCTTAGTATCACATTAGCTACCTCGGTCAGTACACGAGCTTTGTATAGACTTTGGCGTATCCCTTGGCCAGCCGAGGGAGAAACCAACTGATTGCCAGTTTGTTGTACTGTATTTTTTTTATCTTATTGAAAATTACATTTACCCAAAAAAAATTCCATGAAACTTGACCCAAACGTTGGTCTAGACCAATTCTTTTGTGTGGTAAATTTGCTAAACCTAATAATAACTACAAGTTAGTCGAAAAGGGAAACAAACTTGTTTTAATAAAACCGTGACAAACAGCTAAATTTTGAACGTTCTCAGAATTCCACGAAACTTGACCCAAACGTAGGTCTAGACCCATTTTTTTGGGTGGTAAATTTGCTAAGCGTAATAATAACTACAAATTAGTAGAAAAGGAGAATAAACTTGCGTTGAAATAACCGTGACAAACTGCTAAATTTTGATCGTTCTCAGAATTTCATAAAACTTGACCCAAACGTAGGTCTAGACCCATTCTTTTGTGTGGTAAATTTACTAAGCGTAATAATAACTAGAAATTAGTGGAAAAGGGAAACAAACTGGCTTTAATAAAACCGTGCAAAAAAGCCAAATTTTGTACATTCTGAGAATTCCATGAAACTCGACCCAAACGTTGGTTTAGACCCGTGCATTTGTGTAGTAAATTTGTTAAACGTGATAATAACTACAAAATAGTATAAAAGGAAAACAAACATGCTATAATAAAACTGTGCAAAACAGTTAAATTTGGAATGTTCTCAGAATTCCATGAAACTTGACCCAAACGTTGGTATAGACACATGCATTTGTCTGGTAAATTTGATAAGCGTAATAATGATTACAAATTAGTATAAAAGGAAAACAAACTTGTTTTAATAAAACCGTGCAAAACAACTAAATTTTGAACATTCTCAAAATTCTACGAAAATTGACCCAAATGTTGGTCTAGACCCATGCATTTGTGTGGTAAATTTGCTAAGGGTAATAATAACTACAAATTAGTAGAAATGGGAAACAAACTTGCTTATATAAAACCGTGCCAAACAGCTAAATTTTGAACGTTATCAAAATTCCACGAAACTTGACCCAAACATTGGTCTAGACCAATTCTTTTGTGTGGTAAATTTGCTAAACCAAATAATAACTACAAGTTAGTAGAAAAGGGATAAACCATAGCATCTCACTCGCTAGATCAGTCAGTACACGTGCTTTATTTCGATTATGGCGAATCCCTTGGCCTGTCGAGGGATAAAACCATTTCGGGACCATATTGTTGTACTGTACCGTTTTTAGTCAATGAAACATACTTTTACCAAAAAAGAAACAAACTTGTTTTAATAAAATCGTGACAAACAGCTAAATTTTGAACGTTCTCAGAATTCCACGAAACGTAACCCAAGCGTAGGTCTAGACCCATTCTTTTGTGTGGTAAATTTGCTAAGCATAATAATAACTACAAATTAGTAGAAAAGGGAAACAAACTTGAGTTAAAATAACCGTGACAAACTGCTAAATTTTGATCGTTCACAGAATTCCACAAAACTTGACCCAAACGTAGGTCTACACCTATTCTTTTGTGTGGTAAATTTGCTAACTAGAAATTATTGGAAAAGGGAAACAAACTGGCTTTAATAAAACCGTGCAAAATAGCTAAATTTTGTACGTTCTGAGAATTCCATGATACTTGACCCAAACGTTGGTTTAGACCCATGCATTTGTGTAGTAATTTGTTAAACGTAATAATAACTACAAAATAGTATAAAAGGGAAACAAACTGTCTTTAATAATACCGTGCAAAACAGTTAAATTTTGAACGTTCTCAGAATTCCATGAAACTTGACCCAAACGTTGGTTTAGACACATGCATTTGTGTGGTAAATTTGGTAAGCATAATAATAACTACAAATTAGTATAAAAGGGAAACAAACTTGTTTTATTAAAACCGTGACAAACAACTAAATTTTGAACGTTTTCAGAATTTCACAAAACTTGACCCAAACGTAGGTCTAGACACATTCTTTTGTGTGGTAAATTTGCTAAGCGAAATAATAACTACAAATTAGTAGAAAAGGGAAGCAAACTTGCGTTGAAATGATCGTGACAAACTGCTAAAAATTTTGATCGTTCTCAGAATTCCACAAACATGACCCAAACGTAGGTCTAGACCCATTCTTTTGTGTGGTAAATTTGCTAAACGTAATAATAACTACAAATTAGTAGAAAAGGGAAACAAACTTGCGTTGAAATAACTGTGACAAACTGCTAAAGTTTGATCGTTCTCATAATTCCACAAAACATGACTCAAACGTAGGGCTATACCCATTCTTTTGTGTGGTAAATTTGCTGAGTGTAATAATAACTAGAAATTAGTAGGAAAGGGAAACAAACTGGCTTTAATAAAACCGTGCAAAAATAGCTAAATTTTGTACGTTCTGAGAATTCCTTGGTCTGTTATTATTACAAAATCCTTGCTAAGCGCATCCCTTGGTCTTTTGAGGGAGACACCAATTGATTGTTGTACTATACTCCTTTTTTTAATGAAACTTACCTTTACCCAAAAAAAAAAGTCACCTTATTATTTCGAGGTCAGCACAGGGTTTACGGGAGGAAATGCTGGCAGTACTTGGATTCCAGGAAGGACTTCTGCCAATGAGATGTTTGGGACTTCCTCTATTATCCTCCAGATTATCGATTGCTGATTGTCGTCCATTATTGTTGAAAATTGATAAACGTATTTCTGGTTGGGAGGGTTTGGCACTCTCATATGCCGGTAGAGTACAAATTATAAAATCTGTACTGATGTCGGTGAGCTTATACTGGACTTCGGCTTCCATTTTACCATAGAAAGTTACATACGAAATTGAAAAGAGGATGCAAAATTTCTTATGGAAGGGCACAACAAACAGTGGCTACGCAAAGGTAGAATGGAAAGAATTATGTCGGCCGGTGGAGGAGGGAGGCCTAGGATTCAAGGACATTACCACCTTGAATCGCGCCTTAATGACCAAGAAACTTTGTGATATCATTCGATGTGATAGGACTTCTATTTGGGTTGAGTGGCTATATCAAGGCCGATTACGTGACACCTGTATATGGACGATCCAAGAACACGAAGGTTCTTGGGGTTGGAGGAAAATCTTACAACTGCGGGCTTTTCTCCGCCCTATGGTGGACTATCAGATCGGTGATTGGAGACGATTTCACCTATGGCAGGACCCTTGGCATTCTCTTGGTCCTCTTATAGAGACATTTCCACAGGGGCCGAGGCTACTCAGACTTGACAAATCAGCAAAACTCAGCACGGTGATTAGTGGAAGAGAATGGCAGTGGCCAATGATCACAGATTTCGAGTGCTTGGAGATCACACACACACTACCGGCAATCCGCGGAGGAGATGACCGGGTAGTATGGAGATTTGATTAGGGACAACCCACAACTCAGCCTCTTTACAGGTTGTTCGATCCCCCTAGGCCGAAGGTAGGCTGGTCTTCACTACTTTCGGGCTCTCTTAAGATTCCTCGTCACTTATTCATCTTATGGCTTGCCATCCTTGGCAAGCTACCCACGACAGACAAACCATGGCTATCTCATCTTGGCACATGCATTTTGTGTAATGAGGGGGCACTAGAAACACACGCCCACTTATTCTTCCAGTGCAAATTTAGTCGACAGTGTCTCACAACAATCCGGAAGGTGTTAGGATTCCATTGGCCCAATACAGACTGGACAAGAGATATTGAGTGGGCTTCATGGAGATGGAGGGGAAAGCACATCATTAACATTGCTTATCGAGCACTACTAGCATCATGTGTTTACCACATTTGGAGAGAAAGGAACTTGAGACGATTCGAGCACGTTGAAAGGACACCAAACATCATAGCTAAATTGATAGTTGATGACGTCAGGCAGCGGATTCTTAGTATCACATTAGCTACCTCGGTCAGTACACGAGCTTTGTATAGACTTTGGCGTATCCCTTGGCCAGCCGAGGGAGAAACCAACTGATTGCCAGTTTGTTGTACTGTATTTTTTTTATCTTATTGAAAATTACATTTACCCAAAAAAAATTCCATGAAACTTGACCCAAACGTTGGTCTAGACCAATTCTTTTGTGTGGTAAATTTGCTAAACCTAATAATAACTACAAGTTAGTCGAAAAGGGAAACAAACTTGTTTTAATAAAACCGTGACAAACAGCTAAATTTTGAACGTTCTCAGAATTCCACGAAACTTGACCCAAACGTAGGTCTAGACCCATTTTTTTGGGTGGTAAATTTGCTAAGCGTAATAATAACTACAAATTAGTAGAAAAGGAGAATAAACTTGCGTTGAAATAACCGTGACAAACTGCTAAATTTTGATCGTTCTCAGAATTTCATAAAACTTGACCCAAACGTAGGTCTAGACCCATTCTTTTGTGTGGTAAATTTACTAAGCGTAATAATAACTAGAAATTAGTGGAAAAGGGAAACAAACTGGCTTTAATAAAACCGTGCAAAAAAGCCAAATTTTGTACATTCTGAGAATTCCATGAAACTCGACCCAAACGTTGGTTTAGACCCGTGCATTTGTGTAGTAAATTTGTTAAACGTGATAATAACTACAAAATAGTATAAAAGGAAAACAAACATGCTATAATAAAACTGTGCAAAACAGTTAAATTTGGAATGTTCTCAGAATTCCATGAAACTTGACCCAAACGTTGGTATAGACACATGCATTTGTCTGGTAAATTTGATAAGCGTAATAATGATTACAAATTAGTATAAAAGGAAAACAAACTTGTTTTAATAAAACCGTGCAAAACAACTAAATTTTGAACATTCTCAAAATTCTACGAAAATTGACCCAAATGTTGGTCTAGACCCATGCATTTGTGTGGTAAATTTGCTAAGGGTAATAATAACTACAAATTAGTAGAAATGGGAAACAAACTTGCTTATATAAAACCGTGCCAAACAGCTAAATTTTGAACGTTATCAAAATTCCACGAAACTTGACCCAAACATTGGTCTAGACCAATTCTTTTGTGTGGTAAATTTGCTAAACCAAATAATAACTACAAGTTAGTAGAAAAGGGATAAACCATAGCATCTCACTCGCTAGATCAGTCAGTACACGTGCTTTATTTCGATTATGGCGAATCCCTTGGCCTGTCGAGGGATAAAACCATTTCGGGACCATATTGTTGTACTGTACCGTTTTTAGTCAATGAAACATACTTTTACCAAAAAAGAAACAAACTTGTTTTAATAAAATCGTGACAAACAGCTAAATTTTGAACGTTCTCAGAATTCCACGAAACGTAACCCAAGCGTAGGTCTAGACCCATTCTTTTGTGTGGTAAATTTGCTAAGCATAATAATAACTACAAATTAGTAGAAAAGGGAAACAAACTTGAGTTAAAATAACCGTGACAAACTGCTAAATTTTGATCGTTCACAGAATTCCACAAAACTTGACCCAAACGTAGGTCTACACCTATTCTTTTGTGTGGTAAATTTGCTAACTAGAAATTATTGGAAAAGGGAAACAAACTGGCTTTAATAAAACCGTGCAAAATAGCTAAATTTTGTACGTTCTGAGAATTCCATGATACTTGACCCAAACGTTGGTTTAGACCCATGCATTTGTGTAGTAATTTGTTAAACGTAATAATAACTACAAAATAGTATAAAAGGGAAACAAACTGTCTTTAATAATACCGTGCAAAACAGTTAAATTTTGAACGTTCTCAGAATTCCATGAAACTTGACCCAAACGTTGGTTTAGACACATGCATTTGTGTGGTAAATTTGGTAAGCATAATAATAACTACAAATTAGTATAAAAGGGAAACAAACTTGTTTTATTAAAACCGTGACAAACAACTAAATTTTGAACGTTTTCAGAATTTCACAAAACTTGACCCAAACGTAGGTCTAGACACATTCTTTTGTGTGGTAAATTTGCTAAGCGAAATAATAACTACAAATTAGTAGAAAAGGGAAGCAAACTTGCGTTGAAATGATCGTGACAAACTGCTAAAAATTTTGATCGTTCTCAGAATTCCACAAACATGACCCAAACGTAGGTCTAGACCCATTCTTTTGTGTGGTAAATTTGCTAAACGTAATAATAACTACAAATTAGTAGAAAAGGGAAACAAACTTGCGTTGAAATAACTGTGACAAACTGCTAAAGTTTGATCGTTCTCATAATTCCACAAAACATGACTCAAACGTAGGGCTATACCCATTCTTTTGTGTGGTAAATTTGCTGAGTGTAATAATAACTAGAAATTAGTAGGAAAGGGAAACAAACTGGCTTTAATAAAACCGTGCAAAAATAGCTAAATTTTGTACGTTCTGAGAATTCCTTGGTCTGTTATTATTACAAAATCCTTGCTAAGCGCATCCCTTGGTCTTTTGAGGGAGACACCAATTGATTGTTGTACTATACTCCTTTTTTTAATGAAACTTACCTTTACCCAAAAAAAAAAGTCACCTTATTATTTCGAGGTCAGCACAGGGTTTACGGGAGGAAATGCTGGCAGTACTTGGATTCCAGGAAGGACTTCTGCCAATGAGATGTTTGGGACTTCCTCTATTATCCTCCAGATTATCGATTGCTGATTGTCGTCCATTATTGTTGAAAATTGATAAACGTATTTCTGGTTGGGAGGGTTTGGCACTCTCATATGCCGGTAGAGTACAAATTATAAAATCTGTACTGATGTCGGTGAGCTTATACTGGACTTCGGCTTCCATTTTACCATAGAAAGTTACATACGAAATTGAAAAGAGGATGCAAAATTTCTTATGGAAGGGCACAACAAACAGTGGCTACGCAAAGGTAGAATGGAAAGAATTATGTCGGCCGGTGGAGGAGGGAGGCCTAGGATTCAAGGACATTACCACCTTGAATCGCGCCTTAATGACCAAGAAACTTTGTGATATCATTCGATGTGATAGGACTTCTATTTGGGTTGAGTGGCTATATCAAGGCCGATTACGTGACACCTATATATGGACGATCCAAGAACACGAAGGTTCTTGGGGTTGGAGGAAAATCTTACAACTGCGGGCTTTTCTCCGCCCTATGGTGGACTATCAGATCGGTGATTGGAGACGATTTCACCTATGGCAGGACCCTTGGCATTCTCTTGGTCCTCTTATAGAGACATTTCCACAGGGGCCGAGGCTACTCAGACTTGACAAATCAGCAAAACTCAGCACGGTGATTAGTGGAAGAGAATGGCAGTGGCCAATGATCACAGATTTCGAGTGCTTGGAGATCACACACACACTACCGGCAATCCGCGGAGGAGATGACCGGGTAGTATGGAGATTTGATTAGGGACAACCCACAACTCAGCCTCTTTACAGGTTGTTCGATCCCCCTAGGCCGAAGGTAGGCTGGTCTTCACTACTTTCGGGCTCTCTTAAGATTCCTCGTCACTTATTCATCTTATGGCTTGCCATCCTTGGCAAGCTACCCACGACAGACAAACCATGGCTATCTCATCTTGGCACATGCATTTTGTGTAATGAGGGGGCACTAGAAACACACGCCCACTTATTCTTCCAGTGCAAATTTAGTCGACAGTGTCTCACAACAATCCGGAAGGTGTTAGGATTCCATTGGCCCAATACAGACTGGACAAGAGATATTGAGTGGGCTTCATGGAGATGGAGGGGAAAGCACATCATTAACATTGCTTATCGAGCACTACTAGCATCATGTGTTTACCACATTTGGAGAGAAAGGAACTTGAGACGATTCGAGCACGTTGAAAGGACACCAAACATCATAGCTAAATTGATAGTTGATGACGTCAGGCAGCGGATTCTTAGTATCACATTAGCTACCTCGGTCAGTACACGAGCTTTGTATAGACTTTGGCGTATCCCTTGGCCAGCCGAGGGAGAAACCAACTGATTGCCAGTTTGTTGTACTGTATTTTTTTTATCTTATTGAAAATTACATTTACCCAAAAAAAATTCCATGAAACTTGACCCAAACGTTGGTCTAGACCAATTCTTTTGTGTGGTAAATTTGCTAAACCTAATAATAACTACAAGTTAGTCGAAAAGGGAAACAAACTTGTTTTAATAAAACCGTGACAAACAGCTAAATTTTGAACGTTCTCAGAATTCCACGAAACTTGACCCAAACGTAGGTCTAGACCCATTTTTTTGGGTGGTAAATTTGCTAAGCGTAATAATAACTACAAATTAGTAGAAAAGGAGAATAAACTTGCGTTGAAATAACCGTGACAAACTGCTAAATTTTGATCGTTCTCAGAATTTCATAAAACTTGACCCAAACGTAGGTCTAGACCCATTCTTTTGTGTGGTAAATTTACTAAGCGTAATAATAACTAGAAATTAGTGGAAAAGGGAAACAAACTGGCTTTAATAAAACCGTGCAAAAAAGCCAAATTTTGTACATTCTGAGAATTCCATGAAACTCGACCCAAACGTTGGTTTAGACCCGTGCATTTGTGTAGTAAATTTGTTAAACGTGATAATAACTACAAAATAGTATAAAAGGAAAACAAACATGCTATAATAAAACTGTGCAAAACAGTTAAATTTGGAATGTTCTCAGAATTCCATGAAACTTGACCCAAACGTTGGTATAGACACATGCATTTGTCTGGTAAATTTGATAAGCGTAATAATGATTACAAATTAGTATAAAAGGAAAACAAACTTGTTTTAATAAAACCGTGCAAAACAACTAAATTTTGAACATTCTCAAAATTCTACGAAAATTGACCCAAATGTTGGTCTAGACCCATGCATTTGTGTGGTAAATTTGCTAAGGGTAATAATAACTACAAATTAGTAGAAATGGGAAACAAACTTGCTTATATAAAACCGTGCCAAACAGCTAAATTTTGAACGTTATCAAAATTCCACGAAACTTGACCCAAACATTGGTCTAGACCAATTCTTTTGTGTGGTAAATTTGCTAAACCAAATAATAACTACAAGTTAGTAGAAAAGGGATAAACCATAGCATCTCACTCGCTAGATCAGTCAGTACACGTGCTTTATTTCGATTATGGCGAATCCCTTGGCCTGTCGAGGGATAAAACCATTTCGGGACCATATTGTTGTACTGTACCGTTTTTAGTCAATGAAACATACTTTTACCAAAAAAGAAACAAACTTGTTTTAATAAAATCGTGACAAACAGCTAAATTTTGAACGTTCTCAGAATTCCACGAAACGTAACCCAAGCGTAGGTCTAGACCCATTCTTTTGTGTGGTAAATTTGCTAAGCATAATAATAACTACAAATTAGTAGAAAAGGGAAACAAACTTGAGTTAAAATAACCGTGACAAACTGCTAAATTTTGATCGTTCACAGAATTCCACAAAACTTGACCCAAACGTAGGTCTACACCTATTCTTTTGTGTGGTAAATTTGCTAACTAGAAATTATTGGAAAAGGGAAACAAACTGGCTTTAATAAAACCGTGCAAAATAGCTAAATTTTGTACGTTCTGAGAATTCCATGATACTTGACCCAAACGTTGGTTTAGACCCATGCATTTGTGTAGTAATTTGTTAAACGTAATAATAACTACAAAATAGTATAAAAGGGAAACAAACTGTCTTTAATAATACCGTGCAAAACAGTTAAATTTTGAACGTTCTCAGAATTCCATGAAACTTGACCCAAACGTTGGTTTAGACACATGCATTTGTGTGGTAAATTTGGTAAGCATAATAATAACTACAAATTAGTATAAAAGGGAAACAAACTTGTTTTATTAAAACCGTGACAAACAACTAAATTTTGAACGTTTTCAGAATTTCACAAAACTTGACCCAAACGTAGGTCTAGACACATTCTTTTGTGTGGTAAATTTGCTAAGCGAAATAATAACTACAAATTAGTAGAAAAGGGAAGCAAACTTGCGTTGAAATGATCGTGACAAACTGCTAAAAATTTTGATCGTTCTCAGAATTCCACAAACATGACCCAAACGTAGGTCTAGACCCATTCTTTTGTGTGGTAAATTTGCTAAACGTAATAATAACTACAAATTAGTAGAAAAGGGAAACAAACTTGCGTTGAAATAACTGTGACAAACTGCTAAAGTTTGATCGTTCTCATAATTCCACAAAACATGACTCAAACGTAGGGCTATACCCATTCTTTTGTGTGGTAAATTTGCTGAGTGTAATAATAACTAGAAATTAGTAGGAAAGGGAAACAAACTGGCTTTAATAAAACCGTGCAAAAATAGCTAAATTTTGTACGTTCTGAGAATTCCTTGGTCTGTTATTATTACAAAATCCTTGCTAAGCGCATCCCTTGGTCTTTTGAGGGAGACACCAATTGATTGTTGTACTATACTCCTTTTTTTAATGAAACTTACCTTTACCCAAAAAAAAAAGTCACCTTATTATTTCGAGGTCAGCACAGGGTTTACGGGAGGAAATGCTGGCAGTACTTGGATTCCAGGAAGGACTTCTGCCAATGAGATGTTTGGGACTTCCTCTATTATCCTCCAGATTATCGATTGCTGATTGTCGTCCATTATTGTTGAAAATTGATAAACGTATTTCTGGTTGGGAGGGTTTGGCACTCTCATATGCCGGTAGAGTACAAATTATAAAATCTGTACTGATGTCGGTGAGCTTATACTGGACTTCGGCTTCCATTTTACCATAGAAAGTTACATACGAAATTGAAAAGAGGATGCAAAATTTCTTATGGAAGGGCACAACAAACAGTGGCTACGCAAAGGTAGAATGGAAAGAATTATGTCGGCCGATGGAGGAGGGAGGCCTAGGATTCAAGGACATTACCACCTTGAATCGCGCCTTAATGACCAAGAAACTTTGTGATATCATTCGATGTGATAGGACTTCTATTTGGGTTGAGTGGCTATATCAAGGCCGATTACGTGACACCTATATATGGACGATCCAAGAACACGAAGGTTCTTGGGGTTGGAGGAAAATCTTACAACTGCGGGCTTTTCTCCGCCCTATGGTGGACTATCAGATCGGTGATTGGAGACGATTTCACCTATGGCAGGACCCTTGGCATTCTCTTGGTCCTCTTATAGAGACATTTCCACAGGGGCCGAGGCTACTCAGACTTGACAAATCAGCAAAACTCAGCACGGTGATTAGTGGAAGAGAATGGCAGTGGCCAATGATCACAGATTTCGAGTGCTTGGAGATCACACACACACTACCGGCAATCCGCGGAGGAGATGACCGGGTAGTATGGAGATTTGATTAGGGACAACCCACAACTCAGCCTCTTTACAGGTTGTTCGATCCCCCTAGGCCGAAGGTAGGCTGGTCTTCACTACTTTCGGGCTCTCTTAAGATTCCTCGTCACTTATTCATCTTATGGCTTGCCATCCTTGGCAAGCTATCCACGACAGACAAACCATGGCTATCTCATCTTGGCACATGCATTTTGTGTAATGAGGGGGCACTAGAAACACACGCCCACTTATTCTTCCAGTGCAAATTTAGTCGACAGTGTCTCACAACAATCCGGAAGGTGTTAGGATTCCATTGGCCCAATACAGACTGGACAAGAGATATTGAGTGGGCTTCATGGAGATGGAGGGGAAAGCACATCATTAACATTGCTTATCGAGCACTACTAGCATCATGTGTTTACCACATTTGGAGAGAAAGGAACTTGAGACGATTCGAGCACGTTGAAAGGACACCAAACATCATAGCTAAATTGATAGTTGATGACGTCAGGCAGCGGATTCTTAGTATCACATTAGCTACCTCGGTCAGTACACGAGCTTTGTATAGACTTTGGCGTATCCCTTGGCCAGCCGAGGGAGAAACCAACTGATTGCCAGTTTGTTGTACTGTATTTTTTTTATCTTATTGAAAAAATTACATTTACCCAAAAAAAATTCCATGAAACTTGACCCAAACGTTGGTCTAGACCAATTCTTTTGTGTGGTAAATTTGCTAAACCTAATAATAACTACAAGTTAGTCGAAAAGGGAAACAAACTTGTTTTAATAAAACCGTGACAAACAGCTAAATTTTGAACGTTCTCAGAATTCCACGAAACTTGACCCAAACGTAGGTCTAGACCCATTTTTTTGGGTGGTAAATTTGCTAAGCGTAATAATAACTACAAATTAGTAGAAAAGGAGAATAAACTTGCGTTGAAATAACCGTGACAAACTGCTAAATTTTGATCGTTCTCAGAATTCCATAAAACTTGACCCAAACGTAGGTCTAGACCCATTCTTTTGTGTGGTAAATTTACTAAGCGTAATAATAACTAGAAATTAGTGGAAAAGGGAAACAAACTGGCTTTAATAAAACCGTGCAAAAAAGCCAAATTTTGTACATTCTGAGAATTCCATGAAACTTGACCCAAACGTTGGTTTAGACCCGTGCATTTGTGTAGTAAATTTGTTAAACGTGATAATAACTACAAAATAGTATAAAAGGAAAACAAACATGCTATAATAAAACTGTGCAAAACAGTTAAATTTGGAATGTTCTCAGAATTCCATGAAACTTGACCCAAACGTTGGTATAGACACATGCATTTGTCTGGTAAATTTGATAAGCGTAATAATGATTACAAATTAGTATAAAAGGAAAACAAACTTGTTTTAATAAAACCGTGCAAAACAACTAAATTTTGAACATTCTCAAAATTCTACGAAAATTGACCCAAATGTTGGTCTAGACCCATGCATTTGTGTGGTAAATTTGCTAAGGGTAATAATAACTACAAATTAGTAGAAATGGGAAACAAACTTGCTTATATAAAACCGTGCCAAACAGCTAAATTTTGAACGTTATCAAAATTCCACGAAACTTGACCCAAACATTGGTCTAGACCAATTCTTTTGTGTGGTAAATTTGCTAAACCAAATAATAACTACAAGTTAGTAGAAAAGGGATAAACCATAGCATCTCACTCGCTAGATCAGTCAGTACACGTGCTTTATTTCGATTATGGCGAATCCCTTGGCCTGTCAAGGGATAAAACCATTTCGGGACCATATTGTTGTACTGTACCGTTTTTAGTCAATGAAACATACTTTTACCAAAAAAGAAACAAACTTGTTTTAATAAAATCGTGACAAACAGCTAAATTTTGAACGTTCTCAGAATTCCACGAAACGTAACCCAAGCGTAGGTCTAGACCCATTCTTTTGTGTGGTAAATTTGCTAAGCATAATAATAACTACAAATTAGTAGAAAAGGGAAACAAACTTGAGTTAAAATAACCGTGACAAACTGCTAAATTTTGATCGTTCACAGAATTCCACAAAACTTGACCCAAACGTAGGTCTACACCTATTCTTTTGTGTGGTAAATTTGCTAACTAGAAATTATTGGAAAAGGGAAACAAACTGGCTTTAATAAAACCGTGCAAAATAGCTAAATTTTGTACGTTCTGAGAATTCCATGATACTTGACCCAAACGTTGGTTTAGACCCATGCATTTGTGTAGTAATTTGTTAAACGTAATAATAACTACAAAATAGTATAAAAGGGAAACAAACTGTCTTTAATAATACCGTGCAAAACAGTTAAATTTTGAACGTTCTCAGAATTCCATGAAACTTGACCCAAACGTTGGTTTAGACACATGCATTTGTGTGGTAAATTTGGTAAGCATAATAATAACTACAAATTAGTATAAAAGGGAAACAAACTTGTTTTATTAAAACCGTGACAAACAACTAAATTTTGAACGTTTTCAGAATTTCACAAAACTTGACCCAAACGTAGGTCTAGACACATTCTTTTGTGTGGTAAATTTGCTAAGCGAAATAATAACTACAAATTAGTAGAAAAGGGAAGCAAACTTGCGTTGAAATGATCGTGACAAACTGCTAAAAATTTTGATCGTTCTCAGAATTCCACAAACATGACCCAAACGTAGGTCTAGACCCATTCTTTTGTGTGGTAAATTTGCTAAACGTAATAATAACTACAAATTAGTAGAAAAGGGAAACAAACTTGCGTTGAAATAACTGTGACAAACTGCTAAAGTTTGATCGTTCTCATAATTCCACAAAACATGACTCAAACGTAGGGCTATACCCATTCTTTTGTGTGGTAAATTTGCTGAGTGTAATAATACCTAGAAATTAGTAGGAAAGGGAAACAAACTGGCTTTAATAAAACCGTGCAAAAATAGCTAAATTTTGTACGTTCTGAGAATTCCTTGGTCTGTTATTATTACAAAATCCTTGCTAAGCGCATCCCTTGGTCTTTTGAGGGAGACACCAATTGATTGTTGTACTATACTCCTTTTTTTAATGAAACTTACCTTTACCCAAAAAAAAAAGTCACCTTATTATTTCGAGGTCAGCACAGGGTTTACGGGAGGAAATGCTGGCAGTACTTGGATTCCAGGAAGGACTTCTGCCAATGAGATGTTTGGGACTTCCTCTATTATCCTCCAGATTATCGATTGCTGATTGTCGTCCATTATTGTTGAAAATTGATAAACGTATTTCTGGTTGGGAGGGTTTGGCACTCTCATATGCCGGTAGAGTACAAATTATAAAATCTGTACTGATGTCGGTGAGCTTATACTGGACTTCAGCTTTCATTTTACCATAGAAAGTTACATACGAAATTGAAAAGAGGATGCAAAATTTCTTATGGAAGGGCACAACAAACTGTGGCTACGCAAAGGTAGAATGGAAAGAATTATGTCGGCCGGTGGAGGAGGGAGGCCTAGGATTCAAGGACATTACCACCTTGAATCGCGCCTTAATGACCAAGAAACTTTGTGATATCATTCAATGTGATAGGACTTTTATTTGGGTTGAGTGGCTATATCAAGGCCGATTACGTGACACCTGTATATGGACGATCCAAGAACATGAAGGTTCTTGGGGTTGGAGGAAAATCTTACAACTACGGGCTTTTCTCCGCCCTATGGTGGACTATCAGATCGGTGATTGGAGACGATTTCACCTATGGCAGGACCCTTGGCATTCTCTTGGTCCTCTTATAGAGACATTTCCACAGGGGCCGAGGCTACTCAGACTTGACAAATCAGCAAAACTTAGCACGGTGATTAGTGGAAGAGAATGGCAGTGGCCAATGATCACAGATTTCGAGTGCTTGGAGATCACACACACACTACCGGCAATCCGCGGAGGAGATGACCGGGTAGTATGGAGATTTGATTAGGGACAACCCACAACTCAACCTCTTTACAGGTTGTTCGATCCCCCTAGGCCGAAGGTAGGCTGGTCTTCACTACTTCCGGGCTCTCTTAAGATTCCTCGTCACTTATTCATCTTATGGCTTGCCATCCTTGGCAAGCTACCCACGACAGACAAACCATGGCTATCTCATCTTGGCACATGCATTTTGTGTAATGAGGGGGCACTAGAAACACACGCCCACTTATTCTTCCAGTGCAAATTTAGTCGACAGTGTCTCACAACAATCCGGAAGGTGTTAGGATTCCATTGGCCCAATACAGACTGGACAAGAGATATTGAGTGGGCTTCATGGAGATGGAGGGGAAAGCACATCATTAACATTTCTTATCGAGCACTACTAGCATCATGTGTTTACCACATTTGGAGAGAAAGGAACTTGAGACGATTCGAGCACGTTGAAAGGACACCAAACATCATAGCTAAATTGATAGTTGATGACGTCAGGCAGCGGATTCTTAGTATCACATTAGCTACCTCGGTCAGTACACGAGCTTTGTATAGACTTTGGCGTATCCCTTGGCCAGCCGAGGGAGAAACCAACTGATTGCCAGTTTGTTGTACTGTATTTTTTTTATCTTATTGAAAATTACATTTACCCAAAAAAAATTCCATGAAACTTGACCCAAACGTTGGTCTAGACCAATTCTTTTGTGTGGTAAATTTGCTAAACCTAATAATAACTACAAGTTAGTCGAAAAGGGAAACAAACTTGTTTTAATAAAACCGTGACAAACAGCTAAATTTTGAACGTTCTCAGAATTCCACGAAACTTGACCCAAACGTAGGTCTAGACCCATTTTTTTGGGTGGTAAATTTGCTAAGCGTAATAATAACTACAAATTAGTAGAAAAGGAGAATAAACGTTGAAATAACCGTGACAAATTGCAAAATTTGATCGTTCTCAGAATTCCATAAAACTTGACCCAAACGTAGGTCTAGACCCATTCTTTTGTGTGGTAAATTTACTAAGCGTAATAATAACTAGAAATTAGTGGAAAAGGGAAACAAACTGGCTTTAATAAAACCGTGCAAAAAAGCCAAATTTTGTACATTCTGAGAATTCCATGAAACTTGACCCAAACGTTGGTTTAGACCCGTGCATTTGTGTAGTAAATTTGTTAAACGTGATAATAACTACAAAATAGTATAAAAGGAAAACAAACATGCTATAATAAAACTGTGCAAAACAGTTAAATTTGGAATGTTCTCAGAATTCCATGAAAGTTGACCCAAACGTTGGTATAGACACATGCATTTGTCTGGTAAATTTGATAAGCGTAATAATGATTACAAATTAGTATAAAAGGAAAACAAACTTGTTTTAATAAAACCGTGCAAAACAACTAAATTTTGAACATTCTCAAAATTCTACGAAAATTGACCCAAATGTTGGTCTAGACCCATGCATTTGTGTGGTAAATTTGCTAAGGGTAATAATAACTACAAATTAGTAGAAATGGGAAACAAACTTGCTTATATAAAACCGTGCCAAACAGCTAAATTTTGAACGTTATCAAAATTCCACGAAACTTGACCCAAACATTGGTCTAGACCAATTCTTTTGTGTGGTAAATTTGCTAAACCAAATAATAACTACAAGTTAGTAGAAAAGGGATAAACCATAGCATCTCACTCGCTAGATCAGTCAGTACACGTGCTTTATTTCGATTATGGCGAATCCCTTGGCCTGTCAAGGGATAAAACCATTTCGGGACCATATTGTTGTACTGTACCGTTTTTAGTCAATGAAACATACTTTTACCAAAAAAGAAACAAACTTGTTTTAATAAAATCGTGACAAACAGCTAAATTTTGAACGTTCTCAGAATTCCACGAAACGTAACCCAAGCGTAGGTCTAGACCCATTCTTTTGTGTGGTAAATTTGCTAAGCATAATAATAACTACAAATTAGTAGAAAAGGGAAACAAACTTGAGTTAAAATAACCGTGACAAACTGCTAAATTTTGATCGTTCACAGAATTCCACAAAACTTGACCCAAACGTAGGTCTACACCTATTCTTTTGTGTGGTAAATTTGCTAACTAGAAATTATTGGAAAAGGGAAACAAACTGGCTTTAATAAAACCGTGCAAAATAGCTAAATTTTGTACGTTCTGAGAATTCCATGATACTTGACCCAAACGTTGGTTTAGACCCATGCATTTGTGTAGTAATTTGTTAAACGTAATAATAACTACAAAATAGTATAAAAGGGAAACAAACTGTCTTTAATAATACCGTGCAAAACAGTTAAATTTTGAACGTTCTCAGAATTCCATGAAACTTGACCCAAACGTTGGTTTAGACACATGCATTTGTGTGGTAAATTTGGTAAGCATAATAATAACTACAAATTAGTATAAAAGGGAAACAAACTTGTTTTATTAAAACCGTGACAAACAACTAAATTTTGAACGTTTTCAGAATTTCACAAAACTTGACCCAAACGTAGGTCTAGACACATTCTTTTGTGTGGTAAATTTGCTAAGCGAAATAATAACTACAAATTAGTAGAAAAGGGAAGCAAACTTGCGTTGAAATGATCGTGACAAACTGCTAAAAATTTTGATCGTTCTCAGAATTCCACAAACATGACCCAAACGTAGGTCTAGACCCATTCTTTTGTGTGGTAAATTTGCTAAACGTAATAATAACTACAAATTAGTAGAAAAGGGAAACAAACTTGCGTTGAAATAACTGTGACAAACTGCTAAAGTTTGATCGTTCTCATAATTCCACAAAACATGACTCAAACGTAGGGCTATACCCATTCTTTTGTGTGGTAAATTTGCTGAGTGTAATAATAACTAGAAATTAGTAGGAAAGGGAAACAAACTGGCTTTAATAAAACCGTGCAAAAATAGCTAAATTTTGTACGTTCTGAGAATTCCTTGGTCTGTTATTATTACAAAATCCTTGCTAAGCGCATCCCTTGGTCTTTTGAGGGAGACACCAATTGATTGTTGTACTATACTCCTTTTTTTAATGAAACTTACCTTTACCCAAAAAAAAAAGTCACCTTATTATTTCGAGGTCAGCACAGGGTTTACGGGAGGAAATGCTGGCAGTACTTGGATTCCAGGAAGGACTTCTGCCAATGAGATGTTTGGGACTTCCTCTATTATCCTCCAGATTATCGATTGCTGATTGTCGTCCATTATTGTTGAAAATTGATAAACGTATTTCTGGTTGGGAGGGTTTGGCACTCTCATATGCCGGTAGAGTACAAATTATAAAATCTGTACTGATGTCGGTGAGCTTATACTGGACTTCGGCTTCCATTTTACCATAGAAAGTTACATACGAAATTGAAAAGAGGATGCAAAATTTCTTATGGAAGGGCACAACAAACAGTGGCTACGCAAAGGTAGAATGGAAAGAATTATGTCGGCCGATGGAGGAGGGAGGCCTAGGATTCAAGGACATTACCACCTTGAATCGCGCCTTAATGACCAAGAAACTTTGTGATATCATTCGATGTGATAGGACTTCTATTTGGGTTGAGTGGCTATATCAAGGCCGATTACGTGACACCTATATATGGACGATCCAAGAACACGAAGGTTCTTGGGGTTGGAGGAAAATCTTACAACTGCGGGCTTTTCTCCGCCCTATGGTGGACTATCAGATCGGTGATTGGAGACGATTTCACCTATGGCAGGACCCTTGGCATTCTCTTGGTCCTCTTATAGAGACATTTCCACAGGGGCCGAGGCTACTCAGACTTGACAAATCAGCAAAACTCAGCACGGTGATTAGTGGAAGAGAATGGCAGTGGCCAATGATCACAGATTTCGAGTGCTTGGAGATCACACACACACTACCGGCAATCCGCGGAGGAGATGACCGGGTAGTATGGAGATTTGATTAGGGACAACCCACAACTCAGCCTCTTTACAGGTTGTTCGATCCCCCTAGGCCGAAGGTAGGCTGGTCTTCACTACTTTCGGGCTCTCTTAAGATTCCTCGTCACTTATTCATCTTATGGCTTGCCATCCTTGGCAAGCTATCCACGACAGACAAACCATGGCTATCTCATCTTGGCACATGCATTTTGTGTAATTAGGGGGCACTAGAAACACACGCCCACTTATTCTTCCAGTGCAAATTTAGTCGACAGTGTCTCACAACAATCCGGAAGGTGTTAGGATTCCATTGGCCCAATACAGACTGGACAAGAGATATTGAGTGGGCTTCATGGAGATGGAGGGGAAAGCACATCATTAACATTGCTTATCGAGCACTACTAGCATCATGTGTTTACCACATTTGGAGAGAAAGGAACTTGAGACGATTCGAGCACGTTGAAAGGACACCAAACATCATAGCTAAATTGATAGTTGATGACGTCAGGCAGCGGATTCTTAGTATCACATTAGCTACCTCGGTCAGTACACGAGCTTTGTATAGACTTTGGCGTATCCCTTGGCCAGCCGAGGGAGAAACCAACTGATTGCCAGTTTGTTGTACTGTATTTTTTTTATCTTATTGAAAAAATTACATTTACCCAAAAAAAATTCCATGAAACTTGACCCAAACGTTGGTCTAGACCAATTCTTTTGTGTGGTAAATTTGCTAAACCTAATAATAACTACAAGTTAGTCGAAAAGGGAAACAAACTTGTTTTAATAAAACCGTGACAAACAGCTAAATTTTGAACGTTCTCAGAATTCCACGAAACTTGACCCAAACGTAGGTCTAGACCCATTTTTTTGGGTGGTAAATTTGCTAAGCGTAATAATAACTACAAATTAGTAGAAAAGGAGAATAAACTTGCGTTGAAATAACCGTGACAAACTGCTAAATTTTGATCGTTCTCAGAATTCCATAAAACTTGACCCAAACGTAGGTCTAGACCCATTCTTTTGTGTGGTAAATTTACTAAGCGTAATAATAACTAGAAATTAGTGGAAAAGGGAAACAAACTGGCTTTAATAAAACCGTGCAAAAATAGCTAAATTTTGTACGTTCTGAGAATTCCTTGGTCTGTTATTATTACAAAATCCTTGCTAAGCGCATCCCTTGGTCTTTTGAGGGAGACACCAATTGATTGTTGTACTATACTCCTTTTTTTAATGAAACTTACCTTTACCCAAAAAAAAAAGTCACCTTATTATTTCGAGGTCAGCACAGGGTTTACGGGAGGAAATGCTGGCAGTACTTGGATTCCAGGAAGGACTTCTGCCAATGAGATGTTTGGGACTTCCTCTATTATCCTCCAGATTATCGATTGCTGATTGTCGTCCATTATTGTTGAAAATTGATAAACGTATTTCTGGTTGGGAGGGTTTGGCACTCTCATATGCCGGTAGAGTACAAATTATAAAATCTGTACTGATGTCGGTGAGCTTATACTGGACTTCGGCTTTCATTTTACCATAGAAAGTTACATACGAAATTGAAAAGAGGATGCAAAATTTCTTATGGAAGGGCACAACAAACAGTGGCTACGCAAAGGTAGAATGGAAAGAATTATGTCGGCCGGTGGAGGAGGGAGGCCTAGGATTCAAGGACATTACCACCTTGAATCGCGCCTTAATGACCAAGAAACTTTGTGATATCATTCGATGTGATAGGACTTCTATTTGGGTTGAGTGGCTATATCAAGGCCGATTACGTGACACCTGTATATGGACGATCCAAGAACACGAAGGTTCTTTTGGAGGAAAATCTTACAACTACGGGCTTTTCTCCGCCCTATGGTGGACTATCAGATCGGTGATTGGAGACGATTTCACCTATGGCAGGACCCTTGGCATTCTCTTGGTCCTCTTATAGAGACATTTCCACAGGGGCCGAGGCTACTCAGACTTGACAAATCAGCAAAACTCAGCACGGTGATTAGTGGAAGAGAATGGCAGTGGCCAATGATCACAGATTTCGAGTGCTTGGAGATCACACACACACTACCGGCAATCCGCGGAGGAGATGACCGGGTAGTATGGAGATTTGATTAGGGACAACCCACAACTCAGCCTCTTTACAGGTTGTTCGATCCCCCTAGGCCGAAGGTAGGCTGGTCTTCACTACTTTCGGGCTCTCTTAAGATTCCTCGTCACTTATTCATCTTATGGCTTGCCATCCTTGGCAAGCTACCCACGACAGACAAACCATGGCTATCTCATCTTGGCACATGCATTTTGTGTAATGAGGGGGCACTAGAAACACACGCCCACTTATTCTTCCAGTGCAAATTTAGTCGACAGTGTCTCACAACAATCCGGAAGGTGTTAGGATTCCATTGGCCCAATACAGACTGGACAAGAGATATTGAGTGGGCTTCATGGAGATGGAGGGGAAAGCACATCATTAACATTGCTTATCGAGCACTACTAGCATCATGTGTTTACCACATTTGGAGAGAAAGGAACTTGAGACGATTCGAGCACGTTGAAAGGACACCAAACATCATAGCTAAATTGATAGTTGATGACGTCAGGCAGCGGATTCTTAGTATCACATTAGCTACCTCGGTCAGTACACGAGCTTTGTATAGACTTTGGCGTATCCCTTGGCCAGCCGAGGGAGAAACCAACTGATTGCCAGTTTGTTGTACTGTATTTTTTTTATCTTATTGAAAATTACATTTACCCAAAAAAAATTCCATGAAACTTGACCCAAACGTTGGTCTAGACCAATTCTTTTGTGTGGTAAATTTGCTAAACTTAATAATAACTACAAGTTAGTCGAAAAGGGAAACAAACTTGTATTAATAAAACCGTGACAAACAGCTAAATTTTGAACGTTCTCAGAATTCCACGAAACTTGACCCAAACGTAGGTCTAGACCCATTTTTTTGGGTGGTAAATTTGCTAAGCGTAATAATAACTACAAATTAGTAGAAAAGGAGAATAAACTTGCGTTGAAATAACCGTGACAAACTGCTAAATTTTGATCGTTCTCAGAATTCCATAAAACTTGTCCCAAACGTAGGTCTAGGCCCATTCTTTTGTGTGGTAAATTTACTAAGCGTAATAATAACTAGAAATTAGTGGAAAAGGGAAACAAACTGGCTTTAATAAAACCGTGCAAAAAAGCCAAATTTTGTACATTCTGAGAATTCCATGAAACTTGACCCAAACGTTGGTTTAGACCCGTGCATTTGTGTAGTAAATTTGTTAAACGTGATAATAACTACAAAATAGTATAAAAGGAAAACAAACATGCTATAATAAAACTGTGCAAAACAGTTAAATTTGGAATGTTCTCAGAATTCCATGAAAGTTGACCCAAACGTTGGTATAGACACATGCATTTGTCTGGTAAATTTGATAAGCGTAATAATGATTACAAATTAGTATAAAAGGAAAACAAACTTGTTTTAATAAAACCGTGCAAAACAACTAAATTTTGAACATTCTCAAAATTCTACGAAAATTGACCCAAATGTTGGTCTAGACCCATGCATTTGTGTGGTAAATTTGCTAAGGGTAATAATAACTACAAATTAGTAGAAATGGGAAACAAACTTGCTTATATAAAACCGTGCCAAACAGCTAAATTTTGAACGTTATCAAAATTCCACGAAACTTGACCCAAACATTGGTCTAGACCAATTCTTTTGTGTGGTAAATTTGCTAAACCAAATAATAACTACAAGTTAGTAGAAAAGGGATAAACCATAGCATCTCACTCGCTAGATCAGTCAGTACACGTGCTTTATTTCGATTATGGCGAATCCCTTGGCCTGTCGAGGGATAAAACCATTTCGGGACCATATTGTTGTACTGTACCGTTTTTAGTCAATGAAACATACTTTTACCAAAAAAGAAACAAACTTGTTTTAATAAAATCGTGACAAACAGCTAAATTTTGAACGTTCTCAGAATTCCACGAAACGTAACCCAAGCGTAGGTCTAGACCCATTCTTTTGTGTGGTAAATTTGCTAAGCATAATAATAACTACAAATTAGTAGAAAAGGGAAACAAACTTGAGTTAAAATAACCGTGACAAACTGCTAAATTTTGATCGTTCACAGAATTCCACAAAACTTGACCCAAACGTAGGTCTACACCTATTCTTTTGTGTGGTAAATTTGCTAACTAGAAATTATTGGAAAAGGGAAACAAACTGGCTTTAATAAAACCGTGCAAAATAGCTAAATTTTGTACGTTCTGAGAATTCCATGATACTTGACCCAAACGTTGGTTTAGACCCATGCATTTGTGTAGTAATTTGTTAAACGTAATAATAACTACAAAATAGTATAAAAGGGAAACAAACTGTCTTTAATAATACCGTGCAAAACAGTTAAATTTTGAACGTTCTCAGAATTCCATGAAACTTGACCCAAACGTTGGTTTAGACACATGCATTTGTGTGGTAAATTTGGTAAGCATAATAATAACTACAAATTAGTATAAAAGGGAAACAAACTTGTTTTATTAAAACCGTGACAAACAACTAAATTTTGAACGTTTTCAGAATTTCACAAAACTTGACCCAAACGTAGGTCTAGACACATTCTTTTGTGTGGTAAATTTGCTAAGCGAAATAATAACTACAAATTAGTAGAAAAGGGAAGCAAACTTGCGTTGAAATGATCGTGACAAACTGCTAAAAATTTTGATCGTTCTCAGAATTCCACAAACATGACCCAAACGTAGGTCTAGACCCATTCTTTTGTGTGGTAAATTTGCTAAACGTAATAATAACTACAAATTAGTAGAAAAGGGAAACAAACTTGCGTTGAAATAACTGTGACAAACTGCTAAAGTTTGATCGTTCTCATAATTCCACAAAACATGACTCAAACGTAGGGCTATACCCATTCTTTTGTGTGGTAAATTTGCTGAGTGTAATAATAACTAGAAATTAGTAGGAAAGGGAAACAAACTGGCTTTAATAAAACCGTGCAAAAATAGCTAAATTTTGTACGTTCTGAGAATTCCTTGGTCTGTTATTATTACAAAATCCTTGCTAAGCGCATCCCTTGGTCTTTTGAGGGAGACACCAATTGATTGTTGTACTATACTCCTTTTTTTAATGAAACTTACCTTTACCCAAAAAAAAAAGTCACCTTATTATTTCGAGGTCAGCACAGGGTTTACGGGAGGAAATGCTGGCAGTACTTGGATTCCAGGAAGGACTTCTGCCAATGAGATGTTTGGGACTTCCTCTATTATCCTCCAGATTATCGATTGCTGATTGTCGTCCATTATTGTTGAAAATTGATAAACGTATTTCTGGTTGGGAGGGTTTGGCACTCTCATATGCCGGTAGAGTACAAATTATAAAATCTGTACTGATGTCGGTGAGCTTATACTGGACTTCGGCTTTCATTTTACCATAGAAAGTTACATACGAAATTGAAAAGAGGATGCAAAATTTCTTATGGAAGGGCACAACAAACAGTGGCTACGCAAAGGTAGAATGGAAAGAATTATGTCGGCCGGTGGAGGAGGGAGGCCTAGGATTCAAGGACATTACCACCTTGAATCGCGCCTTAATGACCAAGAAACTTTGTGATATCATTCGATGTGATAGGACTTCTATTTGGGTTGAGTGGCTATATCAAGGCCGATTACGTGACACCTGTATATGGACGATCCAAGAACACGAAGGTTCTTTTGGAGGAAAATCTTACAACTACGGGCTTTTCTCCGCCCTATGGTGGACTATCAGATCGGTGATTGGAGACGATTTCACCTATGGCAGGACCCTTGGCATTCTCTTGGTCCTCTTATAGAGACATTTCCACAGGGGCCGAGGCTACTCAGACTTGACAAATCAGCAAAACTCAGCACGGTGATTAGTGGAAGAGAATGGCAGTGGCCAATGATCACAAATTTCGAGTGCTTGGAGATCACACACACACTACCGGCAATCCGCGGAGGAGATGACCGGGTAGTATGGAGATTTGATTAGGGACAACCCACAACTCAGCCTCTTTACAGGTTGTTCGATCCCCCTAGGCCGAAGGTAGGCTGGTCTTCACTACTTTCGGGCTCTCTTAAGATTCCTCGTCACTTATTCATCTTATGGCTTGCCATCCTTGGCAAGCTACCCACGACAGACAAACCATGGCTATCTCATCTTGGCACATGCATTTTGTGTAATGAGGGGGCACTAGAAACACACGCCCACTTATTCTTCCAGTGCAAATTTAGTCGACAGTGTCTCACAACAATCCGGAAGGTGTTAGGATTCCATTGGCCCAATACAGACTGGACAAGAGATATTGAGTGGGCTTCATGGAGATGGAGGGGAAAGCACATCATTAACATTGCTTATCGAGCACTACTAGCATCATGTGTTTACCACATTTGGAGAGAAAGGAACTTGAGACGATTCGAGCACGTTGAAAGGACACCAAACATCATAGCTAAATTGATAGTTGATGACGTCAGGCAGCGGATTCTTAGTATCACATTAGCTACCTCGGTCAGTACACGAGCTTTGTATAGACTTTGGCGTATCCCTTGGCCAGCCGAGGGAGAAACCAACTGATTGCCAGTTTGTTGTACTGTATTTTTTTTATCTTATTGAAAATTACATTTACCCAAAAAAAATTCCATGAAACTTGACCCAAACGTTGGTCTAGACCAATTCTTTTGTGTGGTAAATTTGCTAAACTTAATAATAACTACAAGTTAGTCGAAAAGGGAAACAAACTTGTATTAATAAAACCGTGACAAACAGCTAAATTTTGAACGTTCTCAGAATTCCACGAAACTTGACCCAAACGTAGGTCTAGACCCATTTTTTTGGGTGGTAAATTTGCTAAGCGTAATAATAACTACAAATTAGTAGAAAAGGAGAATAAACTTGCGTTGAAATAACCGTGACAAACTGCTAAATTTTGATCGTTCTCAGAATTCCATAAAACTTGTCCCAAACGTAGGTCTAGGCCCATTCTTTTGTGTGGTAAATTTACTAAGCGTAATAATAACTAGAAATTAGTGGAAAAGGGAAACAAACTGGCTTTAATAAAACTGTGCAAAAAAGCCAAATTTTGTACATTCTGAGAATTCCATGAAACTTGACCCAAACGTTGGTTTAGACCCGTGCATTTGTGTAGTAAATTTGTTAAACGTGATAATAACTACAAAATAGTATAAAAGGAAAACAAACATGCTATAATAAAACTGTGCAAAACAGTTAAATTTGGAATGTTCTCAGAATTCCATGAAACTTGACCCAACGTTGGTATAGACACATGCATTTGTCTGGTAAATTTGATAAGCGTAATAATGATTACAAATCAGTATAAAAGGAAAACAAACTTGTTTTAATAAAACCGTGCAAAACAACTAAATTTTGAACATTCTCAAAATTCTACGAAAATTGACCCAAATGTTGGTCTAGACCCATGCATTTGTGTGGTAAATTTGCTAAGGGTAATAATAACTACAAATTAGTAGAAATGGGAAACAAACTTGCTTATATAAAACCGTGTCAAACAGCTAAATTTTGAACGTTATCAAAATTCCACGAAACTTGACCCAAACATTGGTCTAGACCAATTCTTTTGTGTGGTAAATTTGCTAAACCAAATAATAACTACAAGTTAGTAGAAAAGGGATAAACCATAGCATCTCACTCGCTAGATCAGTCAGTACACGTGCTTTATTTCGATTATGGCGAATCCCTTGGCCTGTCGAGGGATAAAACCATTTCGGGACCATATTGTTGTACTGTACCGTTTTTAGTCAATGAAACATACTTTTACCAAAAAAGAAACAAACTTGTTTTAATAAAATCGTGACAAACAGCTAAATTTTGAACGTCCTCAGAATTCCACGAAACGTAACCCAAGCGTAGGTCTAGACCCATTCTTTTGTGTGGTAAATTTGCTAAGCATAATAATAACTACAAATTAGTAGAAAAGGGAAACAAACTTGAGTTAAAATAACCGTGACAAACTGCTAAATTTTGATCGTTCACAGAATTCCACAAAACTTGACCCAAACGTAGGTCTACACCTATTCTTTTGTGTGGTAAATTTGCTAACTAGAAATTATTGGAAAAGGGAAACAAACTGGCTTTAATAAAACCGTGCAAAATAGCTAAATTTTGTACGTTCTGAGAATTCCATGATACTTGACCCAAACGTTGGTTTAGACCCATGCATTTGTGTAGTAATTTGTTAAACGTAATAATAACTACAAAATAGTATAAAAGGGAAACAAACTGTCTTTAATAATACCGTGCAAAACAGTTAAATTTTGAACGTTCTCAGAATTCCATGAAACTTGACCCAAACGTTGGTTTAGACACATGCATTTGTGTGGTAAATTTGGTAAGCATAATAATAACTACAAATTAGTATAAAAGGGAAACAAACTTGTTTTATTAAAACCGTGACAAACAACTAAATTTTGAACGTTTTCAGAATTTCACAAAACTTGACCCAAACGTAGGTCTAGACACATTCTTTTGTGTGGTAAATTTGCTAAGCGAAATAATAACTACAAATTAGTAGAAAAGGGAAGCAAACTTGCGTTGAAATGATCGTGACAAACTGCTAAAAATTTTGATCGTTCTCAGAATTCCACAAACATGACCCAAACGTAGGTCTAGACCCATTCTTTTGTGTGGTAAATTTGCTAAACGTAATAATAACTACAAATTAGTAGAAAAGGGAAACAAACTTGCGTTGAAATAACTGTGACAAACTGCTAAAGTTTGATCGTTCTCAGAATTCCACAAACATGACCCAAACGTAGGTCTAGACCCATTCTTTTGTGTGGTAAATTTGCTAAACGTAATAATAACTACAAATTAGTAGAAAAGGGAAACAAACTTGCGTTGAAATAACTGTGACAAACTGCTAAAGTTTGATCGTTCTCATAATTCCACAAAACATGACTCAAACGTAGGGCTATACCCATTCTTTTGTGTGGTAAATTTGCTGAGTGTAATAATAACTAGAAATTAGTAGGAAAGGGAAACAAACTGGCTTTAATAAAACCGTGCAAAAATAGCTAAATTTTGTACGTTCTGAGAATTCCTTGGTCTGTTATTATTACAAAATCCTTGCTAAGCGCATCCCTTGGTCTTTTGAGGGAGACACCAATTGATTGTTGTACTATACTCCTTTTTTTAATGAAACTTACCTTTACCCAAAAAAAAAAGTCACCTTATTATTTCGAGGTCAGCACAGGGTTTACGGGAGGAAATGCTGGCAGTACTTGGATTCCAGGAAGGACTTCTGCCAATGAGATGTTTGGGACTTCCTCTATTATCCTCCAAATTATCGATTGCTGATTGTCGTCCATTATTGTTGAAAATTGATAAACGTATTTCTGGTTGGGAGGGTTTGGCACTCTCATATGCCGGTAGAGTACAAATTATAAAATCTGTACTGATGTCGGTGAGCTTATACTGGACTTCGGCTTTCATTTTACCATAGAAAGTTACATACGAAATTGAAAAGAGGATGCAAAATTTCTTATGGAAGGGCACAACAAACAGTGGCTACGCAAAGGTAGAATGGAAAGAATTATGTCGGCCGGTGGAGGAGGGAGGCCTAGGATTCAAGGACATTACCACCTTGAATCGCGCCTTAATGACCAAGAAACTTTGTGATATCATTCGATGTGATAGGACTTCTATTTGGGTTGAGTGGCTATATCAAGGCCGATTACGTGACACCTGTATATGGACGATCCAAGAACACGAAGGTTCTTGGGGTTGGAGGAAAATCTTACAACTGCGGGCTTTTCTCCGCCCTATGGTGGACTATCAGATCGGTGATTGGAGACGATTTCACCTATGGCAGGACCCTTGGCATTCTCTTGGTCCTCTTATAGAGACATTTCCACAGGGGCCGAGGCTACTCAGACTTGACAAATCAGCAAAACTCAGCACGGTGATTAGTGGAAGAGAATGGCAGTGGCCAATGATCACAGATTTCGAGTGCTTGGAGATCACACACACACTACCGGCAATCCGCGGAGGAGATGACCGGGTAGTATGGAGATTTGATTAGGGACAACCCACAACTCAGCCTCTTTACAGGTTGTTCGATCCCCCTAGGCCGAAGGTAGGCTGGTCTTCACTACTTTCGGGCTCTCTTAAGATTCCTCGTCACTTATTCATCTTATGGCTTGCCATCCTTGGCAAGCTACCCACGACAGACAAACCATGGCTATCTCATCTTGGCACATGCATTTTGTGTAATGAGGGGGCACTAGAAACACACGCCCACTTATTCTTCCAGTGCAAATTTAGTCGACAGTGTCGCACAACAATCCGGAAGGTGTTAGGATTCCATTGGCCCAATACAGACTGGACAAGAGATATTGAGTGGGCTTCATGGAGATGGAGGGGAAAGCACATCATTAACATTGCTTATCGAGCACTACTAGCATCATGTGTTTACCACATTTGGAGAGAAAGGAACTTGAGACGATTCGAGCACGTTGAAAGGACACCAAACATCATAGCTAAATTGATAGTTGATGACGTCAGGCAGCGGATTCTTAGTATCACATTAGCTACCTCGGTCAGTACACGAGCTTTGTATAGACTTTGGCGTATCCCTTGGCCAGCCGAGGGAGAAACCAACTGATTGCCAGTTTGTTGTACTGTATTTTTTTTATCTTATTGAAAATTACATTTACCCAAAAAAAATTCCATGAAACTTGACCCAAACGTTGGTCTAGACCAATTCTTTTGTGTGGTAAATTTGCTAAACCTAATAATAACTACAAGTTAGTCGAAAAGGGAAACAAACTTGTTTTAATAAAACCGTGACAAACAGCTAAATTTTGAACGTTCTCAGAATTCCACGAAACTTGACCCAAACGTAGGTCTAGACCCATTTTTTTGGGTGGTAAATTTGCTAAGCGTAATAATAACTACAAATTAGTAGAAAAGGAGAATAAACTTGCGTTGAAATAACCGTGACAAACTGCTAAATTTTGATCGTTGTCAGAATTCCATAAAACTTGACCCAAACGTAGGTCTAGACCCATTCTTTTGTGTGGTAAATTTACTAAGCGTAATAATAACTAGAAATTAGTGGAAAAGGGAAACAAACTGGCTTTAATAAAACCGTGCAAAAAAGCCAAATTTTGTACATTCTGAGAATTCCATGAAACTTGACCCAAACGTTGGTTTAGACCCGTGCATTTGTGTAGTAAATTTGTTAAACGTGATAATAACTACAAAATAGTATAAAAGAAAAACAAACATGCTATAATAAAACTGTGCAAAACAGTTAAATTTGGAATGTTCTCAGAATTCCATGAAACTTGACCCAACGTTGGTATAGACACATGCATTTGTCTGGTAAATTTGATAAGCGTAATAATGATTACAAATTAGTATAAAAGGAAAACAAACTTGTTTTAATAAAACCGTGCAAAACAACTAAATTTTGAACATTCTCAAAATTCTACGAAAATTGACCCAAATGTTGGTCTAGACCCATGCATTTGTGTGGTAAATTTGCTAAAGGTAATAATAACTACAAATTAGTAGAAATGGGAAACAAACTTGCTTATATAAAACCGTGCCAAACAGCTAAATTTTGAACGTTATCAAAATTCCACGAAACTTGACCCAAACATTGGTCTAGACCAATTCTTTTGTGTGGTAAATTTGCTAAACCAAATAATAACTACAAGTTAGTAGAAAAGGGATAAACAATAGCATCTCACTCGCTAGATCAGTCAGTCGCCGTGCTTTATTTCGATTATGGCGAATCCCTTGGCCTGTCGAGGGATAAAACCATTTCGGGACCATATTGTTGTACTGTACCGTTTTTAGTCAATGAAACATACTTTTACCAAAAAAGAAACAAACTTGTTTTAATAAAATCGTGACAAACAGCTAAATTTTGAACGTTCTCAGAATTCCACGAAACGTAACCCAAGCGTAGGTCTAGACCCATTCTTTTGTGTGGTAAATTTGCTAAGCATAATAATAACTACAAATTAGTAGAAAAGGGAAACAAACTTGAGTTAAAATAACCGTGACAAACTGCTAAATTTTGATCGTTCACAGAATTCCACAAAACTTGACCCAAACGTAGGTCTACACCTATTCTTTTGTGTGGTAAATTTGCTAACTAGAAATTATTGGAAAAGGAAAACATACTGGCTTTAATAAAACCGTGCAAAATAGCTAAATTTTGTACGTTCTGAGAATTCCATGATACTTGACCCAAACGTTGGTTTAGACCCATGCATTTGTGTAGTAATTTGTTAAACGTAATAATAACTACAAAATAGTATAAAAGGGAAACAAACTGTCTTTAATAATACCGTGCAAAACAGTTAAATTTTGAACGTTCTCAGAATTCCATGAAACTTGACCCAAACGTTGGTTTAGACACATGCATTTGTGTGGTAAATTTGGTAAGCATAATAATAACTACAAATTAGTATAAAAGGGAAACAAACTTGTTTTATTAAAACCGTGACAAACAACTAAATTTTGAACGTTTTCAGAATTTCACAAAACTTGACCCAAACGTAGGTCTAGACACATTCTTTTGTGTGGTAAATTTGCTAAGTGAAATAATAACTACAAATTAGTAGAAAAGGGAAGCAAACTTGCGTTGAAATGATCGTGACAAACTGCTAAATTTTGATCGTTCTCAGAATTCCACAAACATGACCCAAACGTAGGTCTAGACCCATTCTTTTGTGTGGTAAATTTGCTAAACGTAATAATAACTACAAATCAGTAGAAAAGGGAAACAAACTTGCGTTGAAATAACTGTGACAAACTGCTAAAGTTTGATCGTTCTCATAATTCCACAAAACATGACTCAAACGTAGGGCTATACCCATTCTTTTGTGTGGTAAATTTGCTGAGCGTAATAATAACTAGAAATTAGTAGAAAGGGGAAACAAACTGGCTTTAATAAAACCGTGCAAAAATAGCTAAATTTTGTACGTTCTGAGAATTCCTTGGTCTGTTATTATTACAAAATCCTTGCTAAGCGCATCCCTTGGTCTTTTGAGGGAGACACCAATTGATTGTTGTACTATACTCCTTTTTTTAATGAAACTTACCTTTACCCAAAAAAAAAGGTCACCTTATTATTTCGAGGTCAGCACAGGGTTTACGGGAGGAAATGCTGGCAGTACTTGAATTCCAGGAAGGACTTCTGCCAATGAGATGTTTGGGACTTCCTCTATTATCCTCCAGATTATCGATTGCTGATTGTCATCCATTATTGTTGAAAATTGATAAACGTATTTCTGGTTGGGAGGGTTTGGCACTCTCATATGCCGGTAGAGTACAAATTATAAAATCTGTACTGATGTCGGTGAGCTTATACTGGACTTCGGCTTTCATTTTACCATAGAAAGTTACATACGAAATTGAAAAGAGGATGCAAAATTTCTTATGGAAGGGCACAACAAACAGTGGCTACGCAAAGGTAGAATGGAAAGAATTATGTCGGCCGGTGGAGGAGGGAGGCCTAGGATTCAAGGACATTACCACCTTGGATCGCGCCTTAATGACCAAGAAACTTTGTGATATCATTCGATGTGATAGGACTTCTATTTGGGTTGAGTGGCTATATCAAGGCCGATTACGTGACACCTGTATATGGACGATCCAAGAACACGAAGGTTCTTGGGGTTGGAGTAAAATCTTACAACTACGGGCTTTTCTCCGCCCTATGGTGGACTATCAGATCGGTGATTGGAGACGATTTCACCTATGGCAGGACCCTTGGCATTCTCTTGGTCCTCTTATAGAGACATTTCCACAGGGGCCGAGGCTACTCAGACTTGACAAATCAGCAAAACTCAGCACGGTGATTAGTGGAAGAGAATGGCAGTGGCCAATGATCACAGATTTCGAGTGCTTGGAGATCACACACACACTACCGGCAATCCGCGGAGGAGATGACCGGGTAGTATGGAGATTTGATTAGGGACAACCCACAACTCAGCCTCTTTACAGGTTGTTCGATCCCCCTAGGCCGAAGGTAGGCTGGTCTTCACTACTTTCGGGCTCTCTTAAGATTCCTCGTCACTTATTCATCTTATGGCTTGCCATCCTTGGCAAGCTACCCACGACAGACAAACCATGGCTATCTCATCTTGGCACATGCATTTTGTGTAATGAGGGGGCACTAGAAACACACGCCCACTTATTCTTCCAGTGCAAATTTAGTCGACAGTGTCGCACAACAATCCGGAAGGTGTTAGGATTCCATTGGCCCAATACAGACTGGACAAGAGATATTGAGTGGGCTTCATGGAGATGGAGGGGAAAGCACATCATTAACATTGCTTATCGAGCACTACTAGCATCATGTGTTTACCACATTTGGAGAGAAAGGAACTTGAGACGATTCGAGCACGTTGAAAGGACACCAAACATCATAGCTAAATTGATAGTTGATGACGTCAGGCAGCGGATTCTTAGTATCACATTAGCTACCTCGGTCAGTACACGAGCTTTGTATAGACTTTGGCGTATCCCTTGGCCAGCCGAGGGAGAAACCAACTGATTGCCAGTTTGTTGTACTGTATTTTTTTTATCTTATTGAAAATTACATTTACCCAAAAAAAATTCCATGAAACTTGACCCAAACGTTGGTCTAGACCAATTCTTTTGTGTGGTAAATTTGCTAAACCTAATAATAACTACAAGTTAGTCGAAAAGGGAAACAAACTTGTTTTAATAAAACCGTGACAAACAGCTAAATTTTGAACGTTCTCAGAATTCCACGAAACTTGACCCAAACGTAGGTCTAGACCCATTTTTTTGGGTGGTAAATTTGCTAAGCGTAATAATAACTACAAATTAGTAGAAAAGGAGAATAAACTTGCGTTGAAATAACCGTGACAAACTGCTAAATTTTGATCGTTGTCAGAATTCCATAAAACTTGACCCAAACGTAGGTCTAGACCCATTCTTTTGTGTGGTAAATTTACTAAGCGTAATAATAACTAGAAATTAGTGGAAAAGGGAAACAAACTGGCTTTAATAAAACCGTGCAAAAAAGCCAAATTTTGTACATTCTGAGAATTCCATGAAACTTGACCCAAACGTTGGTTTAGACCCGTGCATTTGTGTAGTAAATTTGTTAAACGTGATAATAACTACAAAATAGTATAAAAGAAAAACAAACATGCTATAATAAAACTGTGCAAAACAGTTAAATTTGGAATGTTCTCAGAATTCCATGAAACTTGACCCAACGTTGGTATAGACACATGCATTTGTCTGGTAAATTTGATAAGCGTAATAATGATTACAAATTAGTATAAAAGGAAAACAAACTTGTTTTAATAAAACCGTGCAAAACAACTAAATTTTGAACATTCTCAAAATTCTACGAAAATTGACCCAAATGTTGGTCTAGACCCATGCATTTGTGTGGTAAATTTGCTAAAGGTAATAATAACTACAAATTAGTAGAAATGGGAAACAAACTTGCTTATATAAAACCGTGCCAAACAGCTAAATTTTGAACGTTATCAAAATTCCACGAAACTTGACCCAAACATTGGTCTAGACCAATTCTTTTGTGTGGTAAATTTGCTAAACCAAATAATAACTACAAGTTAGTAGAAAAGGGATAAACAATAGCATCTCACTCGCTAGATCAGTCAGTCGCCGTGCTTTATTTCGATTATGGCGAATCCCTTGGCCTGTCGAGGGATAAAACCATTTCGGGACCATATTGTTGTACTGTACCGTTTTTAGTCAATGAAACATACTTTTACCAAAAAAGAAACAAACTTGTTTTAATAAAATCGTGACAAACAGCTAAATTTTGAACGTTCTCAGAATTCCACGAAACGTAACCCAAGCGTAGGTCTAGACCCATTCTTTTGTGTGGTAAATTTGCTAAGCATAATAATAACTACAAATTAGTAGAAAAGGGAAACAAACTTGAGTTAAAATAACCGTGACAAACTGCTAAATTTTGATCGTTCACAGAATTCCACAAAACTTGACCCAAACGTAGGTCTACACCTATTCTTTTGTGTGGTAAATTTGCTAACTAGAAATTATTGGAAAAGGAAAACATACTGGCTTTAATAAAACCGTGCAAAATAGCTAAATTTTGTACGTTCTGAGAATTCCATGATACTTGACCCAAACGTTGGTTTAGACCCATGCATTTGTGTAGTAATTTGTTAAACGTAATAATAACTACAAAATAGTATAAAAGGGAAACAAACTGTCTTTAATAATACCGTGCAAAACAGTTAAATTTTGAACGTTCTCAGAATTCCATGAAACTTGACCCAAACGTTGGTTTAGACACATGCATTTGTGTGGTAAATTTGGTAAGCATAATAATAACTACAAATTAGTATAAAAGGGAAACAAACTTGTTTTATTAAAACCGTGACAAACAACTAAATTTTGAACGTTTTCAGAATTTCACAAAACTTGACCCAAACGTAGGTCTAGACACATTCTTTTGTGTGGTAAATTTGCTAAGTGAAATAATAACTACAAATTAGTAGAAAAGGGAAGCAAACTTGCGTTGAAATGATCGTGACAAACTGCTAAATTTTGATCGTTCTCAGAATTCCTCAAACATGACCCAAACGTAGGTCTAGACCCATTCTTTTGTGTGGTAAATTTGCTAAACGTAATAATAACTACAAATTAGTAGAAAAGGGAAACAAACTTGCGTTGAAATAACTGTGACAAACTGCTAAAGTTTGATCGTTCTCATAATTCCACAAAACATGACTCAAACGTAGGGCTATACCCATTCTTTTGTGTGGTAAATTTGCTGAGCGTAATAATAACTAGAAATTAGTAGAAAGGGGAAACAAACTGGCTTTAATAAAACCGTGCAAAAATAGCTAAATTTTGTACGTTCTGAGAATTCCTTGGTCTGTTATTATTACAAAATCCTTGCTAAGCGCATCCCTTGGTCTTTTGAGGGAGACACCAATTGATTGTTGTACTATACTCCTTTTTTTAATGAAACTTACCTTTACCCAAAAAAAAAGGTCACCTTATTATTTCGAGGTCAGCACAGGGTTTACGGGAGGAAATGCTGGCAGTACTTGAATTCCAGGAAGGACTTCTGCCAATGAGATGTTTGGGACTTCCTCTATTATCCTCCAGATTATCGATTGCTGATTGTCATCCATTATTGTTGAAAATTGATAAACGTATTTCTGGTTGGGAGGGTTTGGCACTCTCATATGCCGGTAGAGTACAAATTATAAAATCTGTACTGATGTCGGTGAGCTTATACTGGACTTCGGCTTTCATTTTACCATAGAAAGTTACATACGAAATTGAAAAGAGGATGCAAAATTTCTTATGGAAGGGCACAACAAACAGTGGCTACGCAAAGGTAGAATGGAAAGAATTATGTCGGCCGGTGGAGGAGGGAGGCCTAGGATTCAAGGACATTACCACCTTGAATCGCGCCTTAATGACCAAGAAACTTTGTGATATCATTCGATGTGATAGGACTTCTATTTGGGTTGAGTGGCTATATCAAGGCCGATTACGTGACACCTGTATATGGACGATCCAAGAACACGAAGGTTCTTGGGGTTGGAGGAAAATCTTACAACTACGGGCTTTTCTCCGCCCTATGGTGGACTATCAGATCGGTGATTGGAGACGATTTCACCTATGGCAGGACCCTTGGCATTCTCTTGGTCCTCTTATAGAGACATTTCCACAGGGGCCGAGGCTACTCAGACTTGACAAATCAGCAAAACTCAGCACGGTGATTAGTGGAAGAGAATGGCAGTGGCCAATGATCACAGATTTCGAGTGCTTGGAGATCACACACACACTACCGGCAATCCGCGGAGGAGATGACCGGGTAGTATGGAGATTTGATTAGGGACAACCCACAACTCAGCCTCTTTACAGGTTGTTCGATCCCCCTAGGCCGAAGGTAGGCTGGTCTTCACTACTTTCGGGCTCTCTTAAGATTCCTCGTCACTTATTCATCTTATGGTTTGCCATCCTTGGCAAGCTACCCACGACAGACAAACCATGGCTATGTCATCTTGGCACATGCATTTTGTGTAATGAGGGGGCACTAGAAACACACGCCCACTTATTCTTCCAGTGCAAATTTAGTCGACAGTGTCTCACAACAATCCGGAAGGTGTTAGGATTCCATTGGCCCAATACAGACTGGACAAGAGATATTGAGTGGGCTTCATGGAGATGGAGGGGAAAGCACATCATTCACATTGCTTATCGAGCACTACTAGCATCATGTGTTTACCACATTTGGAGAGAAAGGAACTTGAGACGATTCGAGCACGTTGAAAGGACACAAAACATCATAGCTAAATTGATAGTTGATGACGTCAGGCAGCGGATGCTTAGTATCACATTAGCTACCTCGGTCAGTACACGAGCTTTGTATAGACTTTGGCGTATCCCTTGGCCAGCCGAGGGAGAAACCAACTGATTGCCAGTTTGTTGTACTGTATTTTTTTTATCTTATTGAAAATTACATTTACCCAAAAAAAATTCCATGAAACTTGACCCAAACGTTGGTCTAGACCAATTCTTTTGTGTGGTAAATTTGCTAAACCTAATAATAACTACAAGTTAGTCGAAAAGGGAAACAAACTTGTTTTAATAAAACCGTGACAAACAGCTAAATTTTGAACGTTCTCAGAATTCCACGAAACTTGACCCAAACGTAGGTCTAGACCCATTTTTTTGGGTGGTAAATTTGCTAAGCGTAATAATAACTACAAATTAGTAGAAAAGGAGAATAAACTTGCGTTGAAATAACCGTGACAAACTGCTAAATTTTGATCGTTCTCAGAATTCCATAAAACTTGACCCAAACGTAGGTCTAGACCCATTCTTTTGTGTGGTAAATTTACTAAGCGTAATAATAACTAGAAATTAGTGGAAAAGGGAAACAAACTGGCTTTAATAAAACCGTGCAAAAAAGCCAAATTTTGTACATTCTGAGAATTCCATGAAACTTGACCCAAACGTTGGTTTAGACCCGTGCATTTGTGTAGTAAATTTGTTAAACGTGATAATAACTACAAAATAGTATAAAAGGAAAACAAACATGCTATAATAAAACTGTGCAAAACAGTTAAATTTGGAATGTTCTCAGAATTCCATGAAACTTGACCCAAACGTTGGTATAGACACATGCATTTGTCTGGTAAATTTGATAAGCGTAATAATGATTACAAATTAGTATAAAAGGAAAACAAACTTGTTTTATTAAAACCGTGACAAACAACTAAATTTTGAACGTTTTCAGAATTTCACAAAACTTGACCCAAACGTAAGTCTAGACACATTCTTTTGTGTGGTAAATTTGCTAAGCGAAATAATAACTACAAATTAGTAGAAAAGGGAAGCAAACTTGCGTTGAAATGATCGTGACAAACTGCTAAATTTTGATCGTTCTCAGAATTCCACAAACATGACCCAAACGTAGGTCTAGACCCATTCTTTTGTGTGGTAAATTTGCTAAACGTAATAATAACTACAAATTAGTAGAAAAGGGAAACAAACTTGCGTTGAAATAACTGTGACAAACTGCTAAAGTTTGATCGTTCTCATAATTCCACAAAACATGACTCAAACGTAGGGCTATACCCATTCTTTTGTGTGGTAAATTTGCTGAGTGTAATAATAACTAGAAATTAGTAGGAAAGGGAAACAAACTGGCTTTAATAAAACCGTGCAAAAATAGCTAAATTTTGCACGTTCTGAGAATTCCTTGGTCTGTTATTATTACAAAATCCTTGCTAAGCGCATCCCTTGGTCTTTTGAGGGAGACACCAATTGATTGTTGTACTATACTCCTTTTTTTAATGAAACTTACCTTTACCCAAAAAAAAAGTCACCTTATTATTTCGAGGTCAGCACAGGGTTTACGGGAGGAAATGCTCTCAGTACTTGGATTCCAGGAAGGACTTCTGCCAATGAGATGTTTGGGACTTCCTCTATTATCCTCCAGATTATCGATTGCTGATTGTCGTCCATTATTGTTGAAAATTGATAAACGTATTTCTGGTTGGGAGGGTTTGGCACTCTCATATGCCGGTAGAGTACAAATTATAAAATCTTTACTGATGTCGGTGAGCTTATATTGGACTTCGGCTTTCATTTTACCATAGAAAGTTACATACGAAATGAAAAGAGGATGCAAAATTTCTTATGGAAGGGCACAACAAACAGTGGCTACGCAAAGGTAGAATGGAAAGAATTATGTCGGCCGGTGGAGGAGGGAGGCCTAGGATTCAAGGACATTACCACCTTGAATCGCGCCTTAATGACCAAGAAACTTTGTGATATCATTCGATGTGATAGGACTTCTATTTGGGTTGAGTGGCTATATCAAGGCCGATTACGTGACACCTGTATATGGACGATCCAAGAACACGAAGGTTCTTGGGGTTGGAGGAAAATCTTACAACTACGGGCTTTTCTCCGCCCTATGGTGGACTATCAGATCGGTGATTGGAGACGATTTCACCTATGGCAGGACCCTTGGCATTCTCTTGGTCCTCTTATAGAGACATTTCCACAGGGGCCGAGGCTACTCAGACTTGACAAATCAGCAAAACTCAGCACGGTGATTAGTGGAAGAGAATGGCAGTGGCCAATGATCACAGATTTCGAGTGCTTGGAGATCACACACACACTACCGGCAATCCGCGGAGGAGATGACCGGGTAGTATGGAGATTTGATTAGGGACAACCCACAACTCAGCCTCTTTACAGGTTGTTCGATCCCCCTAGGCCGAAGGTAGGCTGGTCTTCACTACTTTCGGGCTCTCTTAAGATTCCTCGTCACTTATTCATCTTATGGCTTGCCATCCTTGGCAAGCTACCCACGACAGACAAACCATGGCTATCTCATCTTGGCACATGCATTTTGTGTAATGAGGGGGCACTAGAAACACACGCCCACTTATTCTTCCAGTGCAAATTTAGTCGACAGTGTCTCACAACAATCCGGATGGTGTTAGGATTCCATTGGCCCAATACAGACTGGACAAGAGATATTGAGTGGGCTTCATGGAGATGGAGGGGAAAGCACATCATTAACATTGCTTATCGAGCACTACTAGCATCATGTGTTTACCACATTTGGAGAGAAAGGAACTTGAGACGATTCGAGCACGTTGAAAGGACACCAAACATCATAGCTAAATTGATAGTTGATGACGTCAGGCAGCGGATCTTAGTATCACATTAGCTACCTCGGTCAGTACACGAGCTTTGTATAGACTTTGGTGTATCCCTTGGCCAGCCGAGGGAGAAACCAACTGATTGCCAGTTTGTTGTACTGTACTTGACCCAAACGTTGGTCTAGACCAATTCTTTTGTGTGGTAAATTTGCTAAACCTAATAATAACTACAAGTTAGTCGAAAAGGGAAACAAACTTGTTTTAATAAAACCGTGACAAACAGCTAAATTTTGAACGTTCTCAGAATTCCACGAAACTTGACCCAAACGTAGGTCTAGACCCATTTTTTTGGGTGGTAAATTTGCTAAGCGTAATAATAACTACAAATTAGTAGAAAAGGAGAATAAACTTGCGTTGAAATAACCGTGATAAACTGCTAAATTTTGATCGTTCTCAGAATTCCATAAAACTTGACCCAAACGTAGGTCTAGACCCATTCTTTTGTGTGGTAAATTTACTAAGCGTAATAATAACTAGAAATTAGTGGAAAAGGGAAACAAACTGGCTTTAATAAAACCGTGCAAAAAAGCCAAATTTTGTACATTCTGAGAATTCCATGAAACTTGACCCAAACGTTGGTTTAGACCCGTGCATTTGTGTAGTAAATTTGTTAAACGTGATAATAACTACAAAATAGTATAAAAGGAAAACAAACATGCTATAATAAAACTGTGCAAAACAGTTAAATTTGGAATGTTCTCAGAATTCCATGAAACTTGACCCAAACGTTGGTATAGACACATGCATTTGTCTGGTAAATTTGATAAGCGTAATAATGATTACAAATTAGTATAAAAGGAAAACAAACTTGTTTTATTAAAACCGTGACAAACAACTAAATTTTGAACGTTTTCAGAATTTCACAAAACTTGACCCAAACGTAAGTCTAGACACATTCTTTTGTGTGGTAAATTTGCTAAGCGAAATAATAACTACAAATTAGTAGAAAAGGGAAGCAAACTTGCGTTGAAATGATCGTGACAAACTGCTAAATTTTGATCGTTCTCAGAATTCCACAAACATGACCCAAACGTAGGTCTAGACCCATTCTTTTGTGTGGTAAATTTGCTAAACGTAATAATAACTACAAATTAGTAGAAAAGGGAAACAAACTTGCGTTGAAATAACTGTGACAAACTGCTAAAGTTTGATCGTTCTCATAATTCCACAAAACATGACTCAAACGTAGGGCTATACCCATTCTTTTGTGTGGTAAATTTGCTGAGTGTAATAATAACTAGAAATTAGTAGGAAAGGGAAACAAACTGGCTTTAATAAAACCGTGCAAAAATAGCTAAATTTTGCACGTTATGAGAATTCCTTGGTCTGTTATTATTACAAAATCCTTGCTAAGCGCATCCCTTGGTGTTTTGAGGGAGACACCAATTGATTGTTGTACTATACTCCTTTTTTTAATGAAACTTACCTTTACCCAAAAAAAAAAGTCACCTTATTATTTCGAGGTCAGCACAGGGTTTACGGGAGGAAATGCTGGCAGTACTTGGATTCCAGGAAGGACTTCTGCCAATGAGATGTTTGGGACTTCCTCTATTATCCTCCAGATTATCGATTGCTGATTGTCGTCCATTATTGTTGAAAATTGATAAACGTATTTCTGGTTGGGAGGGTTTGGCACTCTCATATGCCGGTAGAGTACAAATTATAAAATCTGTACTGATGTCGGTGAGCTTATACTGGACTTCGGCTTTCATTTTACCATAGAAAGTTACATACGAAATTGAAAAGAGGATGCAAAATTTCTTATGGAAGGGCACAACAAACAGTGGCTACGCAAAGGTAGAATGGAAAGAATTATGTCGGCCGGTGGAGGAGGGAGGCCTAAGATTCAAGGACATTACCACCTTGAATCGCGCCTTAATGACCAAGAAACTTTGTGATATCATTCGATGTGATAGGACTTCTATTTGGGTTGAGTGGCTATATCAAGGCCGATTACGTGACACCTGTATATGGACGATCCAAGAACACGAAGGTTCTTGGGGTTGGAGGAAAATCTTACAACTACGGGCTTTTCTCCGCCCTATGGTGGACTATCAGATCGGTGATTGGAGACGATTTCACCTATGGCAGGACCCTTGGCATTCTCTTGGTCCTCTTATAGAGACATTTCCACAGGGGCCGAGGCTACTCAGACTTGACAAATCAGCAAAACTCAGCACGGTGATTAGTGGAAGAGAATGGCAGTGGCCAATGATCACAAATTTCGAGTGCTTGGAGATCACACACACACTACCGGCAATCCGCGGAGGAGATGACCGGGTAGTATGGAGATTTGATTAGGGACAACCCACAACTCAGCCTCTTTACAGGTTGTTCGATCCCCCTAGGCCGAAGGTAGGCTGGTCTTCACTACTTTCGGGCTCTCTTAAGATTCCTCGTCACTTATTCATCTTATGGCTTGCCATCCTTGGCAAGCTACCCACGACAGACAAACCATGGCTATCTCATCTTGGCACATGCATTTTGTGTAATGAGGGGGCACTAGAAACACACGCCCACTTATTCTTCCAGTGCAAATTTAGTCGACAGTGTCTCACAACAATCCGGAAGGTGTTAGGATTCCATTGGCCCAATACAGACTGGACAAGAGATATTGAGTGGGCTTCATGGAGATGGAGGGGAAAGCACATCATTAACATTGCTTATCGAGCACTACTAGCATCATGTGTTTACCACATTTGGAGAGAAAGGAACTTGAGACGATTCGAGCACGTTGAAAGGACACCAAACATCATAGCTAAATTGATAGTTGATGACGTCAGGCAGCGGATTCTTAGTATCACATTAGCTACCTCGGTCAGTACACGAGCTTTGTATAGACTTTGGCGTATCCCTTGGCCAGCCGAGGGAGAAACCAACTGATTGCCAGTTTGTTGTACTGTATTTTTTTTATCTTATTGAAAATTACATTTACCCAAAAAAAATTCCATGAAACTTGACCCAAACGTTGGTCTAGACCAATTCTTTTGTGTGGTAAATTTGCTAAACCTAATAATAACTACAAGTTAGTCGAAAAGGGAAACAAACTTGTTTTAATAAAACCATGACAAACAGCTAAATTTTGAACGTTCTCAGAATTCCACGAAACTTGACCCAAACGTAGGTCTAGACCCATTTTTTTGGGTGGTAAATTTGCTAAGCGTAACAATAACTACAAATTAGTAGTAAATGAGAATAAACTTGCGTTGAAATAACCGTGACAAATTGCTAAATTTTGATCGTTCTCAGAATTCCATAAAACTTGACCCAAACGTAGGTCTAGACCCATTCTTTTGTGTGGTAAATTTACTAAGCGTAATAATAACTAGAAATTAGTGGAAAAGGGAAACAAACTGGCTTTAATAAAACCGTGCAAAAAAGCCAAATTTTGTACATTCTGAGAATTCCATGAAACTTGACCCAAACGTTGGTTTAGACCCGTGCATTTGTGTAGTAAATTTGTTAAACGTGATAATAACTACAAAATAGTATAAAAGGAAAACAAACATGCTATAATAAAACTGTGCAAAACAGTTAAATTTGGAATGTTTTCAGAATTCCATGAAACTTGACCCAAACGTTGGTATAGACACATGCATTTGTCTGGTAAATTTGATAAGCGTAATAATGATTACAAATTAGTATAAAAGGAAAACAAACTTGTTTTATTAAAACCGTGACAAACAACTAAATTTTGAACGTTTTCAGAATTTCACAAAACTTGACCCAAACGTAAGTCTAGACACATTCTTTTGTGTGGTAAATTTGCTAAGCGAAATAATAACTACAAATTAGTAGAAAAGGGAAGCAAACTTGCGTTGAAATGATCGTGACAAACTGCTAAATTTTGATCGTTCTCAGAATTCCACAAACATGACCCAAACGTAGGTCTAGACCCATTCTTTTGTGTGGTAAATTTGCTAAACGTAATAATAACTACAAATTAGTAGAAAAGGGAAACAAACTTGCGTTGAAATAACTGTGACAAACTGCTAAAGTTTGATCGTTCTCATAATTCCACAAAACATGACTCAAACGTAGGGCTATACCCATTCTTTTGTGTGGTAAATTTGCTGAGTGTAATAATAACTAGAAATTAGTAGGAAAGGGAAACAAACTGGCTTTAATAAAATCGTGCAAAAATAGCTAAATTTTGCACGTTCTGAGAATTCCTTGGTCTGTTATTATTACAAAATCCTTGCTAAGCGCATCCCTTGGTCTTTTGAGGGAGACACCAATTGATTGTTGTACTATACTCCTTTTTTTAATGAAACTTACCTTTACCCAAAAAAAAAAGTCACCTTATTATTTCGAGGTCAGCACAGGGTTTACGGGAGGAAATGCTGGCAGTACTTGGATTCCAGGAAGGACTTCTGCCAATGAGATGTTTGGGACTTCCTCTATTATCCTCCAGATTATCGATTGCTGATTGTCGTCCATTATTGTTGAAAATTGATAAACGTATTTCTGGTTGGGAGGGTTTGGCACTCTCATATGCCGGTAGAGTACAAATTATAAAATCTGTACTGATGTCGGTGAGCTTATACTGGACTTCGGCTTTCATTTTACCATAGAAAGTTACATACGAAATTGAAAAGAGGATGCAAAATTTCTTATGGAAGGGCACAACAAACAGTGGCTACGCAAAGGTAGAATGGAAAGAATTATGTCGGCCGGTGGAGGAGGGAGGCCTAGGATTCAAGGACATTACCACCTTGAATCGCGCCTTAATGACCAAGAAACTTTGTGATATCATTCGATGTGATAGGACTTCTATTTGGGTTGAGTGGCTATATCAAGGCCGATTACGTGACACCTGTATATGGACGATCCAAGAACACGAAGGTTCTTGGGGTTGGAGGAAAATCTTACAACTACGGGCTTTTCTCCGCCCTATGGTGGACTATCAGATCGGTGATTGGAGACGATTTCACCTATGGCAGGACCCTTGGCATTCTCTTGGTCCTCTTATAGAGACATTTCCACAGGGGCCGAGGCTACTCAGACTTGACAAATCAGCAAAACTCAGCACGGTGATTAGTGGAAGAGAATGGCAGTGGCCAATGATCACAGATTTCGAGTGCTTGGAGATCACACACACACTACCGGCAATCCGCGGAGGAGATGACCGGGTAGTATGGAGATTTGATTAGGGACAACCCACAACTCAGCCTCTTTACAGGTTGTTCGTTCCCCCTAGGCCGAAGGTAGGCTGGTCTTCACTACTTTCGGGCTCTCTTAAGATTCCTCGTCACTTATTCATCTTATGGCTTGCCATCCTTGGCAAGCTACCCACGACAGACAAACCATGGCTATCTCATCTTGGCACATGCATTTTGTGTAATGAGGGGGCACTAGAAACACACGCCAACTTATTCTTCCAGTGCAAATTTAGTCGACAGTGTCTCACAACAATCCGGAAGGTGTTAGGATTCCATTGGCCCAATACAGACTGGACAAGAGATATTGAGTGGGCTTCATGGAGATGGAGGGGAAAGCACATCATTAACATTGCTTATCGAGCACTACTAGCATCATGTGTTTACCACATTTGGAGAGAAAGGAACTTGAGACGATTCGAGCACGTTGAAAGGACACCAAACATCATAGCTAAATTGATAGTTGATGACGTCAGGCAGCGGATTCTTAGTATCACATTAGCTACCTCGGTCAGTACACGAGCTTTGTATAGACTTTGGCGTATCCCTTGGCCAGCCGAGGGAGAAACCAACTGATTGCCAGTTTGTTGTACTGTATTTTTTTTATCTTATTGAAAATTACATTTACCCAAAAAAAATTCCATGAAACTTGACCCAAACGTTGGTCTAGACCAATTCTTTTGTGTGGTAAATTTGCTAAACCTAATAATAACTACAAGTTAGTCGAAAAGGGAAACAAACTTGTTTTAATAAAACCGTGACAAACAGCTAAATTTTGAACGTTCTCAGAATTCCACGAAACTTGACCCAAACGTAGGTCTAGACCCATTTTTTTGGGTGGTAAATTTGCTAAGCGTAATAATAACTACAAATTAGTAGAAAAGGAGAATAAACTTGCGTTGAAATAACCGTGACAAACTGCTAAATTTTGATCGTTCTCAGAATTCCATAAAACTTGACCCAAACGTAGGTCTAGACCCATTCTTTTGTGTGGTAAATTTACTAAGCGTAATAATAACTAGAAATTAGTGGAAAAGGGAAACAAACTGGCTTTAATAAAACCGTGCAAAAAAGCCAAATTTTGTACATTCTGAGAATTCCATGAAACTTGACCCAAACGTTGGTTTAGACCCGTGCATTTGTGTAGTAAATTTGTTAAACGTGATAATAACTACAAAATAGTATAAAAGGAAAACAAACATGCTATAATAAAACTGTGCAAAACAGTTAAATTTGGAATGTTTTCAGAATTCCATGAAACTTGACCCAAACGTTGGTATAGACACATGCATTTGTCTGGTAAATTTGATAAGCGTAATAATGATTACAAATTAGTATAAAAGGAAAACAAACTTGTTTTATTAAAACCGTGACAAACAACTAAATTTTGAACGTTTTCAGAATTTCACAAAACTTGACCCAAACGTAAGTCTAGACACATTCTTTTGTGTGGTAAATTTGCTAAGCGAAATAATAACTACAAATTAGTAGAAAAGGGAAGCAAACTTGCGTTGAAATGATCGTGACAAACTGCTAAATTTTGATCGTTCTCAGAATTCCACAAAAATGACCCAAACGTAGGTCTAGACCCATTCTTTTGTGTGGTAAATTTGCTAAACGTAATAATAACTACAAATTAGTAGAAAAGGGAAACAAACTTGCGTTGAAATAACTGTGACAAACTGCTAAAGTTTGATCGTTCTCATAATTCCACAAAACATGACTCAAACGTAGGGCTATACCCATTCTTTTGTGTGGTAAATTTGCTGAGTGTAATAATAACTAGAAATTAGTAGGAAAGGGAAACAAACTGGCTTTAATAAAACCGTGCAAAAATAGCTAAATTTTGCACGTTCTGAGAATTCCTTGGTCTGTTATTATTACAAAATCCTTGCTAAGCGCATCCCTTGGTCTTTTGAGGGAGACACCAATTGATTGTTGTACTATACTCCTTTTTTTAATGAAACTTACCTTTACCCAAAAAAAAAAGTCACCTTATTATTTCGAGGTCAGCACAGGGTTTACGGGAGGAAATGCTGGCAGTACTTGGATTCCAGGAAGGACTTCTGCCAATGAGATGTTTGGGACTTCCTCTATTATCCTCCAGATTATCGATTGCTGATTGTCGTCCATTATTGTTGAAAATTGATAAACGTATTTCTGGTTGGGAGGGTTTGGCACTCTCATATGCCGGTAGAGTACAAATTATAAAATCTGTACTGATGTCGGTGAGCTTATACTGGACTTCGGCTTTCATTTTACCATAGAAAGTTACATACGAAATTGAAAAGAGGATGCAAAATTTCTTATGGAAGGGCACAACAAACAGTGGCTACGCAAAGGTAGAATGGAAAGAATTATGTCGGCCGGTGGAGGAGGGAGGCCTAGGATTCAAGGACATTACCACCTTGAATCGCGCCTTAATGACCAAGAAACTTTGTGATATCATTCGATGTGATAGGACTTCTATTTGGGTTGAGTGGCTATATCAAGGCCGATTACGTGACACCTGTATATGGACGATCCAAGAACACGAAGGTTCTTGGGGTTGGAGGAAAATCTTACAACTACGGGCTTTTCTCCGCCCTATGGTGGACTATCAGATCGGTGATTGGAGACGATTTCACCTATGGCAGGACCCTTGGCATTCTCTTGGTCCTCTTATAGAGACATTTCCACAGGGGCCGAGGCTACTCAGACTTGACAAATCAGCAAAACTCAGCACGGTGATTAGTGGAAGAGAATGGCAGTGGCCAATGATCACAGATTTCGAGTGCTTGGAGATCACACACACACTACCGGCAATCCGCCGAGGAGATGACCGGGTAGTATGGAGATTTGATTAGGGACAACCCACAACTCAGCCTCTTTACAGGTTGTTCGATCCCCCTAGGCCGAAGGTAGGCTGGTCTTCACTACTTTCGGGCTCTCTTAAGATTCCTCGTCACTTATTCATCTTATGGCTTGCCATCCTTGGCAAGCTACCCACGACAGACAAACCATGGCTATCTCATCTTGGCACATGCATTTTGTGTAATGAGGGGGCACTAGAAACACACGCCCACTTATTCTTCCAGTGCAAATTTAGTCGACAGTGTCTCACAACAATCCGGAAGGTGTTAGGATTGCATTGGCCCAATACAGACTGGACAAGAGATATTGAGTGGGCTTCATGGAGATGGAGGGGAAAGCACATCATTAACATTGCTTATCGAGCACTACTAGCATCATGTGTTTACCACATTTGGAGAGAAAGGAACTTGAGACGATTCGAGCACGTTGAAAGGACACCAAACATCATAGCTAAATTGATAGTTGATAACGTCAGGCAGCGGATTCTTAGTATCACATTAGCTACCTCGGTCAGTACACGAGCTTTGTATAGACTTTGGCGTATCCCTTGGCCAGCCGAGGGAGAAACCAAATGATTGCCAGTTTGTTGTACTGTATTTTTTTTATCTTATTGAAAATTACATTTACCCAAAAAAAATTCCATGAAACTTGACCCAAACGTTGGTCTAGACCAATTCTTTTGTGTGGTAAATTTGCTAAACCTAATAATAACTACAAGTTAGTCGAAAAGGGAAACAAACTTGTTTTAATAAAACCGTGACAAACAGCTAAATTTTGAACGTTCTCAGAATTCCACGAAACTTGACCCAAACGTAGGTCTAGACCCATTTTTTTGGGTGGTAAATTTGCTAAGCGTAACAATAACTACAAATTAGTAGAAAATGAGAATAAACTTGCGTTGAAATAACCGTGACAAATTGCTAAATTTTGATCGTTCTCAGAATTCCATAAAACTTGACCCAAACGTAGGTCTAGACCCATTCTTTTGTGTGGTAAATTTACTAAGCGTAATAATAACTAGAAATTAGTGGAAAAGGGAAACAAACTGGCTTTAATAAAACCGTGCAAAAAAGCCAAATTTTGTACATTCTGAGAATTCCATGAAACTTGACCCAAACGTTGGTTTAGACCCGTGCATTTGTGTAGTAAATTTGTTAAACGTGATAATAACTACAAAATAGTATAAAAGGAAAACAAACATGCTATAATAAAACTGTGCAAAACAGTTAAATTTGGAATGTTTTCAGAATTCCATGAAACTTGACCCAAACGTTGGTATAGACACATGCATTTGTCTGGTAAATTTGATAAGCGTAATAATGATTACAAATTAGTATAAAAGGAAAACAAACTTGTTTTATTAAAACCGTGACAAACAACTAAATTTTGAACGTTTTCAGAATTTCACAAAACTTGACCCAAACGTAAGTCTAGACACATTCTTTTGTGTGGTAAATTTGCTAAGCGAAATAATAACTACAAATTAGTAGAAAAGGGAAGCAAACTTGCGTTGAAATGATCGTGACAAACTGCTAAATTTTGATCGTTCTCAGAATTCCACAAACATGACCCAAACGTAGGTCTAGACCCATTCTTTTGTGTGGTAAATTTGCTAAACGTAATAATAACTACAAATTAGTAGAAAAGGGAAACAAACTTGCGTTGAAATAACTGTGACAAACTGCTAAAGTTTGATCGTTCTCATAATTCCACAAAACATGACTCAAACGTAGGGCTATACCCATTCTTTTGTGTGGTAAATTTGCTGAGTGTAATAATAACTAGAAATTAGTAGGAAAGGGAAACAAACTGGCTTTAAGAAAACCGTGCAAAAATAGCTAAATTTTGCACGTTCTGAGAATTCCTTGGTCTGTTATTATTACAAAATCCTTGCTAAGCGCATCCCTTGGTCTTTTGAGGGAGACACCAATTGATTGTTGTACTATACTCCTTTTTTTAATGAAACTTACCTTTACCCAAAAAAAAAAGTCACCTTATTATTTCGAGGTCAGCACAGGGTTTACGGGAGGAAATGCTGGCAGTACTTGGATTCCAGGAAGGACTTCTGCCAATGAGATGTTTGGGACTTCCTCTATTATCCTCCAGATTATCGATTGCTGATTGTCGTCCATTATTGTTGAAAATTGATAAACGTATTTCTGGTTGGGAGGGTTTGGCACTCTCATATGCCGGTAGAGTACAAATTATAAAATCTGTACTGATGTCGGTGAGCTTATACTGGACTTCGGCTTTCATTTTACCATAGAAAGTTACATACGAAATTGAAAAGAGGATGCAAAATTTCTTATGGAAGGGCACAACAAACAGTGGCTACGCAAAGGTAGAATGGAAAGAATTATGTCGGCCGGTGGAGGAGGGAGGCCTAGGATTCAAGGACATTACCACCTTGAATCGCGCCTTAATGACCAAGAAACTTTGTGATATCATTCGATGTGATAGGACTTCTATTTGGGTTGAGTGGCTATATCAAGGCCGATTACGTGACACCTGTATATGGACGATCCAAGAACACGAAGGTTCTTGGGGTTGGAGGAAAATCTTACAACTACGGGCTTTTCTCCGCCCTATGGTGGACTATCAGATCGGTGATTGGAGACGATTTCACCTATGGCAGGACCCTTGGCATTCTCTTGGTCCTCTTATAGAGACATTTCCACAGGGGCCGAGGCTACTCAGACTTGACAAATCAGCAAAACTCAGCACGGTGATTAGTGGAAGAGAATGGCAGTGGCCAATGATCACAGATTTCGAGTGCTTGGAGATCACACACACACTACCGGCAATCCGCGGAGGAGATGACCGGGTAGTATGGAGATTTGATTAGGGACAACCCACAACTCAGCCTCTTTACAGGTTGTTCGTTCCCCCTAGGCCGAAGGTAGGCTGGTCTTCACTACTTTCGGGCTCTCTTAAGATTCCTCGTCACTTATTCATCTTATGGCTTGCCATCCTTGGCAAGCTACCCACGACAGACAAACCATGGCTATCTCATCTTGGCACATGCATTTTGTGTAATGAGGGGGCACTAGAAACACACGCCCACTTATTCTTCCAGTGCAAATTTAGTCGACAGTGTCTCACAACAATCCGGAAGGTGTTAGGATTGCATTGGCCCAATACAGACTGGACAAGAGATATTGAGTGGGCTTCATGGAGATGGAGGGGAAAGCACATCATTAACATTGCTTATCGAGCACTACTAGCATCATGTGTTTACCACATTTGGAGAGAAAGGAACTTGAGACGATTCGAGCACGTTGAAAGGACACCAAACATCATAGCTAAATTGATAGTTGATGACGTCAGGCAGCGGATTCTTAGTATCACATTAGCTACCTCGGTCAGTACACGAGCTTTGTATAGACTTTGGCGTATCCCTTGGCCAGCCGAGGGAGAAACCAACTGATTGCCAGTTTGTTGTACTGTATTTTTTTTATCTTATTGAAAATTACATTTACCCAAAAAAAATTCCATGAAACTTGACCCAAACGTTGGTCTAGACCAATTCTTTTGTGTGGTAAATTTGCTAAACCTAATAATAACTACAAGTTAGTCGAAAAGGGAAACAAACTAGTTTTAATAAAACCGTGACAAACAGCTAAATTTTGAACGTTCTCAGAATTCCACGAAACTTGACCCAAACGTAGGTCTAGACCCATTTTTTTGGGTGGTAAATTTGCTAAGCGTAATAATAACTACAAATTAGTAGAAAAGGAGAATAAACTTGCGTTGAAATAACCGTGACAAACTGCTAAATTTTGATCGTTCTCAGAATTCCATAAAACTTGACCCAAACGTAGGTCTAGACCCATTCTTTTGTGTGGTAAATTTACTAAGCGTAATAATAACTAGAAATTAGTGGAAAAGGGAAACAAACTGGCTTTAATAAAACCGTGCAAAAAAGCCAAATTTTGTACATTCTGAGAATTCCATGAAACTTGACCCAAACGTTGGTTTAGACCCGTGCATTTGTGTAGTAAGTTTGTTAAACGTGATAATAACTACAAAATAGTATAAAAGGAAAACAAACATGCTATAATAAAACTGTGCAAAACAGTTAAATTTGGAATGTTCTCAGAATTCCATGAAACTTGACCCAAACGTTGGTATAGACACATGCATTTGTCTGGTAAATTTGATAAGCGTAATAATGATTACAAATTAGTATAAAAGGAAAACAAACTTGTTTTATTAAAACCGTGACAAACAACTAAATTTTGAACGTTTTCAGAATTTCACAAAACTTGACCCAAACGTAAGTCTAGACACATTCTTTTGTGTGGTAAATTTGCTAAGCGAAATAATAACTACAAATTAGTAGAAAAGGGAAGCAAACTTGCGTTGAAATGATCGTGACAAACTGCTAAATTTTGATCGTTCTCAGAATTCCACAAACATGACCCAAACGTAGGGCTATACCCATTCTTTTGTGTGGTAAATTTGCTAAACGTAATAATAACTACAAATTAGTAGAAAAGGGAAACAAACTTGCGTTGAAATAACTGTGACAAACTGCTAAAGTTTGATCGTTCTCATAATTCCACAAAACATGACTCAAACGTAGGGCTATACCCATTCTTTTGTGTGGTAAATTTGCTGAGTGTAATAATAACTAGAAATTAGTAGGAAAGGGAAACAAACTGGCTTTAATAAAACCGTGCAAAAATAGCTAAATTTTGCACGTTCTGAGAATTCCTTGGTCTGTTATTATTACAAAATCCTTGCTAAGCGCATCCCATGGTCTTTTGAGGGAGACACCAATTGATTGTTGTACTATACTCCTTTTTTTAATGAAACTTACCTTTACCCAAAAAAAAAAGTCACCTTATTATTTCGAGGTCAGCACAGGGTTTACGGGAGGAAATGCTGGCAGTACTTGGATTCCAGGAAGGACTTCTGCCAATGAGATGTTTGGGACTTCCTCTATTATCCTCCAGATTATCGATTGCTGATTGTCGTCCATTATTATTGAAAATTGATAAACGTATTTCTGGTTGGGAGGGTTTGGCACTCTCATATGCCGGTAGAGTACAAATTATAAAATCTGTACTGATGTCGGTGAGCTTATACTGGACTTCGGCTTTCATTTTACCATAGAAAGTTACATACGAAATTGAAAAGAGGATGCAAAATTTCTTATGGAAGGGCACAACAAACAGTGGCTACGCAAAGGTAGAATGGAAAGAATTATGTCGGCCGGTGGAGGAGGGAGGCCTAGGATTCAAGGACATTACCACCTTGAATCGCGCCTTAATGACCAAGAAACTTTGTGATATCATTCGATGTGATAGGACTTCTATTTGGGTTGAGTGGCTATATCAAGGCCGATTACGTGACACCTGTATATGGACGATCCAAGAACACGAAGGTTCTTGGGGTTGGAGGAAAATCTTACAACTACGGGCTTTTCTCCGCCCTATGGTGGACTATCAGATCGGTGATTGGAGACGATTTCACCTATGGCAGGACCCTTGGCATTCTCTTGGTCCTCTTATAGAGACATTTCCACAGGGGCCGAGGCTACTCAGACTTGACAAATCAGCAAAACTCAGCACGGTGATTAGTGGAAGAGAATGGCAGTGGCCAATGATCACAGATTTCGAGTGCTTGGAGATCACACACACACTACCGGCAATCCGCGGAGGAGATGACCGGGTAGTATGGAGATTTGATTAGGGACAACCCACAACTCAGCCTCTTTACAGGTTGTTCGATCCCCCTAGGCCGAAGGTAGGCTGGTCTTCACTACTTTCGGGCTCTCTTAAGATTCCTCGTCACTTATTCATCTTATGGCTTGCCATCCTTGGCAAGCTACCCACGACAGACAAACCATGGCTATCTCATCTTGGCACATGCATTTTGTGTAATGAGGGGGCACTAGAAACACACGCCCACTTATTCTTCCAGTGCAAATTTAGTCGACAGTGTCTCACAACAATCCGGAAGGTGTTAGGATTCCATTGGCCCAATACAGACTGGACAAGAGATATTGAGTGGGCTTCATGGAGATGGAGGGGAAAGCACATCATTAACATTGCTTATCGAGCACTACTAGCATCATGTGTTTACCACATTTGGAGAGAAAGGAACTTGAGACGATTCGAGCACGTTGAAAGGACACCAAACATCATAGCTAAATTGATAGTTGATGACGTCAGGCAGCGGATTCTTAGTATCACATTAGCTACCTCGGTCAGTACACGAGCTTTGTATAGACTTTGGCGTATCCCTTGGCCAGCCGAGGGAGAAACCAACTGATTGCCAGTTTGTTGTACTGTATTTTTTTTATCTTATTGAAAATTACATTTACCCAAAAAAAATTCCATGAAACTTGACCCAAACGTTGGTCTAGACCAATTCTTTTGTGTGGTAAATTTGCTAAACCTAATAATAACTACAAGTTAGTCGAAAAGGGAAACAAACTTGTTTTAATAAAACCGTGACAAACAGCTAAATTTTGAACGTTCTCAGAATTCCACGAAACTTGACCCAAACGTAGGTCTAGACCCATTTTTTTGGGTGGTAAATTTGCTAAGCGTAATAATAACTACAAATTAGTAGAAAAGGAGAATAAACTTGCGTTGAAATAACCGTGACAAACTGCTAAATTTTGATCGTTCTCAGAATTCCATAAAACTTGACCCAAACGTAGGTCTAGACCCATTCTTTTGTGTGGTAAATTTACTAAGCGTAATAATAACTAGAAATTAGTGGAAAAGGGAAACAAACTGGCTTTAATAAAACCGTGCAAAAAAGCCAAATTTTGTACATTCTGAGAATTCCATGAAACTTGACCCAAACGTTGGTTTAGACCCGTGCATTTGTGTAGTAAATTTGTTAAACGTGATAATAACTACAAAATAGTATAAAAGGAAAACAAACATGCTATAATAAAACTGTGCAAAACAGTTAAATTTGGAATGTTCTCAGAATTCCATGAAACTTGACCCAAACGTTGGTATAGACACATGCATTTGTCTGGTAAATTTGATAAGCGTAATAATGATTACAAATTAGTATAAAAGGAAAACAAACTTGTTTTAATAAAACCGTGCAAAACAACTAAATTTTGAACATTCTCAAAATTCTACGAAAATTGACCCAAATGTTGGTCTAGACCCATGCATTTTGTGTGGTAAATTTGCTAAGGGTAATAATAACTACAAATTAGTAGAAATGGGAAACAAACTTGCTTATATAAAACCGTGCCAAACAGCTAAATTTTGAACGTTCTCAAAATTCCACGAAACTTGACCCAAACATTGGTCTAGACCAATTCTTTTGTGTGGTAAATTTGCTAAACCAAATAATAACTACAAGTTAGTAGAAAAGGGATAAACCATAGCATCTCACTCGCTAGATCAGTCAGTCGCCGTGCTTTATTTCGATTATGGCGAATCCCTTGGCCTGTCGAGGGATAAAACCATTTTGGGACCATATTGTTGTACTGTACCGTTTTTAGTCAATGAAACATACTTTTACCAAAAAAGAAACAAACTTGTTTTAATAAAATCGTGACAAACAGCTAAATTTTGAACGTTCTCAGAATTCCACGAAACGTAACCCAAGCGTAGGTCTAGACCCATTCTTTTGTGTGGTAAATTTGCTAAGCATAATAATAACTACAAATTAGTAGAAAAGGGAAACAAACTTGAGTTAAAATAACCGTGACAAACTGCTAAATTTTGATCGTTCACAGAATTCCACAAAACTTGACCCAAACGTAGGTCTACACCTATTCTTTTGTGTGGTAAATTTGCTAACTAGAAATTATTGGAAAAGGGAAACAAACTGGCTTTAATAAAACCGTGCAAAATAGCTAAATTTTGTACGTTCTGAGAATTCCATGATACTTGACCCAAACGTTGGTTTAGACCCATGCATTTGTGTAGTGATTTGTTAAACGTAATAATAACTACAAAATAGTATAAAAGGGAAACAAACTGTCTTTAATAATACCGTGCAAAACAGTTAAATTTTGAACGTTCTCAGAATTCCATGAAACTTGACCCAAACGTTGGTTTAGACACATGCATTTGTGTGGTAAATTTGGTAAGCATAATAATAACTACAAATTAGTATAAAAGGAAAACAAACTTGTTTTATTAAAACCGTGACAAACAACTAAATTTTGAACGTTTTCACAACTTCACAAAACTTGACCCAAACGTAGGTCTAGACACATTCTTTTGTGTGGTAAATTTGCTAAGCGAAATAATAACTACAAATTAGTAGAAAAGGAAAGCAAACTTGCGTTGAAATGATCGTGACAAACTGCTAAATTTTGATCGTTCTCAGAATTCCACAAACATGACCCAAACGTAGGTCTAGACCCATTCTTTTGTGTGGTAAATTTGCTAAACGTAATAATAACTACAAATTAGTAGAAAAGGGAAACAAACTTGCGTTGAAATAACTGTGACAAACTGCTAAAGTTTGATCGTTCTCATAATTCCACAAAACATGACTCAAACGTAGGGCTATACCCATTCTTTTGTGTGGTAAATTTGCTGAGTGTAATAATAACTAGAAATTAGTAGGAAAGGGAAACAAACTGGCTTTAATAAAACCGTGCAAAAATATCTAAATTTTGTACGTTCTGAGAATTCCTTGGTCTGTTATTATTACAAAATCCTTGCTAAGCGCATCCCTTGGTCTTTTGAGGGAGACACCAATTGATTGTTGTACTATACTCCTTTTTTTAATGAAACTTACCTTTACCCAAAAAAAAAAGTCACCTTATTATTTCGAGGTCAGCACAGGGTTTACGGGAGGAAATGCTGGCAGTACTTGGATTCCAGGAAGGACTTCTGCCAATGAGATGTTTGGGACTTCCTCTATTATCCTCCAGATTATCGATTGCTGATTGTCGTCCATTATTGTTGAAAATTGATAAACGTATTTCTGGTTGGGAGGGTTTGGCACTCTCATATGCCGGTAGAGTACAAATTATAAAATCTGTACTGATGTCGGTGAGCTTATACTGGACTTCGGCTTTCATTTTACCATAGAAAGTTACATACGAAATTGAAAAGAGGATGCAAAATTTCTTATGGAAGGGCACAACAAACAGTGGCTACGCAAAGGTAGAATGGAAAGAATTATGTCGGCCGGTGGAGGAGGGAGGCCTAGGATTCAAGGACATTACCACCTTGAATCGCGCCTTAATGACCAAGAAACTTTGTGATATCATTCGATGTGATAGGACTTCTATTTGGGTTGAGTGGCTATATCAAGGCCGATTATGTGACACCTGTATATGGACGATCCAAGAACACGAAGGTTCTTGGGGTTGGAGGAAAATCTTACAACTACGGGCTTTTCTCCGCCCTATGGTGGACTATCAGATCGGTGATTGGAGACGATTTCACCTATGGCAGGACCCTTGGCATTCTCTTGGTCCTCTTATAGAGACATTTCCACAGGGGCCGAGGCTACTCAGACTTGACAAATCAGCAAAACTCAGCACGGTGATTAGTGGAAGAGAATGGCAGTGGCCAATGATCACAGATTTCGAGTGCTTGGAGATCACACACACACTACCGGCAATCCGCGGAGGAGATGACCGGGTAGTATGGAGATTTGATTAGGGACAACCCACAACTCAGCCTCTTTACAGGTTGTTCGATCCCCCTAGGCCGAAGGTAGGCTGGTCTTCATTACTTTCGGGCTCTCTTAAGATTCCTCGTCACTTATTCATCTTATGGCTTGCCATCCTTGGCAAGCTACCCACGACAGACAAACCATGGCTATCTCATCTTGGCACATGCATTTTGTGTAATGAGGGGGCACTAGAAACACACGCCCACTTATTCTTCCAGTGCAAATTTAGTCGACAGTGTCTCACAACAATCCGGAAGGTGTTAGGATTCCATTGGCCCAATACAGACTGGACAAGAGATATTGAGTGGGCTTCATGGAGATGGAGGGGAAAGCACATCATTAACATTGCTTATCGAGCACTACTAGCATCATGTGTTTACCACATTTGGAGAGAAAGGAACTTGAGACGATTCGAGCACGTTGAAAGGACACCAAACATCATAGCTAAATTGATAGTTGATGACGTCAGGCAGCGGATTCTTAGTATCACATTAGCTACCTCGGTCAGTACACGAGCTTTGTATAGACTTTGGCGTATCCCTTGGCCAGCCGAGGGAGAAACCAACTGATTGCCAGTTTGTTGTACTGTATTTTTTTTATCTTATTGAAAATTACATTTACCCAAAAAAAATTCCATGAAACTTGACCCAAACGTTGGTCTAGACCAATTCTTTTGTGTGGTAAATTTGCTAAACCTAATAATAACTACAAGTTAGTCGAAAAGGGAAACAAACTTGTTTTAATAAAACCGTGACAAACAGCTAAATTTTGAACGTTCTCAGAATTCCACGAAACTTGACCCAAACGTAGGTCTAGACCCATTTTTTTGGGTGGTAAATTTGCTAAGCGTAATAATAACTACAAATTAGTAGAAAAGGAGAATAAACATGCGTTGAAATAACCGTGACAAACTGCTAAATTTTGATCGTTCTCAGAATTCCATAAAACTTGACCCAAACGTAGGTCTAGACCCATTCTTTTGTGTGGTAAATTTACTAAGCGTAATAATAACTAGAAATTAGTGGAAAAGGGAAACAAACTGGCTTTAATAAAACCGTGCAAAAAAGCCAAATTTTGTACATTCTGAGAATTCCATGAAACTTGACCCAAACGTTGGTTTAGACCCGTGCATTTGTGTAGTAAATTTGTTAAACGTGATAATAACTACAAAATAGTATAAAAGGAAAACAAACATGCTATAATAAAACTGTGCAAAACAGTTAAATTTGGAATGTTCTCAGAATTCCATTAAACTTGACCCAAACGTTGGTATAGACACATGCATTTGTCTGGTAAATTTGATAAGCGTAATAATGATTACAAATTAGTATAAAAGGAAAACAAACTTGTTTTAATAAAACCGTGCAAAACAACTAAATTTTGAACATTCTCAAAATTCTACGAAAATTGACCCAAATGTTGGTCTAGACCCATGCATTTTGTGTGGTAAATTTGCTAAGGGTAATAATAACTACAAATTAGTAGAAATGGGAAACAAACTTGCTTATATAAAACCGTGCCAAACAGCTAAATTTTGAACGTTCTCAAAATTCCACGAAACTTGACCCAAACATTGGTCTAGACCAATTCTTTTGTGTGGTAAATTTGCTAAACCAAATAATAACTACAAGTTAGTAGAAAAGGGATAAACCATAGCATCTCACTCGCTAGATCAGTCAGTCGCCGTGCTTTATTTCGATTATGGCGAATCCCTTGGCCTGTCGAGGGATAAAACCATTTTGGGACCATATTGTTGTACTGTACCGTTTTTAGTCAATGAAACATACTTTTACCAAAAAAGAAACAAACTTGTTTTAATAAAATCGTGACAAACAGCTAAATTTTGAACGTTCTCAGAATTCCACGAAACGTAACCCAAGCGTAGGTCTAGACCCATTCTTTTGTGTGGTAAATTTGCTAAGCATAATAATAACTACAAATTAGTAGAAAAGGGAAACAAACTTGAGTTAAAATAACCGTGACAAACTGCTAAATTTTGATCGTTCACAGAATTCCACAAAACTTGACCCAAACGTAGGTCTACACCTATTCTTTTGTGTGGTAAATTTGCTAACTAGAAATTATTGGAAAAGGGAAACAAACTGGCTTTAATAAAACCGTGCAAAATAGCTAAATTTTGTACGTTCTGAGAATTCCATGATACTTGACCCAAACGTTGGTTTAGACCCATGCATTTGTGTAGTGATTTGTTAAACGTAATAATAACTACAAAATAGTATAAAAGGGAAACAAACTGTCTTTAATAATACCGTGCAAAACAGTTAAATTTTGAACGTTCTCAGAATTCCATGAAACTTGACCCAAACGTTGGTTTAGACACATGCATTTGTGTGGTAAATTTGGTAAGCATAATAATAACTACAAATTAGTATAAAAGGAAAACAAACTTGTTTTATTAAAACCGTGACAAACAACTAAATTTTGAACGTTTTCACAATTTCACAAAACTTGACCCAAACGTAGGTCTAGACACATTCTTTTGTGTGGTAAATTTGCTAAGCGAAATAATAACTACAAATTAGTAGAAAAGGAAAGCAAACTTGCGTTGAAATGATCGTGACAAACTGCTAAATTTTGATCGTTCTCAGAATTCCACAAACATGACCCAAACGTAGGTCTAGACCCATTCTTTTGTGTGGTAAATTTGCTAAACGTAATAATAACTACAAATTAGTAGAAAAGGGAAACAAACTTGCGTTGAAATAACTGTGACAAACTGCTAAAGTTTGATCGTTCTCATAATTCCACAAAACATGACTCAAACGTAGGGCTATACCCATTCTTTTGTGTGGTAAATTTGCTGAGTGTAATAATAACTAGAAATTAGTAGGAAAGGGAAACAAACTGGCTTTAATAAAACCGTGCAAAAATATCTAAATTTTGTACGTTCAGAGAATTCCTTGGTCTGTTATTATTACAAAATCCTTGCTAAGCGCATCCCTTGGTCTTTTGAGGGAGACACCAATTGATTGTTGTACTATACTCCTTTTTTTAATGAAACTTACCTTTACCCAAAAAAAAAGTCACCTTATTATTTCGAGGTCAGCACAGGGTTTACGGGAGGAAATGCTGGCAGTACTTGGATTCGAGGAAGGACTTCTGCCAATGAGATGTTTGGGACTTCCTCTATTATCCTCCAGATTATCGATTGCTGATTGTCGTCCATTATTGTTGAAAATTGATAAACGTATTTCTGGTTGGGAGGGTTTGGCATTCTCATATGCCGGTAGAGTACAAATTATAAAATCTGTACTGATGTCGGTGAGCTTATACTGGACTTCGGCTTTCATTTTACCATAGAAAGTTACATACGAAATTGAAAAGAGGATGCAAAATTTCTTATGGAAGGGCACAACAAACAGTGGCTACGCAAAGGTAGAATGGAAAGAATTATGTCGGCCGGTGGAGGAGGGAGGCCTAGGATTCAAGGACATTACCACCTTGAATCGCGCCTTAATGACCAAGAAACTTTGTGATATCATTCGATGTGATAGGACTTCTATTTGGGTTGAGTGGCTATATCAAGGCCGATTACGTGACACCTGTATATGGACGATCCAAGAACACGAAGGTTCTTGGGGTTGGAGGAAAATCTTACAACTACGGGCTTTTCTCCGCCCTATGGTGGACTATCAGATCGGTGATTGGAGACGATTTCACCTATGGCAGGACCCTTGGCATTCTCTTGGTCCTCTTATAGAGACATTTCCACAGGGGCCGAGGCTACTCAGACTTGACAAATCAGCAAAACTCAGCACGGTGATTAGTGGAAGAGAATGGCAGTGGCCAATGATCACAGATTTCGAGTGCTTGGAGATCACACACACACTACCGGCAATCCGCGGAGGAGATGACCGGGTAGTATGGAGATTTGATTAGGGACAACCCACAACTCAGCCTCTTTACAGGTTGTTCGATCCCCCTAGGCCGAAGGTAGGCTGGTCTTCATTACTTTCGGGCTCTCTTAAGATTCCTCGTCACTTATTCATCTTATGGCTTGCCATCCTTGGCAAGCTACCCACGACAGACAAACCATGGCTATCTCATCTTGGCACATGCATTTTGTGTAATGAGGGGGCACTAGAAACACACGCCCACTTATTCTTCCAGTGCAAATTTAGTCGACAGTGTCTCACAACAATCCGGAAGGTGTTAGGATTCCATTGGCCCAATACAGACTGGACAAGAGATATTGAGTGGGCTTCATGGAGATGGAGGGGAAAGCACATCATTAACATTGCTTATCGAGCACTACTAGCATCATGTGTTTACCACATTTGGAGAGAAAGGAACTTGAGACGATTCGAGCACGTTGAAAGGACACCAAACATCATAGCTAAATTGATAGTTGATGACGTCAGGCAGCGGATTCTTAGTATCACATTAGCTACCTCGGTCAGTACACGAGCTTTGTATAGACTTTGGCGTATCCCTTGGCCAGCCGAGGGAGAAACCAACTGATTGCCAGTTTGTTGTACTGTATTTTTTTTATCTTATTGAAAATTACATTTACCCAAAAAAAATTCCATGAAACTTGACCCAAACGTTGGTCTAGACCAATTCTTTTGTGTGGTAAATTTGCTAAACCTAATAATAACTACAAGTTAGTCGAAAAGGGAAACAAACTTGTTTTAATAAAACCGTGACAAACAGCTAAATTTTGAACGTTCTCAGAATTCCACGAAACTTGACCCAAACGTAGGTCTAGACCCATTTTTTTGGGTGGTAAATTTGCTAAGCGTAATAATAACTACAAATTAGTAGAAAAGGAGAATAAACATGCGTTGAAATAACCGTGACAAACTGCTAAATTTTGATCGTTCTCAGAATTCCATAAAACTTGACCCAAACGTAGGTCTAGACCCATTCTTTTGTGTGGTAAATTTACTAAGCGTAATAATAACTAGAAATTAGTGGAAAAGGGAAACAAACTGGCTTTAATAAAACCGTGCAAAAAAGCCAAATTTTGTACATTCTGAGAATTCCATGAAACTTGACCCAAACGTTGGTTTAGACCCGTGCATTTGTGTAGTAAATTTGTTAAACGTGATAATAACTACAAAATAGTATAAAAGGAAAACAAACATGCTATAATAAAACTGTGCAAAACAGTTAAATTTGGAATGTTCTCAGAATTCCATTAAACTTGACCCAAACGTTGGTATAGACACATGCATTTGTCTGGTAAATTTGATAAGCGTAATAATGATTACAAATTAGTATAAAAGGAAAACAAACTTGTTTTAATAAAACCGTGCAAAACAACTAAATTTTGAACATTCTCAAAATTCTACGAAAATTGACCCAAATGTTGGTCTAGACCCATGCATTTTGTGTGGTAAATTTGCTAAGGGTAATAATAACTACAAATTAGTAGAAATGGGAAACAAACTTGCTTATATAAAACCGTGCCAAACAGCTAAATTTTGAACGTTCTCAAAATTCCACGAAACTTGACCCAAACATTGGTCTAGACCAATTCTTTTGTGTGGTAAATTTGCTAAACCAAATAATAACTACAAGTTAGTAGAAAAGGGATAAACCATAGCATCTCACTCGCTAGATCAGTCAGTCGCCGTGCTTTATTTCGATTATGGCGAATCCCTTGGCCTGTCGAGGGATAAAACCATTTTGGGACCATATTGTTGTACTGTACCGTTTTTAGTCAATGAAACATACTTTTACCAAAAAAGAAACAAACTTGTTTTAATAAAATCGTGACAAACAGCTAAATTTTGAACGTTCTCAGAATTCCACGAAACGTAACCCAAGCGTAGGTCTAGACCCATTCTTTTGTGTGGTAAATTTGCTAAGCATAATAATAACTACAAATTAGTAGAAAAGGGAAACAAACTTGAGTTAAAATAACCGTGACAAACTGCTAAATTTTGATCGTTCACAGAATTCCACAAAACTTGACCCAAACGTAGGTCTACACCTATTCTTTTGTGTGGTAAATTTGCTAACTAGAAATTATTGGAAAAGGGAAACAAACTGGCTTTAATAAAACCGTGCAAAATAGCTAAATTTTGTACGTTCTGAGAATTCCATGATACTTGACCCAAACGTTGGTTTAGACCCATGCATTTGTGTAGTGATTTGTTAAACGTAATAATAACTACAAAATAGTATAAAAGGGAAACAAACTGTCTTTAATAATACCGTGCAAAACAGTTAAATTTTGAACGTTCTCAGAATTCCATGAAACTTGACCCAAACGTTGGTTTAGACACATGCATTTGTGTGGTAAATTTGGTAAGCATAATAATAACTACAAATTAGTATAAAAGGAAAACAAACTTGTTTTATTAAAACCGTGACAAACAACTAAATTTTGAACGTTTTCACAATTTCACAAAACTTGACCCAAACGTAGGTCTAGACACATTCTTTTGTGTGGTAAATTTGCTAAGCGAAATAATAACTACAAATTAGTAGAAAAGGAAAGCAAACTTGCGTTGAAATGATCGTGACAAACTGCTAAATTTTGATCGTTCTCAGAATTCCACAAACATGACCCAAACGTAGGTCTAGACCCATTCTTTTGTGTGGTAAATTTGCTAAACGTAATAATAACTACAAATTAGTAGAAAAGGGAAACAAACTTGCGTTGAAATAACTGTGACAAACTGCTAAAGTTTGATCGTTCTCATAATTCCACAAAACATGACTCAAACGTAGGGCTATACCCATTCTTTTGTGTGGTAAATTTGCTGAGTGTAATAATAACTAGAAATTAGTAGGAAAGGGAAACAAACTGGCTTTAATAAAACCGTGCAAAAATATCTAAATTTTGTACGTTCAGAGAATTCCTTGGTCTGTTATTATTACAAAATCCTTGCTAAGCGCATCCCTTGGTCTTTTGAGGGAGACACCAATTGATTGTTGTACTATACTCCTTTTTTTAATGAAACTTACCTTTACCCAAAAAAAAAAGTCACCTTATTATTTCGAGGTCAGCACAGGGTTTACGGGAGGAAATGCTGGCAGTACTTGGATTCGAGGAAGGACTTCTGCCAATGAGATGTTTGGGACTTCCTCTATTATCCTCCAGATTATCGATTGCTGATTGTCGTCCATTATTGTTGAAAATTGATAAACGTATTTCTGGTTGGGAGGGTTTGGCATTCTCATATGCCGGTAGAGTACAAATTATAAAATCTGTACTGATGTCGGTGAGCTTATACTGGACTTCGGCTTTCATTTTACCATAGAAAGTTACATACGAAATTGAAAAGAGGATGCAAAATTTCTTATGGAAGGGCACAACAAACAGTGGCTACGCAAAGGTAGAATGGAAAGAATTATGTCGGCCGGTGGAGGAGGGAGGCCTAGGATTCAAGGACATTACCACCTTGAATCGCGCCTTAATGACCAAGAAACTTTGTGATATCATTCGATGTGATAGGACTTCTATTTGGGTTGAGTGGCTATATCAAGGCCGATTACGTGACACCTGTATACGGACGATCCAAGAACACGAAGGTTCTTGGGGTTGGAGGAAAATCTTACAACTACGGGCTTTTCTCCGCCCTATGGTGGACTATCAGATCGGTGATTGGAGACGATTTCACCTATGGCAGGACCCTTGGCATTCTCTTGGTCCTCTTATAGAGACATTTCCACAGGGGCCGAGGCTACTCAGACTTGACAAATCAGCAAAACTCAGCACGGTGATTAGTGGAAGAGAATGGCAGTGGCCAATGATCACAGATTTCGAGTGCTTGGAGATCACACACACACTACCGGCAATCCGCGGAGGAGATGACCGGGTAGTATGGAGATTTGATTAGGGACAACCCACAACTCAGCCTCTTTACAGGTTGTTCGATCCCCCTAGGCCGAAGGTAGGCTGGTCTTCACTACTTTCGGGCTCTCTTAAGATTCCTCGTCACTTATTCATCTTATGGCTTGCCATCCTTGGCAAGCTACCCACGACAGACAAACCATGGCTATCTCATCTTGGCACATGCATTTTGTGTAATGAGGGGGCACTAGAAACACACGCCCACTTATTCTTCCAGTGCAAATTTAGTCGACAGTGTCTCACAACAATCCGGAAGGTGTTAGGATTCCATTGGCCCAATACAGACTGGACAAGAGATATTGAGTGGGCTTCATGGAGATGGAGGGGAAAGCACATCATTAACATTGCTTATCGAGCACTACTAGCATCATGTGTTTACCACATTTGGAGAGAAAGGAACTTGAGACGATTCGAGCACGTTGAAAGGACACCAAACATCATAGCTAAATTGATAGTTGATGACGTCAGGCAGCGGATTCTTAGTATCACATTAGCTACCTCGGTCAGTACACGAGCTTTGTATAGACTTTGGCGTATCCCTTGGCCAGCCGAGGGAGAAACCAACTGATTGCCAGTTTGTTGTACTGTATTTTTTTTATCTTATTGAAAATTACATTTACCCAAAAAAAATTCCATGAAACTTGACCCAAACGTTGGTCTAGACCAATTCTTTTGTGTGGTAAATTTGCTAAACCTAATAATAACTACAAGTTAGTCGAAAAGGGAAACAAACTTGTTTTAATAAAACCGTGACAAACAGCTAAATTTTGAACGTTCTCAGAATTCCACGAAACTTGACCCAAACGTAGGTCTAGACCCATTTTTTTGGGTGGTAAATTTGCTAAGCGTAATAATAACTACAAATTAGTAGAAAAGGAGAATAAACATGCGTTGAAATAACCGTGACAAACTGCTAAATTTTGATCGTTCTCAGAATTCCATAAAACTTGACCCAAACGTAGGTCTAGACCCATTCTTTTGTGTGGTAAATTTACTAAGCGTAATAATAACTAGAAATTAGTGGAAAAGGGAAACAAACTGGCTTTAATAAAACCGTGCAAAAAAGCCAAATTTTGTACATTCTGAGAATTCCATGAAACTTGACCCAAACGTTGGTTTAGACCCGTGCATTTGTGTAGTAAATTTGTTAAACGTGATAATAACTACAAAATAGTATAAAAGGAAAACAAACATGCTATAATAAAACTGTGCAAAACAGTTAAATTTGGAATGTTCTCAGAATTCCATTAAACTTGACCCAAACGTTGGTATAGACACATGCATTTGTCTGGTAAATTTGATAAGCGTAATAATGATTACAAATTAGTATAAAAGGAAAACAAACTTGTTTTAATAAAACCGTGCAAAACAACTAAATTTTGAACATTCTCAAAATTCTACGAAAATTGACCCAAATGTTGGTCTAGACCCATGCATTTTGTGTGGTAAATTTGCTAAGGGTAATAATAACTACAAATTAGTAGAAATGGGAAACAAACTTGCTTATATAAAACCGTGCCAAACAGCTAAATTTTGAACGTTCTCAAAATTCCACGAAACTTGACCCAAACATTGGTCTAGACCAATTCTTTTGTGTGGTAAATTTGCTAAACCAAATAATAACTACAAGTTAGTAGAAAAGGGATAAACCATAGCATCTCACTCGCTAGATCAGTCAGTCGCCGTGCTTTATTTCGATTATGGCGAATCCCTTGGCCTGTCGAGGGATAAAACCATTTTGGGACCATATTGTTGTACTGTACCGTTTTTAGTCAATGAAACATACTTTTACCAAAAAAGAAACAAACTTGTTTTAATAAAATCGTGACAAACAGCTAAATTTTGAACGTTCTCAGAATTCCACGAAACGTAACCCAAGCGTAGGTCTAGACCCATTCTTTTGTGTGGTAAATTTGCTAAGCATAATAATAACTACAAATTAGTAGAAAAGGGAAACAAACTTGAGTTAAAATAACCGTGACAAACTGCTAAATTTTGATCGTTCACAGAATTCCACAAAACTTGACCCAAACGTAGGTCTACACCTATTCTTTTGTGTGGTAAATTTGCTAACTAGAAATTATTGGAAAAGGGAAACAAACTGGCTTTAATAAAACCGTGCAAAATAGCTAAATTTTGTACGTTCTGAGAATTCCATGATACTTGACCCAAACGTTGGTTTAGACCCATGCATTTGTGTAGTGATTTGTTAAACGTAATAATAACTACAAAATAGTATAAAAGGGAAACAAACTGTCTTTAATAATACCGTGCAAAACAGTTAAATTTTGAACGTTCTCAGAATTCCATGAAACTTGACCCAAACGTTGGTTTAGACACATGCATTTGTGTGGTAAATTTGGTAAGCATAATAATAACTACAAATTAGTATAAAAGGAAAACAAACTTGTTTTATTAAAACCGTGACAAACAACTAAATTTTGAACGTTTTCACAATTTCACAAAACTTGACCCAAACGTAGGTCTAGACACATTCTTTTGTGTGGTAAATTTGCTAAGCGAAATAATAACTACAAATTAGTAGAAAAGGAAAGCAAACTTGCGTTGAAATGATCGTGACAAACTGCTAAATTTTGATCGTTCTCAGAATTCCACAAACATGACCCAAACGTAGGTCTAGACCCATTCTTTTGTGTGGTAAATTTGCTAAACGTAATAATAACTACAAATTAGTAGAAAAGGGAAACAAACTTGCGTTGAAATAACTGTGACAAACTGCTAAAGTTTGATCGTTCTCATAATTCCACAAAACATGACTCAAACGTAGGGCTATACCCATTCTTTTGTGTGGTAAATTTGCTGAGTGTAATAATAACTAGAAATTAGTAGGAAAGGGAAACAAACTGGCTTTAATAAAACCGTGCAAAAATATCTAAATTTTGTACGTTCAGAGAATTCCTTGGTCTGTTATTATTACAAAATCCTTGCTAAGCGCATCCCTTGGTCTTTTGAGGGAGACACCAATTGATTGTTGTACTATACTCCTTTTTTTAATGAAACTTACCTTTACCCAAAAAAAAAAGTCACCTTATTATTTCGAGGTCAGCACAGGGTTTACGGGAGGAAATGCTGGCAGTACTTGGATTCGAGGAAGGACTTCTGCCAATGAGATGTTTGGGACTTCCTCTATTATCCTCCAGATTATCGATTGCTGATTGTCGTCCATTATTGTTGAAAATTGATAAACGTATTTCTGGTTGGGAGGGTTTGGCATTCTCATATGCCGGTAGAGTACAAATTATAAAATCTGTACTGATGTCGGTGAGCTTATACTGGACTTCGGCTTTCATTTTACCATAGAAAGTTACATACGAAATTGAAAAGAGGATGCAAAATTTCTTATGGAAGGGCACAACAAACAGTGGCTACGCAAAGGTAGAATGGAAAGAATTATGTCGGCCGGTGGAGGAGGGAGGTCTAGGATTCAAGGACATTACCACCTTGAATCGCGCCTTAATGACCAAGAAACTTTGTGATATCATTCGATGTGATAGGACTTCTATTTGGGTTGAGTGGCTATATCAAGGCCGATTACGTGACACCTGTATATGGACGATCCAAGAACACGAAGGTTCTTGGGGTTGGAGGAAAATCTTACAACTACGGGCTTTTCTCCGCCCTATGGTGGACTATCAGATCGGTGATTGGAGACGATTTCACCTATGGCAGGACCCTTGGCATTCTCTTGGTCCTCTTATAGAGACATTTCCACAGGGGCCGAGGCTACTCAGACTTGACAAATCAGCAAAACTCAGCACGGTGATTAGTGGAAGAGAATGGCAGTGGCCAATGATCACAGATTTCGAGTGCTTGGAGATCACACACACACTACCGGCAATCCGCGGAGGAGATGACCGGGTAGTATGGAGATTTGATTAGGGACAACCCACAACTCAGCCTCTTTACAGGTTGTTCGATCCCCCTAGGCCGAAGGTAGGCTGGTCTTCACTACTTTCGGGCTCTCTTAAGATTCCTCGTCACTTATTCATCTTATGGCTTGCCATCCTTGGCAAGCTACCCACGACAGACAAACCATGGCTATCTCATCTTGGCACATGCATTTTGTGTAATGAGGGGGCACTAGAAACACACGCCCACTTATTCTTCCAGTGCAAATTTAGTCGACAGTGTCTCACAACAATCCGGAAGGTGTTAGGATTCCATTGGCCCAATACAGACTGGACAAGAGATATTGAGTGGGCTTCATGGAGATGGAGGGGAAAGCACATCATTAACATTGCTTATCGAGCACTACTAGCATCATGTGTTTACCACATTTGGAGAGAAAGGAACTTGAGACGATTCGAGCACGTTGAAAGGACACCAAACATCATAGCTAAATTGATAGTTGATGACGTCAGGCAGCGGATTCTTAGTATCACATTAGCTACCTCGGTCAGTACACGAGCTTTGTATAGACTTTGGCGTATCCCTTGGCCAGCCGAGGGAGAAACCAACTGATTGCCAGTTTGTTGTACTGTATTTTTTTTATCTTATTGAAAATTACATTTACCCAAAAAAAATTCCATGAAACTTGACCCAAACGTTGGTCTAGACCAATTCTTTTGTGTGGTAAATTTGCTAAACCTAATAATAACTACAAGTTAGTCGAAAAGGGAAACAAACTTGTTTTAATAAAACCGTGACAAACAGCTAAATTTTGAACGTTCTCAGAATTCCACGAAACTTGACCCAAACGTAGGTCTAGACCCATTTTTTTGGGTGGTAAATTTGCTAAGCGTAATAATAACTACAAATTAGTAGAAAAGGAGAATAAACATGCGTTGAAATAACCGTGACAAACTGCTAAATTTTGATCGTTCTCAGAATTCCATAAAACTTGACCCAAACGTAGGTCTAGACCCATTCTTTTGTGTGGTAAATTTACTAAGCGTAATAATAACTAGAAATTAGTGGAAAAGGGAAACAAACTGGCTTTAATAAAACCGTGCAAAAAAGCCAAATTTTGTACATTCTGAGAATTCCATGAAACTTGACCCAAACGTTGGTTTAGACCCGTGCATTTGTGTAGTAAATTTGTTAAACGTGATAATAACTACAAAATAGTATAAAAGGAAAACAAACATGCTATAATAAAACTGTGCAAAACAGTTAAATTTGGAATGTTCTCAGAATTCCATTAAACTTGACCCAAACGTTGGTATAGACACATGCATTTGTCTGGTAAATTTGATAAGCGTAATAATGATTACAAATTAGTATAAAAGGAAAACAAACTTGTTTTAATAAAACCGTGCAAAACAACTAAATTTTGAACATTCTCAAAATTCTACGAAAATTGACCCAAATGTTGGTCTAGACCCATGCATTTTGTGTGGTAAATTTGCTAAGGGTAATAATAACTACAAATTAGTAGAAATGGGAAACAAACTTGCTTATATAAAACCGTGCCAAACAGCTAAATTTTGAACGTTCTCAAAATTCCACGAAACTTGACCCAAACATTGGTCTCGACCAATTCTTTTGTGTGGTAAATTTACTAAACCAAATAATAACTACAAGTTAGTAGAAAAGGGATAAACAATAGCATCTCACTCGCTAGATCAGTCAGTCGCCGTGCTTTATTCGATTATGGCGAATCCCTTGGCCTGTCGAGGGATAAAACCATTTTGGGACCATATTGTTGTACTGTACCGTTTTTAGTCAATGAAACATACTTTTACCAAAAAAGAAACAAACTTGTTTTAATAAAATCGTGACAAACAGCTAAATTTTGAACGTTCTCAGAATTCCACGAAACGTAACCCAAGCGTAGGTCTAGACCCATTCTTTTGTGTGGTAAATTTGCTAAGCATAATAATAACTACAAATTAGTAGAAAAGGGAAACAAACTTGAGTTAAAATAACCGTGACAAACTGCTAAATTTTGATCGTTCACAGAATTCCACAAAACTTGACCCAAACGTAGGTCTACACCTATTCTTTTGTGTGGTAAATTTGCTAACTAGAAATTATTGGAAAAGGGAAACAAACTGGCTTTAATAAAACCGTGCAAAATAGCTAAATTTTGTACGTTCTGAGAATTCCATGATACTTGACCCAAACGTTGGTTTAGACCCATGCATTTGTGTAGTGATTTGTTAAACGTAATAATAACTACAAAATAGTATAAAAGGGAAACAAACTGTCTTTAATAATACCGTGCAAAACAGTTAAATTTTGAACGTTCTCAGAATTCCATGAAACTTGACCCAAACGTTGGTTTAGACACATGCATTTGTGTGGTAAATTTGGTAAGCATAATAATAACTACAAATTAGTATAAAAGGAAAACAAACTTGTTTTATTAAAACCGTGACAAACAACTAAATTTTGAACGTTTTCACAATTTCACAAAACTTGACCCAAACGTAGGTCTAGACACATTCTTTTGTGTGGTAAATTTGCTAAGCGAAATAATAACTACAAATTAGTAGAAAAGGAAAGCAAACTTGCGTTGAAATGATCGTGACAAACTGCTAAATTTTGATCGTTCTCAGAATTCCACAAACATGACCCAAACGTAGGTCTAGACCCATTCTTTTGTGTGGTAAATTTGCTAAACGTAATAATAACTACAAATTAGTAGAAAAGGGAAACAAACTTGCGTTGAAATAACTGTGACAAACTGCTAAAGTTTGATCGTTCTCATAATTCCACAAAACATGACTCAAACGTAGGCTATACCCATTCTTTTGTGTGGTAAATTTGCTGAGTGTAATAATAACTAGAAATTAGTAGGAAAGGGAAACAAACTGGCTTTAATAAAACCGTGCAAAAATATCTAAATTTTGTACGTTCTGAGAATTCCTTGGTCTGTTATTATTACAAAATCCTTGCTAAGCGCATCCCTTGGTCTTTTGAGGGAGACACCAATTGATTGTTGTACTTTACTCCTTTTTTTAATGAAACTTACCTTTACCCAAAAAAAAAAGTCACCTTATTATTTCGAGGTCAGCACAGGGTTTACGGGAGGAAATGCTGGCAGTACTTGGATTCGAGGAAGGACTTCTGCCAATGAGATGTTTGGGACTTCCTCTATTATCCTCCAGATTATCGATTGCTGATTGTCGTCCATTATTGTTGAAAATTGATAAACGTATTTCTGGTTGGGAGGGTTTGGCATTCTCATATGCCGGTAGAGTACAAATTATAAAATCTGTACTGATGTCGGTGAGCTTATACTGGACTTCGGCTTTCATTTTACCATAGAAAGTTACATACGAAATTGAAAAGAGGATGCAAAATTTCTTATGGAAGGGCACAACAAACAGTGGCTACGCAAAGGTAGAATGGAAAGAATTATGTCGGCCGGTGGAGGAGGGAGGCCTAGGATTCAAGGACATTACCACCTTGAATCGCGCCTTAATGACCAAGAAACTTTGTGATATCATTCGATGTGATAGGACTTCTATTTGGGTTAAGTGGCTATATCAAGGCCGATTACGTGACACCTGTATATGGACGATCCAAGAACACGAAGGTTCTTGGGGTTGGAGGAAAATCTTACAACTACGGGCTTTTCTCCGCCCTATGGTGGACTATCAGATCGGTGATTGGAGACGATTTCACCTATGGCAGGACCCTTGGCATTCTCTTGGTCCTCTTATAGAGACATTTCCACAGGGGCCGAGGCTACTCAGACTTGACAAATCAGCAAAACTCAGCACGGTGATTAGTGGAAGAGAATGGCAGTGGCCAATGATCACAGATTTCGAGTGCTTGGAGATCACACACACACTACCGGCAATCCGCGGAGGAGATGACCGGGTAGTATGGAGATTTGATTAGGGACAACCCACAACTCAGCCTCTTTACAGGTTGTTCGATCCCCCTAGGCCGAAGGTAGGCTGGTCTTCACTACTTTCGGGCTCTCTTAAGATTCCTCGTCACTTATTCATCTTATGGCTTGCCATCCTTGGCAAGCTACCCACGACAGACAAACCATGGCTATCTCATCTTGGCACATGCATTTTGTGTAATGAGGGGGCACTAGAAACACACGCCCACTTATTCTTCCAGTGCAAATTTAGTCGACAGTGTCTCACAACAATCCGGAAGGTGTTAGGATTCCATTGGCCCAATACAGACTGGACAAGAGATATTGAGTGGGCTTCATGGAGATGGAGGGGAAAGCACATCATTAACATTGCTTATCGAGCACTACTAGCATCATGTGTTTACCACATTTGGAGAGAAAGGAACTTGAGACGATTCGAGCACGTTGAAAGGACAACAAACATCATAGCTAAATTGATAGTTGATGACGTCAGGCAGCGGATTCTTAGTATCACATTAGCTACCTCGGTCAGTACACGAGCTTTGTATAGACTTTGGCGTATCCCTTGGCCAGCCGAGGGAGAAACCAACTGATTGCCAGTTTGTTGTACTGTATTTTTTTTATCTTATTGAAAATTACATTTACCCAAAAAAAATTCCATGAAACTTGACCCAAACATTTGTCTAGACCAATTCTTTTGTGTGGTAAATTTGCTAAACCTAATAATAACTACAAGTTAGTCGAAAAGGGAAACAAACTTGTTTTAATAAAACCGTGACAAACAGCTAAATTTTGAACGTTCTCAGAATTCCACGAAACTTGACCCAAACGTAGGTCTAGACCCATTTTTTTGGGTGGTAAATTTGCTAAGCGTAATAATAACTACAAATTAGTAGAAAAGGAGAATAAACTTGCGTTGAAATAACCGTGACAAACTGCTAAATTTTGATCGTTCTCAGAATTCCATAAAACTTGACCCAAACGTAGGTCTAGACCCATTCTTTTGTGTGGTAAATTTACTAAGCGTAATAATAACTAGAAATTAGTGGAAAAGGGAAACAAACTGGCTTTAATAAAACCGTGCAAAAAAGCCAAATTTTGTACATTCTGAGAATTCCATGAAACTTGACCCAAACGTTGGTTTAGACCCGTGCATTTGTGTAGTAAATTTGTTAAACGTGATAATAACTACAAAATAGTATAAAAGGAAAACAGACATGCTATAATAAAACTGTGCAAAACAGTTAAATTTGGAATGTTCTCAGAATTCCATGAAACTTGACCCAAATGTTGGTATAGACACATGCATTTGTCTGGTAAATTTGATAAGCGTAATAATGATTACAAATTAGTATAAAAGGAAAACAAACTTGTTTTATAAAAACCGTGACAAACAACTAAATTTTGAACGTTTTCAGAATTTCACAAAACTTGACCCAAACGTAAGTCTAGACACATTCTTTTGTGTGGTAAATTTGCTAAGCGAAATAATAACTACAAATTAGTAGAAAAGGGAAGCAAACTTGCGTTGAAATGATCGTGACAAACTGCTAAATTTTGATCGTTCTCAGAATTCCACAAACATGACCCAAACGTAGGTCTAGACCCATTCTTTTGTGTGGTAAATTTGCTAAACGTAATAATAACTACAAATTAGTAGAAAAGGGAAACAAACTTGCGTTGAAATAACTGTGACAAACTGCTAAAGTTTGATCGTTCTCATAATTCCACAAAACATGACTCAAACGTAGGGCTATACCCATTCTTTTGTGTGGTAAATTTGCTGAGTGTAATAATAACTAGAAATTAGTAGGAAAGGGAAACAAACTGGCTTTAATAAAACCGTGCAAAAATAGCTAAATTTTGCACGTTCTGAGAATTCCTTGGTCTGTTATTATTACAAAATCCTTGCTAAGCGCATCCCTTGGTCTTTTGAGGGGGACACCAATTGATTGTTGTACTATACTCCTTTTTTTAATGAAACTTACCTTTACCCAAAAAAAAAAGTCACCTTATTATTTCGAGGTCAGCACAGGGTTTACGGGAGGAAATGCTCGCAGTACTTGGATTCCAGGAAGGACTTCTGCCAATGAGATGTTTGGGACTTCCTCTATTATCCTCCAGATTATCGATTGCTGATTGTCGTCCATTATTGTTGAAAATTGATAAACGTATTTCTGGTTGGGAGGGTTTGGCACTCTCATATGCCGGTAGAGTACAAATTATAAAATCTGTACTGATGTCGGTGAGCTTATACTGGACTTCAGCTTTCATTTTACCATAGAAAGTTACATACGAAATTGAAAAGAGGATGCAAAATTTCTTATGGAAGGGCACAACAAACAGTGGCTACGCAAAGGTAGAATGGAAAGAATTATGTCGGCCGGTGGAGGAGGGAGGCCTAGGATTCAAGGACATTACCACCTTGAATCGCGCCTTAATGACCAAGAAACTTTGTGATATCATTCGATGTGATAGGACTTCTATTTGGGTTGAGTGGCTATATCAAGGCCGATTACGTGACACCTGTATATGGACGATCCAAGAACACGAAGGTTCTTGGGGTTGGAGGAAAATCTTACAACTACGGGCTTTTCTCCGCCCTATGGTGGACTATCAGATCGGTGATTGGAGACGATTTCACCTATGGCAGGACCCTTGGCATTCTCTTGGTCCTCTTATAGAGACATTTCCACAGGGGCCGAGGCTACTCAGACTTGACAAATCAGCAAAACTCAGCACGGTGATTAGTGGAAGAGAATGGCAGTGGCCAATGATCACAGATTTCGAGTGCTTGGAGATCACACACACACTACCGGCAATCCGCGGAGGAGATGACCGGGTAGTATGGAGATTTGATTAGGGACAACCCACAACTCAGCCTCTTTACAGGTTGTTCGATCCCCCTAGGCCGAAGGTAGGCTGGTCTTCACTACTTTCGGGCTCTCTTAAGATTCCTCGTCACTTATTCATCTTATGGCTTGCCATCCTTGGCAAGCTACCCACGACAGACAAACCATGGCTATCTCATCTTGGCACATGCATTTTGTGTAATGAGGGGGCACTAGAAACACACGCCCACTTATTCTTCCAGTGCAAATTTAGTCGACAGTGTCTCACAACAATCCGGAAGGTGTTAGGATTCCATTGGCCCAATACAGACTGGACAAGAGATATTGAGTGGGCTTCATGGAGATGGAGGGGAAAGCACATCATTAACATTGCTTATCGAGCACTACTAGCATCATGTGTTTACCACATTTGGAGAGAAAGGAACTTGAGACGATTCGAGCACGTTGAAAGGACACCAAACATCATAGCTAAATTGATAGTTGATGACGTCAGGCAGCGGATTCTTAGTATCACATTAGCTACCTCGGTCAGTACACGAGCTTTGTATAGACTTTGGCGTATCCCTTGGCCAGCCGAGGGAGAAACCAACTGATTGCCAGTTTGTTGTACTGTATTTTTTTTATCTTATTGAAAATTACATTTACCCAAAAAAAATTCCATGAAACTTGACCCAAACGTTGGTCTAGACCAATTCTTTTGTGTGGTAAATTTGCTAAACCTAATAATAACTACAAGTTAGTCGAAAAGGGAAACAAACTTGTTTTAATAAAACCGTGACAAACAGCTAAATTTTGAACGTTCTCAGAATTCCACGAAACTTGACCCAAACGTAGGTCTAGACCCATTTTTTTGGGTGGTAAATTTGCTAAGCGTAATAATAACTACAAATTAGTAGAAAAGGAGAATAAACTTGCGTTGAAATAACCGTGACAAACTGCTAAATTTTGATCGTTCTCAGAATTCCATAAAACTTGACCCAAACGTAGGTCTAGACCCATTCTTTTGTGTGGTAAATTTACTAAGCGTAATAATAACTAGAAATTAGTGGAAAAGGGAAACAAACTGGCTTTAATAAAACCGTGCAAAAAAGCCAAATTTTGTACATTCTGAGAATTCCATGAAACTTGACCCAAACGTTGGTTTAGACCCGTGCATTTGTGTAGTAAATTTGTTAAACGTGATAATAACTACAAAATAGTATAAAAGGAAAACAAACATGCTATAACAAAACTGTGCAAAACAGTTAAATTTGGAATGTTCCCAGAATTCCATGAAACTTGACCTAAACGTTGGTATAGACACATGCATTTGTCTGGTAAATTTGATAAGCGTAATAATGATTACAAATTAGTATAAAAGGAAAATAAACTTTTTTTAATAAAACCGTGCAAAACAACTAAATTTTGAACATTCTCAAAATTCTACGAAAATTGACCCAAATGTTGGTCTAGACCCATGCATTTGTGTGGTAAATTTGCTAAGGGTAATAATAACTACAAATTAGTAGAAATGGGAAACAAACTTGCTTATATAAAACCGTGCCAAACAGCTAAATTTTGAACGCTATCAAAATTCCACGAAACTTGACCCAAACATTCGTCTAGACCAATTCTTTTGTGTGGTAAATTTGCTAAACCAAATAATAACTACAAGTTAGTAGAAAAGGGATAAACCATAGCATCTCACTCGCTAGATCAGTCAGTACACGTGCTTTATTTCGATTATGGCGAATCCCTTGGCCTGTCGAGGGATAAAACCATTTCGGGACCATATTGTTGTACTGTACCGTTTTTAGTCAATGAAACATACTTTTACCAAAAAAGAAACAAACTTGTTTTAATAAAATCGTGACAAACAGCTAAATTTTGAACGTTCTCAGAATTCCACGAAACGTAACCCAAGCGTAGGTCTAGACCCATTCTTTTGTGTGGTAAATTTGCTAAGCATAATAATAACTACAAATTAGTAGAAAAGGGAAACAAACTTGAGTTAAAATAACCGTGACAAACTGCTAAATTTTGATCGTTCACAGAATTCCACAAAACTTGACCCAAACGTAGGTCTACACCTATTCTTTTGTGTGGTAAATTTGCTAACTAGAAATTATTGGAAAAGGGAAACAAACTGGCTTTAATAAAACCGTGCAAAATAGCTAAATTTTGTACGTTCTGAGAATTCCATGATACTTGACCCAAACGTTGGTTTAGACCCATGCATTTGTGTAGTAATTTGTTAAACGTAATAATAACTACAAAATAGTATAAAAGGGAAACAAACTGTCTTTAATAATACCGTGCAAAACAGTTAAATTTTGAACGTTCTCAGAATTCCATGAAACTTGACCCAAACGTTGGTTTAGACACATGCATTTGTGTGGTAAATTTGGTAAGCATAATAATAACTACAAATTAGTATAAAAGGGAAACAAACTTGTTTTATTAAAACCGTGGCAAACAACTAAATTTTGAACGTTTTCAGAATTTCACAAAACTTGACCCAAACGTAGGTCTAGACACATTCTTTTGTGTGGTAAATTTGCTAAGCGAAATAATAACTACAAATTAGTAGAAAAGGGAAGCAAACTTGCGTTGAAATGATCGTGACAAACTGCTAAATTTTGATCGTTCTCAGAATTCCACAAACATGACCCAAACGTAAGTCTAGACCCATTCTTTTGTGTGGTAAATTTGCTAAACGTAATAATAACTACAAATTAGTAGAAAAGGGAAACAAACTTGCGTTGAAATAACTGTGACAAACTGCTAAAGTTTGATCGTTCTCATAATTCCACAAAACATGACTCAAACGTAGGGCTATACCCATTCTTTTGTGTGGTAAATTTGCTGAGTGTAATAATAACTAGAAATTAGTTGGAAAGGGAAACAAACTGGCTTTAATAAAACCGTGCAAAAATAGCTAAATTTTGCACGTTCTGAGAATTCCTTGGTCTGTTATTATTACAAAATCCTTGCTAAGCGCATCCCTTGGTCTTTTGAGGGAGACACAAATTGATTGTTGTACTATACTCCTTTTTTTAATGAAACTTACCTTTACCCAAAAAAAAAAGTCACCTTATTATTTCGAGGTCAGCACAGGGTTTACGGGAGGAAATGCTCGCAGTACTTGGATTCCAGGAAGGACTTCTGCCAATGAGATGTTTGGGACTTCCTCTATTATCCTCCAGATTATCGATTGCTGATTGTCGTCCATTATTGTTGAAAATTGATAAACGTATTTCTGGTTGGGAGGGTTTGGCACTCTCATATGCCGGTAGAGTACAAATTATAAAATCTGTACTGATGTCGGTGAGCTTATACTGGACTTCGGCTTTCATTTTACCATAGAAAGTTACATACGAAATTGAAAAGAGGATGCAAAATTTCTTATGGAAGGGCACAACAAACAGTGGCTACGCAAAGGTAGAATGGAAAGAATTATGTCGGCCGGTGGAGGAGGGAGGCCTAGGATTCAAGGACATTACCACCTTGAATCGCGCCTTAATGACCAAGAAACTTTGTGATATCATTCGATGTGATAGGACTTCTATTTGGGTTGAGTGGCTATATCAAGGCCGATTACGTGACACCTGTATATGGACGATCCAAGAACACGAAGGTTCTTGGGGTTGGAGGAAAATCTTACAACTACGGGCTTTTCTCCGCCCTATGGTGGACTATCAGATCGGTGATTGGAGACGATTTCACCTATGGCAGGACCCTTGGCATTCTCTTGGTCCTCTTATAGAGACATTTCCACAGGGGCCGAGGCTACTCAGACTTGACAAATCAGCAAAACTCAGCACGGTGATTAGTGGAAGAGAATGGCAGTGGCCAATGATCACAGATTTCGAGTGCTTGGAGATCACACACACACTACCGGCAATCCGCGGAGGAGATGACCGGGTAGTATGGAGATTTGATTAGGGACAACCCACAACTCAGCCTCTTTACAGGTTGTTCGATCCCCCTAGGCCGAAGGTAGGCTGGTCTTCACTACTTTCGGGATCTCTTAAGATTCCTCGTCACTTATTCATCTTATGGCTTGCCATCCTTGGCAAGCTACCCACGACAGACAAACCATGGCTATCTCATCTTGGCACATGCATTTTGTGTAATGAGGGGGCACTAGAAACACACGCCCACTTATTCTTCCAGTGCAAATTTAGTCGACAGTGTCTCACAACAATCCGGAAGGTGTTAGGATTCCATTGGCCCAATACAGACTGGACAAGAGATATTGAGTGGGCTTCATGGAGATGGAGGGGAAAGCACATCATTAACATTGCTTATCGAGCACTACTAGCATCATGTGTTTACCACATTTGGAGAGAAAGGAACTTGAGACGATTCGAGCACGTTGAAAGGACACCAAACATCATAGCTAAATTGATAGTTGATGATGTCAGGCAGCGGATTCTTAGTATCACATTAGCTACCTCGGTCAGTACACGAGCTTTGTATAGACTTTGGCGTATCCCTTGGCCAGCCGAGGGAGAAACCAACTGATTGCCAGTTTGTTGTACTGTATTTTTTTTATCTTATTGAAAATTACATTTACCCAAAAAAAATTCCATGAAACTTGACCCAAACGTTGGTCTAGACCAATTCTTTTGTGTGGTAAATTTGCTAAACCTAATAATAACTACAAGTTAGTCGAAAAGGGAAACAAACTTGTTTTAATAAAACCGTGACAAACAGCTAAATTTTGAACGTTCTCAGAATTCCACGAAACTTGATCCAAACGTAGGTCTAGACCCATTTTTTTGGGTGGTAAATTTGCTAAGCGTAATAATAACTACAAATTAGTAGAAAAGGAGAATAAACTTGCGTTGAAATAACCGTGACAAACTGCTAAATTTTGATCGTTCTCAGAATTCCATAAAACTTGACCCAAACGTAGGTCTAGACCCATTCTTTTGTGTGGTAAATTTACTAAGCGTAATAATAACTAGAAATTAGTGGAAAAGGGAAACAAACTGGCTTTAATAAAACCGTGCAAAAAAGCCAAATTTTGTACATTCTGAGAATTCCATGAAACTTGACCCAAACGTTGGCTTAGACCCGTGCATTTGTGTAGTAAATTTGTTAAACGTGATAATAACTACAAAATAGTATAAAAGGAAAACAAACATGCTATAACAAAACTGTGCAAAACAGTTAAATTTGGAATGTTCTCAGAATTCCATGAAACTTGACCCAAACGTTGGTATAGGCACATGCATTTGTCTGGTAAATTTGATAAGCGTAATAATGATTACAAATTAGTATAAAAGGAAAACAAACTTTTTTTAATAAAACCGTGCAAAACAACTAAATTTTGAACATTCTCAAAATTCTACGAAAATTGACCCAAATGTTGGTCTAGACCCATGCATTTGTGTGGTAAATTTGCTAAGGGTAATAATAACTACAAATTAGTAGAAATGGGAAACAAACTTGCTTATATAAAACCGTGCCAAATAGCTAAATTTTGAACGCTATCAAAATTCCACGAAACTTGACCCAAACATTGGTCTAGACCAATTCTTTTGTGTGGTAAATTTGCTAAACCAAATAATAACTACAAGTTAGTAGAAAAGGGATAAACCATAGCATCTCACTCGCTAGATCAGTCAGTACACGTGCTTTATTTCGATTATGGCGAATCCCTTGGCCTGTCGAGGGATAAAACCATTTTGGGACCATATTGTTGTACTGTACCGTTTTTAGTCAATGAAACATACTTTTACCAAAAAAGAAACAAACTTGTTTTAATAAAATCGTGACAAACAGCTAAATTTTGAACGTTCTCAGAATTCCACGAAACGTAACCCAAGCGTAGGTCTAGACCCATTCTTTTGTGTGGTAAATTTGCTAAGCATAATAATAACTACAAATTAGTAGAAAAGGGAAACAAACTTGAGTTAAAATAACCGTGACAAACTGCTAAATTTTGATCGTTCACAGAATTCCACAAAACTTGACCCAAACGTAGGTCTACACCTATTCTTTTGTGTGGTAAATTTGCTAACTAGAAATTATTGGAAAAGGGAAACAAACTGGCTTTAATAAAACCGTGCAAAATAGCTAAATTTTGTACGTTCTGAGAATTCCATGATACTTGACCCAAACGTTGGTTTAGACCCATGCATTTGTGTAGTAATTTGTTAAACGTAATAATAACTACAAAATAGTATAAAAGGGAAACAAACTGTCTTTAATAATACCGTGCAAAACAGTTAAATTTTGAACGTTCTCAGAATTCCATGAAACTTGACCCAAACGTTGGTTTAGACACATGCATTTGTGTGGTAAATTTGGTAAGCATAATAATAACTACAAATTAGTATAAAAGGGAAACAAACTTGTTTTATTAAAACCGTGACAAACAACTAAATTTTGAACGTTTTCAGAATTTCACAAAACTTGACCCAAACGTAGGTCTAGACACATTCTTTTGTGTGGTAAATTTGCTAAGCGAAATAATAACTACAAATTAGTAGAAAAGGGAAGCAAACTTGCGTTGAAATGATCGTGACAAACTGCTAAATTTTGATCGTTCTCAGAATTCCACAAACATGACCCAAACGTAGGTCTAGACCCATTCTTTTGTGTGGTAAATTTGCTAAACGTAATAATAACTACAAATTAGTAGAAAAGGGAAACAAACTTGCGTTGAAATAACTGTGACAAACTGCTAAAGTTTGATCGTTCTCATAATTCCACAAAACATGACTCAAACGTAGGGCTATACCCATTCTTTTGTGTGGTAAATTTGCTGAGTGTAATAATAACTAGAAATTAGTTGGAAAGGGAAACAAACTGGCTTTAATAAAACCGTGCAAAAATAGCTAAATTTTGCACGTTCTGAGAATTCCTTGGTCTGTTATTATTACAAAATCCTTGCTAAGCGCATCCCTTGGTCTTTTGAGGGAGACACAAATTGATTGTTGTACTATACTCCTTTTTTTAATGAAACTTACCTTTACCCAAAAAAAAAAGTCACCTTATTATTTCGAGGTCAGCACAGGGTTTACGGGAGGAAATGCTGGCAGTACTTGGATTCCAGGAAGGACTTCTGCCAATGAGATGTTTGGGACTTCCTCTATTATCCTCCAGATTATCGATTGCTGATTGTCGTCCATTATTGTTGAAAATTGATAAACGTATTTCTGGTTGGGAGGGTTTGGCACTCTCATATGCCGGTAGAGTACAAATTATAAAATCTGTACTGATGTCGGTGAGCTTATACTGGACTTCGGCTTTCATTTTACCATAGAAAGTTACATACGAAATTGAAAAGAGGATGCAAAATTTCTTATGGAAGGGCACAACAAACAGTGGCTACGCAAAGGTAGAATGGAAAGAATTATGTCGGCCGGTGGAGGAGGGAGGCCTAGGATTCAAGGACATTACCACCTTGAATCGCGCCTTAATGACCAAGAAACTTTGTGATATCATTCGATGTGATAGGACTTCTATTTGGGTTGAGTGGCTATATCAAGGCCGATTACGTGACACCTGTATATGGACGATCCAAGAACACGAAGGTTCTTGGGGTTGGAGGAAAATCTTACAACTACGGGCTTTTCTCCGCCCTATGGTGGACTATCAGATCGGTGATTGGAGACGATTTCACCTATGGCAGGACCCTTGGCATTCTCTTGGTCCTCTTATAGAGACATTTCCACAGGGGCCGAGGCTACTCAGACTTGACAAATCAGCAAAACTCAGCACGGTGATTAGTGGAAGAGAATGGCAGTGGCCAATGATCACAGATTTCGAGTGCTTGGAGATCACACACACACTACCGGCAATCCGCGGAGGAGATGACCGGGTAGTATGGAGATTTGATTAGGGACAACCCACAACTCAGCCTCTTTACAGGTTGTTCGATCCCCCTAGGCCGAAGGTAGGCTGGTCTTCACTACTTTCGGGCTCTCTTAAGATTCCTCGTCACTTATTCATCTTATGGCTTGCCATCCTTGGCAAGCTACCCACGACAGACAAACCATGGCTATCTCATCTTGGCACATGCATTTTGTGTAATGAGGGGGCACTAGAAACACACGCCCACTTATTCTTCCAGTGCAAATTTAGTCGACAGTGTCTCACAACAATCCGGAAGGTGTTAGGATTCCATTGGCCCAATACAGACTGGACAAGAGATATTGAGTGGGCTTCATGGAGATGGAGGGGAAAGCACATCATTAACATTGCTTATCGAGCACTACTAGCATCATGTGTTTACCACATTTGGAGAGAAAGGAACTTGAGACGATTCGAGCACGTTGAAAGGACACCAAACATCATAGCTAAATTGATAGTTGATGACGTCAGGCAGCGGATTCTTAGTATCACATTAGCTACCTCGGTCAGTACACGAGCTTTGTATAGACTTTGGCGTATCCCTTGGCCAGCCGAGGGAGAAACCAACTGATTGCCAGTTTGTTGTACTGTATTTTTTTTATCTTATTGAAAATTACATTTACCCAAAAAAAATTCCATGAAACTTGACCCAAACGTTGGTCTAGACCAATTCTTTTGTGTGGTAAATTTGCTAAACCTAATAATAACTACAAGTTAGTCGAAAAGGGAAACAAACTTGTTTTAATAAAACCGTGACAAACAGCTAAATTTTGAACGTTCTCAGAATTCCACGAAACTTGATCCAAACGTAGGTCTAGACCCATTTTTTTGGGTGGTAAATTTGCTAAGCGTAATAATAACTACAAATTAGTAGAAAAGGAGAATAAACTTGCGTTGAAATAACCGTGACAAACTGCTAAATTTTGATCGTTCTCAGAATTCCATAAAACTTGACCCAAACGTAGGTCTAGACCCATTCTTTTGTGTGGTAAATTTACTAAGCGTAATAATAACTAGAAATTAGTGGAAAAGGGAAACAAACTGGCTTTAATAAAACCGTGCAAAAAAGCCAAATTTTGTACATTCTGAGAATTCCATGAAACTTGACCCAAACGTTGGTTTAGACCCGTGCATTTGTGTAGTAAATTTGTTAAACGTGATAATAACTACAAAATAGTATAAAAGGAAAACAAACATGCTATAACAAAACTGTGCAAAACAGTTAAATTTGGAATGTTCTCAGAATTCCATGAAACTTGACCCAAACGTTGGTATAGGCACATGCATTTGTCTGGTAAATTTGATAAGCGTAATAATGATTACAAATTAGTATAAAAGGAAAACAAACTTTTTTTAATAAAACCGTGCAAAACAACTAAATTTTGAACATTCTCAAAATTCTACGAAAATTGACCCAAATGTTGGTCTAGACCCATGCATTTGTGTGGTAAATTTGCTAAGGGTAATAATAACTACAAATTAGTAGAAATGGGAAACAAACTTGCTTATATAAAACCGTGCCAAACAGCTAAATTTTGAACGCTATCAAAATTCCACGAAACTTGACCCAAACATTGGTCTAGACCAATTCTTTTGTGTGGTAAATTTGCTAAACCAAATAATAACTACAAGTTAGTAGAAAAGGGATAAACCATAGCATCTCACTCGCTAGATCAGTCAGTACACGTGCTTTATTTCGATTATGGCGAATCCCTTGGCCTGTCGAGGGATAAAACCATTTTGGGACCATATTGTTGTACTGTACCGTTTTTAGTCAATGAAACATACTTTTACCAAAAAAGAAACAAACTTGTTTTAATAAAATCGTGACAAACAGCTAAATTTTGAACGTTCTCAGAATTCCACGAAACGTAACCCAAGCGTAGGTCTAGACCCATTCTTTTGTGTGGTAAATTTGCTAAGCATAATAATAACTACAAATTAGTAGAAAAGGGAAACAAACTTGAGTTAAAATAACCGTGACAAACTGCTAAATTTTGATCGTTCACAGAATTCCACAAAACTTGACCCAAACGTAGGTCTACACCTATTCTTTTGTGTGGTAAATTTGCTAACTAGAAATTATTGGAAAAGGGAAACAAACTGGCTTTAATAAAACCGTGCAAAATAGCTAAATTTTGTACGTTCTGAGAATTCCATGATACTTGACCCAAACGTTGGTTTAGACCCATGCATTTGTGTAGTAATTTGTTAAACGTAATAATAACTACAAAATAGTATAAAAGGGAAACAAACTGTCTTTAATAATACCGTGCAAAACAGTTAAATTTTGAACGTTCTCAGAATTCCATGAAACTTGACCCAAACGTTGGTTTAGACACATGCATTTGTGTGGTAAATTTGGTAAGCATAATAATAACTACAAATTAGTATAAAAGGGAAACAAACTTGTTTTATTAAAACCGTGACAAACAACTAAATTTTGAACGTTTTCAGAATTTCACAAAACTTGACCCAAACGTAGGTCTAGACACATTCTTTTGTGTGGTAAATTTGCTAAGCGAAATAATAACTACAAATTAGTAGAAAAGGAAAGCAAACTTGCGTTGAAATGATCGTGATAAACTGCTAAATTTTGATCGTTCTCAGAATTCCACAAACATGACCCAAACGTAGGTCTAGACCCATTCTTTTGTGTGGTAAATTTGCTAAACGTAATAATAACTACAAATTAGTAGAAAAGGGAAACAAACTTGCGTTGAAATAACTGTGACAAACTGCTAAAGTTTGATCGTTCTCATAATTCCACAAAACATGACTCAAACGTAGGGCTATACCCATTCTTTTGTGTGGTAAATTTGCTGAGTGTAATAATAACTAGAAATTAGTTGGAAAGGGAAACAAACTGGCTTTAATAAAACCGTGCAAAAATATCTAAATTTTGTACGTTTTGAGAATTCCTTGGTCTGTTATTATTACAAAATCCTTGCTAAGCGCATCCCTTGGTCTTTTGAGGGAGACACCAATTGATTGTTGTACTATACTCCTTTTTTTAATGAAACTTACCTTTACCCAAAAAAAAAAGTCACCTTATTATTTCGAGGTCAGCACAGGGTTTACGGGAGGAAATGCTGGCAGTACTTGGATTCCAGGAAGGACTTCTGCCAATGAGATGTTTGGGACTTCCTCTATTATCCTCCAGATTATCGATTGCTGATTGTCGTCCATTATTGTTGAAAATTGATAAACGTATTTCTGGTTGGGAGGGTTTGGCACTCTCATATGCCGGTAGAGTACAAATTATAAAATCTGTACTGATGTCGGTGAGCTTATACTGGACTTCGGCTTTCATTTTACCATAGAAAGTTACATACGAAATTGAAAAGAGGATGCAAAATTTCTTATGGAAGGGCACAACAAACAGTGGCTACGCAAAGGTAGAATGGAAAGAATTATGTCGGCCGGTGGAGGAGGGAGGCCTAGGATTCAAGGACATTACCACCTTGAATCGCGCCTTAATGACCAAGAAACTTTGTGATATCATTCGATGTGATAGGACTTCTATTTGGGTTGAGTGGCTATATCAAGGCCGATTACGTGACACCTGTATATGGACGATCCAAGAGCACGAAGGTTCTTGGGGTTGGAGGAAAATCTTACAACTACGGGCTTTTCTCCGCCCTATGGTGGACTATCAGATCGGTGATTGGAGACGATTTCACCTATGGCAGGACCCTTGGCATTCTCTTGGTCCTCTTATAGAGACATTTCCACAGGGGCCGAGGCTACTCAGACTTGACAAATCAGCAAAACTCAGCACGGTGATTAGTGGAAGAGAATGGCAGTGGCCAATGATCACAGATTTCGAGTGCTTGGAGATCACACACACACTACCGGCAATCCGCGGAGGAGATGACCGAGTAGTATCGAGATTTGATTAGGGACAACCCACAACTCAGCCTCTTTACAGGTTGTTCGATCCCCCTAGGCCGAAGGTAGGCTGGTCTTCACTACTTTCGGGCTCTCTTAAGATTCCTCGTCACTTATTCATCTTATGGCTTGCCATCCTTGGCAAGCTACCCACGACAGACAAACCATGGCTATCTTATCTTGGCACATGCATTTTGTGTAATGAGGGGGCACTAGAAACACACGCCCACTTATTCTTCCAGTGCAAATTTAGTCGACAGTATCTCACAACAATCCGGAAGGTGTTAGGATTCCATTGGCCCAATACAGACTGGACAAGAGATATTGAGTGGGCTTCATGGAGATGGAGGGGAAAGCACATCATTAACATTGCTTATCGAGCACTACTAGCATCATGTGTTTACCACATTTGGAGAGAAAGGAACTTGAGACGATTCGAGCACGTTGAAAGGACACCAAACATCATAGCTAAATTGATAGTTGATGACGTCAGGCAGCGGATTCTTAGTATCACATTAGCTACCTCGGTCAGTACACGAGCTTTGTATAGACTTTGGCGTATCCGTTGGCCAGCCGAGGGAGAAACCAACTGATTGCCAGTTTGTTGTACTGTATTTTTTTTATCTTATTGAAAATTACATTTACCCAAAAAAAATTCCATGAAACTTGACCCAAACGTTGGTCTAGACCAATTCTTTTGTGTGGTAAATTTGCTAAACCTAATAATAACTACAAGTTAGTCGAAAAGGGAAACAAACTTGTTTTAATAAAACCGTGACAAACAGCTAAATTTTGAACGTTCTCAGAATTCCACGAAACTTGACCCAAACGTAGGTCTAGACCCATTTTTTTGGGTGGTAAATTTGCTAAGCGTAATAATAACTACAAATTAGTAGAAACGGAGAATAAACTTGCGTTGAAATAACCGTGACAAACTGCTAAATTTTGATCGTTCTCAGAATTCCATAAAACTTGACCCAAACGTAGGTCTAGACCCATTCTTTTGTGTGGTAAATTTACTAAGCGTAATAATAACTAGAAATTAGTGGAAAAGGGAAACAAACTGGCTTTAATAAAACCGTGCAAAAAAGCCAAATTTTGTACATTCTGAGAATTCCATGAAACTTGACCCAAACGTTGGTTTAGACCCGTGCATTTGTGTAGTAAATTTGTTAAACGTGATAATAACTACTAAATAGTATAAAAGGAAAACAAACATGCTATAATAAAACTGTGCAAAACAGTTAAATTTGGAATGTTCTCAGAATTCCACGAAACTTGACCCAAACGTTGGTATAGACACATGCATTTGTCTGGTAAATTTGATAAGCGTAATAATGATTACAAATTAGTATAAAAGGAAAACAAACTTGTTTTAATAAAACCGTGCAAAACAACTAAATTTTGAACATTCTCAAAATTCTACGAAAATTGACCCAAATGTTGGTCTAGACCCATGCATTTTGTGTGCTAAATTTGCTAAGGGTAATAATTACTACAAATTAGTAGAAATGGAAAACAAACTTGCTTATATAAAACCGTGCCAAACAGCTAAATTTTGAACGTTCTCAAAATTCCACGAAACTTGACCCAAACATTGGTCTAGACCAATTCTTTTGTGTGGTAAATTTGCTAAACCAAATAATAACTACAAGTTAGTAGAAAAGGGATAAACCATAGCATCTCACTCGCTAGATCAGTCAGTACACGTGCTTTATTTCGATTATGGCGAATCCCTTGGCCTGTCGAGGGATAAAACCATTTCGGGACCATATTGTTGTACTGTACCGTTTTTAGTCAATGAAACATACTTTTACCAAAAAAGAAACAAACTTGTTTTAATAAAATCGTGACAAACAGCTAAATTTTGAACGTTCTCAAAATTCCACGAAACGTAACCCAAGCGTAGGTCTAGACCCATTCTTTTGTGTGGTAAATTTGCTAAGCATAATAATAACTACAAATTAGTAGAAAAGGGAAACAAACTTGAGTTAAAATAACCGTGACAAACTGCTAAATTTTGATCGTTCACAGAATTCCACAAAATTTGACCCAAACGTAGGTCTACACCTATTCTTTTGTGTGGTAAATTTGCTAACTAGAAATTATTGGAAAAGGGAAACAAACTGGCTTTAATAAAACCGTGCAAAATAGCTAAATTTTGTACGTTCTGAGAATTCCATGATACTTGACCCAAACGTTGGTTTAGACCCATGCATTTGTGTAGTAATTTGTTAAACGTAATAATAACTACAAAATAGTATAAAAGGGAAACAAACTGTCTTTAATAATACCGTGCAAAACAGTTAAATTTTGAACGTTCTCAGAATTCCATGAAACTTGACCCAAACGTTGGTTTAGACACATGCATTTGTGTGGTAAATTTGGTAAGCATAATAATAACTACAAATTAGTATAAAAGGGAAACAAGCTTGTTTTATTAAAACCGTGACAAACAACTAAATTTTGAACGTTTTCAGAATTTCACAAAACTTGACCCAAACGTAGGTCTAGACACATTCTTTTGTGTGGTAAATTTGCTAAGCGAAATAATAACTACAAATTAGTAGAAAAGGGAAGCAAACTTGCGTTGAAATGATCGTGACAAACTGCTAAATTTTGATCGTTCTCAGAATTCCACAAACATGACCCAAACGTAGGTCTAGACCCATTCTTTTGTGTGGTAAATTTGCTAAACGTAATAATAACTACAAATTAGTAGAAAAGGGAAACAAACTTGCGTTGAAATAACTGTGACAAACTGCTAAAGTTTGATCGTTCTCATAATTCCACAAAACATGACTCAAACGTAGGGCTATACCCATTCTTTTGTTTGGTAAATTTGCTGAGTGTAATAATAACTAGAAATTAGTAGGAAAGGGAAACAAACTGGCTTTAATAAAACCGTGCAAAAATAGCTAAATTTTGTACGTTCTGAGAATTCCTTGGTCTGTTATTATTACAAAATCCTTGCTAAGCGCATCCCTTGGTCTTTTGAGGGAGACACCAATTGATTGTTGTACTATACTCCTTTTTTTAATGAAACTTACCTTTACCCAAAAAAAAAAGTCACCTTATTATTTCGAGGTCAGCACAGGGTTTACGGGAGGAAATGCTGGCAGTACTTGGATTCCAGGAAGGACTTCTGCCAATGAGATGTTTGGGACTTCCTCTATTATCCTCCAGATTATCGATTGCTGATTGTCGTCCATTATTGTTGAAAATTGATAAACGTATTTCTGGTTGGGAGGGTTTGGCACTCTCATATGCCGGTAGAGTACAAATTATAAAATCTGTACTGATGTCGGTGAGCTTATACTGGACTTCGGCTTTCATTTTACCATAGAAAGTTACATACGAAATTGAAAAGAGGATGCAAAATTTCTTATGGAAGGGCACAACAAACAGTGGCTACGCAAAGGTAGAATGGAAAGAATTATGTCGGCCGGTGGAGGAGGGAGGCCTAGGATTCAAGGACATTACCACCTTGAATCGCGCCTTAATGACCAAGAAACTTTGTGATATCATTCGATGTGATAGGACTTCTATTTGGGTTGAGTGGCTATATCAAGGCCGATTACGTGACACCTGTATATGGACGATCCAAGAACACGAAGGTTCTTGGGGTTGGAGGAAAATCTTACAACTACGGGCTTTTCTCCGCCCTATGGTGGACTATCAGATCGGTGATTGGAGACGATTTCACCTATGGCAGGACCCTTGGCATTCTCTTGGTCCTCTTATAGAGACATTTCCACAGGGGCCGAGGCTACTCAGACTTGACAAATCAGCAAAACTCAGCACGGTGATTAGTGGAAGAGAATGGCAGTGGCCAATGATCACAGATTTCGAGTGCTTGGAGATCACACACACACTACCGGCAATCCGCGGAGGAGATGACCGGGTAGTATGGAGATTTGATTAGGGACAACCCACAACTCAGCCTCTTTACAGGTTGTTCGATCCCCCTAGGCCGAAGGTAGGCTGGTCTTCACTACTTTCGGGCTCTCTTAAGATTCCTCGTCACTTATTCATCTTATGGCTTGCCATCCTTGGCAAGCTACCCACGACAGACAAACCATGGCTATCTCATCTTGGCACATGCATTTTGTGTAATGAGGGGGCACTAGAAACACACGCCCACTTATTCTTCCAGTGCAAATTTAGTCGACAGTGTCTCACAACAATCCGGAAGGTGTTAGGATTCCATTGGCCCAATACAGACTGGACAAGAGATATTGAGTGGGCTTCATGGAGATGGAGGGGAAAGAACATCATTAACATTGCTTATCGAGCACTACTAGCATCATGTGTTTACCACATTTGGAGAGAAAGGAACTTGAGACGAATCGAGCACGTTGAAAGGACACCAAACATCATAGCTAAATTGATAGTTGATGACGTCAGGCAGCGGATTCTTAGTATCACATTAGCTACCTCGGTCAGTACACGAGTTTTGTATAGACTTTGGCGTATCCCTTGGCCAGCCGAGGGAGAAACCAACTGATTGCCAGTTTGTTGTACTGTATTTTTTTTATCTTATTGAAAATTACACTACCCAAAAAAAATTCCATGAAACTTGACCCAAACGTTGGTCTAGACCAATTCTTTTGTGTGGTAAATTTGCTAAACCTAATAATAACTACAAGTTAGTCGAAAAGGGAAACAAACTTGTTTTAATAAAACCGTGACAAACAGCTAAATTCTGAACGTTCTCAGAATTCCACGAAACTTGACCCAAACGTAGGTCTAGACCCATTTTTTTGGGTGGTAAATTTGCTAAGCGTAATAATAACTACAAATTAGTAGAAAAGGAGAATAAACTTGCGTTGAAATAACCGTGACAAACTGCTAAATTTTGATCGTTCTTAGAATTCCATAAAACTTGACCCAAACGTAGGTCTAGACCCATTCTTTTGTGTGGTAAATTTACTAAGCGTAATAATAACTAGAAATTAGTGGAAAAGGGAAACAAACTGGCTTTAATAAAACCGTGCAAAAAAGCCAAATTTTGTACATTCTGAGAATTCCATGAAACTTGACCCAAACGTTGGTTTAGACCCGTGCATTTGTGTAGTAAATTTGTTAAACGTGATAATAACTACAAAATAGTATAAAAGGAAAACAAACATGCTAGAATAAAACTGTGCAAAACAGTTAAATTTGGAATGTTCTCAGAATTCCACGAAACTTGACCCAAACGTTGGTATAGACACATGCATTTGTCTGGTAAATTTGATAAGCGTAATAATGATTACAAATTAGTATAAAAGGAAAACAAACTTGTTTTAATAAAACCGTGCAAAACAACTAAATTTTGAACATTCTCAAAATTCTACGAAAATTGACCCAAATGTTGGTCTAGACCCATGCATTTTGTGTGCTAAATTTGCTAAGGGTAATAATTACTACAAATTAGTAGAAATGGAAAACAAACTTGCTTATATAAAACCGTGCCAAACAGCTAAATTTTGAACGTTCTCAAAATTCCACGAAACTTGACCCAAACATTGGTCTAGACCAATTCTTTTGTGTGGTAAATTTGCTAAACCAAATAATAACTACAAGTTAGTAGAAAAGGGATAAACCATAGCATCTCACTCGCTAGATCAGTCAGTACACGTGCTTTATTTCGATTATGGCGAATCCCTTGGCCTGTCGAGGGATAAAACCATTTCGGGACCATATTGTTGTACTGTACCGTTTTTAGTCAATGAAACATACTTTTACCAAAAAAGAAACAAACTTGTTTTAATAAAATCGTGACAAACAGCTAAATTTTGAACGTTCTCAGAATTCCACGAAACGTAACCCAAGCGTAGGTCTAGACCCATTCTTTTGTGTGCTAAATTTGCTAAGCATAATAATAACTACAAATTAGTAGAAAAGGGAAACAAACTTGAGTTAAAATAACCGTGACAAACTGCTAAATTTTGATCGTTCACAGAATTCCACAAAACTTGACCCAAACGTAGGTCTACACCTATTCTTTTGTGTGGTAAATTTGCTAACTAGAAATTATTGGAAAAGGGAAACAAACTGGCTTTAATAAAACCGTGCAAAATAGCTAAATTTTGTACGTTCTGAGAATTCCATGATACTTGACCCAAACGTTGGTTTAGACCCATGCATTTGTGTAGTAATTTGTTAAACGTAATAATAACTACAAAATAGTATAAAAGGGAAACAAACTGTCTTTAATAATACCGTGCAAAACAGTTAAATTTTGAACGTTCTTAGAATTCCATGAAACTTGACCCAAACGTTGGTTTAGACACATGCATTTGTGTGGTAAATTTGGTAAGCATAATAATAACTACAAATTAGTATAAAAGGGAAACAAACTTGTTTTATTAAAACCGTGACAAACAACTAAATTTTGAACGTTTTCAGAATTTCACAAAACTTGACCCAAACGTAGGTCTAGACACATTCTTTTGTGTGGTAAATTTGCTAAACGTAATAATAACTACAAATTAGTAGAAAAGGGAAACAAACTTGCGTTGAAATAACTGTGACAAACTGCTAAAGTTTGATCGTTCTCATAATTCCACAAAACATGACTCAAACGTAGGGCTATACCCATTCTTTTGTGTGGTAAATTTGCTGAGTGTAATAATAACTAGAAATTAGTAGGAAAGGGAAACAAACTGGCTTTAATAAAACCGTGCAAAAATAGCTAAATTTTGTACGTTCTGAGAATTCCTTGGTCTGTTATTATTACAAAATCCTTGCTAAGCGCATCCCTTGGTCTTTTGAGGGAGACACCAATTGATTGTTGTACTATACTCCTTTTTTTAATGAAACTTACCTTTACCCAAAAAAAAAAGTCACCTTATTATTTCGAGGTCAGCACAGGGTTTACGGGAGGAAATGCTGGCAGTACTTGGATTCCAGGAAGGACTTCTGCCAATGAGATGTTTGGGACTTCCTCTATTATCCTCCAGATTATCGATTGCTGATTGTCGTCCATTATTGTTGAAAATTGATAAACGTATTTCTGGTTGGGAGGGTTTGGCACTCTCATATGCCGGTAGAGTACAAATTATAAAATCTGTACTGATGTCGGTGAGCTTATACTGGACTTCGGCTTTCATTTTACCATAGAAAGTTACATACGAAATTGAAAAGAGGATGCAAAATTTCTTATGGAAGGGCACAACAAACAGTGGCTACGCAAAGGTAGAATGGAAAGAATTATGTCGGCCGGTGGAGGAGGGAGGCCTAGGATTCAAGGACATTACCACCTTGAATCGCGCCTTAATGACCAAGAAACTTTGTGATATCATTCGATGTGATAGGACTTCTATTTGGGTTGAGTGGCTATATCAAGGCCGATTACGTGACACCTGTATATGGACGATCCAAGAACACGAAGGTTCTTGGGGTTGGAGGAAAATCTTACAACTACGGGCTTTTCTCCGCCCTATGGTGGACTATCAGATCGGTGATTGGAGACGATTTCACCTATGGCAGGACCCTTGGCATTCTCTTGGTCCTCTTATAGAGACATTTCCACAGGGGCCGAGGCTACTCAGACTTGACAAATCAGCAAAACTCAGCACGGTGATTAGTGGAAGAGAATGGCAGTGGCCAATGATCACAGATTTCGAGTGCTTGGAGATCACACACACACTACCGGCAATCCGCGGAGGAGATGACCGGGTAGTATGGAGATTTGATTAGGGACAACCCACAACTCAGCCTCTTTACAGGTTGTTCGATCCCCCTAGGCCGAAGGTAGGCTGGTCTTCACTACTTTCGGGCTCTCTTAAGATTCCTCGTCACTTATTCATCTTATGGCTTGCCATCCTTGGCAAGCTACCCACGACAGACAAACCATGGCTATCTCATCTTGGCACATGCATTTTGTGTAATGAGGGGGCACTAGAAACACACGTCCACTTATTCTTCCAATGCAAATTTAGTCGACAGTGTCTCACAACAATCCGGAAGGTGTTAGGATTCCATTGGCCCAATACAGACTGGACAAGAGATATTGAGTGGGCTTCATGGAGATGGAGGGGAAAGCACATCATTAACATTGCTTATCGAGCACTACTAGCATCATGTGTTTACCACATTTGGAGAGAAAGGAACTTGAGACGATTCGAGCACGTTGAAAGGACACCAAACATCATAGCTAAATTGATAGTTGATGACGTCAGGCAGCGGATTCTTAGTATCACATTAGCTACCTCGGTCAGTACACGAGCTTTGTATAGACTTTGGCGTATCCCTTGGCCAGCCGAGGGAGAAACCAACTGATTGCCAGTTTGTTGTACTGTATTTTTTTAATCTTATTGAAAATTACATTTACCCAAAAAAAATTCCATGAAACTTGACCCAAACGTTGGTCTAGACCAATTCTTTTGTGTGGTAAATTTGCTAAACCTAATAATAACTACAAGTTAGTCGAAAAGGGAAACAAACTTGTTTTAATAAAACCGTGACAAACAGCTAAATTTTGAACGTTCTCAGAATTCCACCAAACTTGACCCAAGCATAGGTCTAGACCCATTTTTTTGGGTGGTAAATTTGCTAAGCGTAATAATAACTACAAATTAGTAGAAAAGGAGAATAAACTTGCGTTGAAATAACCGTGACAAACTGCTAAATTTTGATCGTTCTCAGAATTCCATAAAACTTGACCCAAACGTAGGTCTAGACCCATTCTTTTATGTGGTAAATTTACTAAGCGTAATAATAACTAGAAATTAGTGGAAAAGGGAAACAAACTGGCTTTAATAAAACCGTGCAAAAAAGCCAAATTTTGTACATTCTGAGAATTCCATGAAACTTGACCCAAACGTTGGTTTAGACCCGTGCATTTGTGTAGTAAATTTGTTAAACGTGATAATAACTACAAAATAGTATAAAAGGAAAACAAACATGCTATAATAAAACTGTGCAAAACAGTTAAATTAGGAATGTTCTCAGAATTCCACGAAACTTGACCCAAACGTTGGTATAGACACATGCATTTGTCTGGTAAATTTGATAAGCGTAATAATGATTACAAATTAGTATAAAAGGAAAACAAACTTGTTTTAATAAAATCGTGCAAAACAACTAAATTTTGAACATTCTCAAAATTCTACGAAAATTGACCCAAATGTTGGTCTAGACCCATGCATTTTGTGTGGTAAATTTGCTAAGGGTAATAATAACTACAAATTAGTAGAAATGGAAAACAAACTTGCTTATATAAAACCGTGCCAAACAGCTAAATTTTGAACGTTCTCAAAATTCCACGAAACTTGACCCAAACATTGGTCTAGACCAATTCTTTTGTGTGGTAAATTTGCTAAACCAAATAATAACTACAAGTTAGTAGAAAAGGGATAAACCATAGCATCTCACTCGCTAGATCAGTCAGTACACGTGCTTTATTTCGATTATGGCGAATCCCTTGGCCTGTCGAGGGATAAAACCATTTCGGGACCATATTGTTGTACTGTACCGTTTTTAGTCAATGAAACATACTTTTACCAAAAAAGAAACAAACTTGTTTTAATAAAATCGTGACAAACAGCTAAATTTTGAACGTTCTCAGAATTCCACGAAACGTAACCCAAGCGTAGGTCTAGACCCATTTTTTTGTGTGGTAAATTTGCTAAGCATAATAATAACTACAAATTAGTAGAAAAGGGAAACAAACTTGAGTTAAAATAACCGTGACAAACTGCTAAATTTTGATCGTTCACAGAATTCCACAAAACTTGACCCAAACGTAGGTCTACACCTATTCTTTTGTGTGGTAAATTTGCTAACTAGAAATTATTGGAAAAGGGAAACAAACTGGCTTTAATAAAACCGTGCAAAATAGCTAAATTTTGTACGTTCTGAGAATTCCATGATACTTGACCCAAACGTTGGTTTAGACCCATGCATTTGTGTAGTAATTTGTTAAACGTAATAATAACTACAAAATAGTATAAAAGGGAAACAAACTGTCTTTAATAATACCGTGCAAAACAGTTAAATTTTGAACGTTCTCAGAATTCCATGAAACTTGACCCAAACGTTGGTTTAGACACATGCATTTGTGTGGTAAATTTGGTAAGCATAATAATAACTACAAATTAGTATAAAAGGGAAACAAACTTGTTTTATTAAAACCGTGACAAACAACTAAATTTTGAACGTTTTCAGAATTTCACAAAACTTGACCCAAACGTAGGTCTAGACACATTCTTTTGTGTGGTAAATTTGCTAAGCGAAATAATAACTACAAATTAGTAGAAAAGGGAAGCAAACTTGCGTTGAAATGATCGTGACAAACTGCTAAATTTTGATCGTTCTCAGAATTCCACAAACATGACCCAAACGTAGGTCTAGACCCATTCTTTTGTGTGGTAAATTTGCTAAACGTAATAATAACTACAAATTAGTAGAAAAGGGAAACAAACTTGCGTTGAAATAACTGTGACAAACTGCTAAAGTTTGATCCTTCTCATAATTCCACAAAACATGACTCAAACGTAGGGCTATACCCATTCTTTTGTTTGGTAAATTTGCTGAGTGTAATAATAACTAGAAATTAGTAGGAAAGGGAAACAAACTGGCTTTAATAAAACCGTGCAAAAATAGCTAAATTTTGTACGTTCTGAGAATTCCTTGGTCTGTTATTATTACAAAATCCTTGCTAAGCGCATCCCTTGGTCTTTTGAGGGAGACACCAATTGATTGTTGTACTATACTCCTTTTTTTAATGAAACTTACCTTTACCCAAAAAAAAAAGTCACCTTATTATTTCGAGGTCAGCACAGGGTTTACGGGAGGAAATGCTGGCAGTACTTGGATTCCAGGAAGGACTTCTGCCAATGAGATGTTTGGGACTTCCTCTATTATCCTCCAGATTATCGATTGCTGATTGTCGTCCATTATTGTTGAAAATTGATAAACGTATTTCTGGTTGGGAGGGTTTGGCACTCTCATATGCCGGTAGAGTACAAATTATAAAATCTGTACTGATGTCGGTGAGCTTATACTGGACTTCGGCTTTCATTTTACCATAGAAAGTTACATACGAAATTGAAAAGAGGATGCAAAATTTCTTATGGAAGGGCACAACAAACAGTGGCTACGCAAAGGTAGAATGGAAAGAATTATGTCGGCCGGTGGAGGAGGGAGGCCTAGGATTCAAGGACATTACCACCTTGAATCGCGCCTTAATGACCAAGAAACTTTGTGATATCATTCGATGTGATAGGACTTCTATTTGGGTTGAGTGGCTATATCAAGGCCGATTACGTGACACCTGTATATGGACGATCCAAGAACACGAAGGTTCTTGGGGTTGGAGGAAAATCTTACAACTACGGGCTTTTCTCCGCCCTATGGTGGACTATCAGATCGGTGATTGGAGACGATTTCACCTATGGCAGGACCCTTGGCATTCTCTTGGTCCTCTTATAGAGACATTTCCACAGGGGCCGAGGCTACTCAGACTTGACAAATCAGCAAAACTCAGCACGGTGATTAGTGGAAGAGAATGGCAGTGGCCAATGATCACAGATTTCGAGTGCTTGGAGATCACACACACACTACCGGCAATCCGCGGAGGAGATGACCGGGTAGTATGGAGATTTGATTAGGGACAACCCACAACTCAGCCTCTTTACAGGTTGTTCGATCCCCCTAGGCCGAAGGTAGGCTGGTCTTCACTACTTTCGGGCTCTCTTAAGATTCCTCGTCACTTATTCATCTTATGGCTTGCCATCCTTGGCAAGCTACCCACGACAGACAAACCATGGCTATCTCATCTTGGCACATGCATTTTGTGTAATGAGGGGGCACTAGAAACACACGCCCACTTATTCTTCCAGTGCAAATTTAGTCGACAGTGTCTCACAACAATCCGGAAGGTGTTAGGATTCCATTGGCCCAATACAGACTGGACAAGAGATATTGAGTGGGCTTCATGGAGATGGAGGGGAAAGCACATCATTAACATTGCTTATCGAGCACTACTAGCATCATGTGTTTACCACATTTGGAGAGAAAGGAACTTGAGACGATTCGAGCACGTTGAAAGGACACCAAACATCATAGCTAAATTGATAGTTGATGACGTCAGGCAGCGGATTCTTAGTATCACATTAGCTACCTCGGTCAGTACACGAGCTTTGTATAGACTTTGGCGTATCCCTTGGCCACCCGAGGGAGAAACCAACTGATTGCCAGTTTGTTGTACTGTATTTTTTTTATCTTATTGAAAATTACACTACCCAAAAAAAATTCCATGAAACTTGACCCAAACGTTGGTCTAGACCAATTCTTTTGTGTGGTAAATTTGCTAAACCTAATAATAACTACAAGTTAGTCGAAAAGGGAAACAAACTTGTTTTAATAAAACCGTGACAAACAGCTAAATTTTGAACGTTCTCAGAATTCCACGAAACTTGACCCAAGCGTAGGTCTAGACCCATTTTTTTGGGTGGTAAATTTGCTAAGCGTAATAATAACTACAAATTAGTAGAAAAGGAGAATAAACTTGCGTTGAAATAACCGTGACAAACTGCTAAATTTTGATCGTTCTCAGAATTCCATAAAACTTGACCCAAACGTAGGTCTAGACCCATTCTTTTGTGTGGTAAATTTACTAAGCGTAATAATAACTAGAAATTAGTGGAAAAGGGAAACAAACTGGCTTTAATAAAACCGTGCAAAAAAGCCAAATTTTGTACATTCTGAGAATTCCATGAAACTTGACCCAAACGTTGGTTTAGACCCGTGCATTTGTGTAGTAAATTTGTTAAACGTGATAATAACTACAAAATAGTATAAAAGGAAAACAAACATGCTATAATAAAACTGTGCAAAACAGTTAAATTTGGAATGTTCTCAGAATTCCACGAAACTTTACCCAAACGTTGGTATAGACACATGCATTTGTCTGGTAAATTTGATAAGCGTAATAATGATTACAAATTAGTATAAAAGGAAAACAAACTTGTTTTAATAAACCGTGCAAAACAACTAAATTTTGAACATTCTCAAAATTCTACGAAAATTGACCCAAATATTGGTCTAGACCCATGCATTTTGTGTGGTAAATTTGCTAAGGGTAATAATAACTACAAATTAGTAGAAATGGAAAACAAACTTTCTTATATAAAACCGTGCCAAACAACTAAATTTTGAACGTTCTCAAAATTCCACGAAACTTGACCCAAACATTGGTCTAGACCAATTCTTTTGTGTGGTAAATTTGCTAAACCAAATAATAACTACAAGTTAGTAGAAAAGGGATAAACCATAGCATCTCACTCGCTAGATCAGTCAGTACACGTGCTTTATTTCGATTATGGCGAATCCCTTGGCCTGTCGAGGGATAAAACCATTTCGGGACCATATTGTTGTACTGTACCGTTTTTAGTCAATGAAACATACTTTTACCAAAAAAGAAACAAACTTGTTTTAATAAAATCGTGACAAACAGCTAAATTTTGAACGTTCTCAGAATTCCACGAAACGTAACCCAAGCGTAGGTCTAGACCCATTCTTTTATGTGGTAAATTTGCTAAGCATAATAATAACTACAAATTAGTAGAAAAGGGAAACAAACTTGAGTTAAAATAACCGTGACAAACTGCTAAATTTTGATCGTTCACAGAATTCCACAAAACTTGACCCAAACGTAGGTCTACACCTATTCTTTTGTGTGGTAAATTTGCTAACTAGAAATTATTGGAAAAGGGAAACAAACTGGCTTTAATAAAACTGTGCAAAATAGCTAAATTTTGTACGTTCTGAGAATTCCATGATACTTGACCCAAACGTTGGTTTAGACCCATGCATTTGTGTAGTAATTTGTTAAACGTAATAATAACTACAAAATAGTATAAAAGGGAAACAAACTGTCTTTAATAATACCGTGCAAAACAGTTAAATTTTGAACGTTCTCAGAATTCCATGAAACTTGACCCAAACGTTGGTTTAGACACATGCATTTGTGTGGTAAATTTGGTAAGCATAATAATAACTACAAATTAGTATAAAAGGGAAACAAACTTGTTTTATTAAAACCGTGACAAACAACTAAATTTTGAACGTTTTCAGAATTTCACAAAACTTGACCCAAACGTAGGTCTAGACACATTCTTTTGTGTGGTAAATTTCCTAAGCGAAATAATAACTACAAATTAGTAGAAAAGGGAAGCAAACTTGCGTTGAAATGATCGTGACAAACTGCTAAATTTTGATCGTTCTCAGAATTCCACAAACATGACCCAAACGTAGGTCTAGACCCATTCTTTTGTGTGGTAAATTTGCTAAACGTAATAATAACTACAAATTAGTAGAAAAGGGAAACAAACTTGCGTTGAAATAACTGTGACAAACTGCTAAAGTTTGATCGTTCTCATAATTCCACAAAACATGACTCAAACGTAGGGCTATACCCATTCTTTTGTTTGGTAAATTTGCTGAGTGTAATAATAACTAGAAATTAGTAGGAAAGGGAAACAAACTGGCTTTAATAAAACCGTGCAAAAATAGCTAAATTTTGTACGTTCTGAGAATTCCTTGGTCTGTTATTATTACAAAATCCTTGCTAAGCGCATCCCTTGGTCTTTTGAGGGAGACACCAATTGATTGTTGTACTATACTCCTTTTTTTAATGAAACTTACCTTTACCCAAAAAAAAAAGTCACCTTATTATTTCGAGGTCAGCACAGGGTTTACGGGAGGAAATGCTGGCAGTACTTGGATTCCAGGAAGGACTTCTGCCAATGAGATGTTTGGGACTTCCTCTATTATCCTCCAGATTATCGATTGCTGATTGTCGTCCATTATTGTTGAAAATTGATAAACGTATTTCTGGTTGGGAGGGTTTGGCACTCTCATATGCCGGTAGAGTACAAATTATAAAATCTGTACTGATGTCGGTGAGCTTATACTGGACTTCGGCTTTCATTTTACCATAGAAAGTTACATACGAAATTGAAAAGAGGATGCAAAATTTCTTATGGAAGGGCACAACAAACAGTGGCTACGCAAAGGTAGAATGGAAAGAATTATGTCGGCCGCTGGAGGAGGGAGGCCTAGGATTCAAGGACATTACCACCTTGAATCGCGCCTTAATGACCAAGAAACTTTGTGATATCATTCGATGTGATAGGACTTCTATTTGGGTTGAGTGGCTATATCAAGGCCGATTACGTGACACCTGTATATGGACGATCCAAGAACACGAAGGTTCTTGGGGTTGGAGGAAAATCTTACAACTACGGGCTTTTCTCCGCCCTATGGTGGACTATCAGATCGGTGATTGGAGACGATTTCACCTATGGCAGGACCCTTGGCATTCTCTTGGTCCTCTTATAGAGACATTTCCACAGGGGCCGAGGCTACTCAGACTTGACAAATCAGCAAAACTCAGCACGGTGATTAGTGGAAGAGAATGGCAGTGGCCAATGATCACAGATTTCGAGTGCTTGGAGATCACACACACACTACCGGCAATCCGCGGAGGAGATGACCGGATAGTATGGAGATTTGATTAGGGACAACCCACAACTCAGCCTCTTTACAGGTTGTTCGATCCCCCTAGGCCGAAGGTAGGCTGGTCTTCACTACTTTCGGGCTCTCTTAAGATTCCTCGTCACTTATTCATCTTATGGCTTGCCATCTTTGGCAAGCTACCCACGACAGACAAACCATGGCTATCTCATCTTGGCACATGCATTTTGTGTAATGAGGGGGCACTAGAAACACACGCCCACTTATTCTTCCAGTGCAAATTTAGTCGACAGTGTCTCACAACAATCCGGAAGGTGTTAGGATTCCATTGGCTCAATACAGACTGGACAAGAGATATTGAGTGGGCTTCATGGAGATGGAGGGGAAAGCACATCATTAACATTGCTTATCGAGCACTACTAGCATCATGTGTTTACCACATTTGGAGAGAAAGGAACTTGAGACGATTCGAGCACGTTGAAAGGACACCAAACATCATAGCTAAATTGATAGTTGATGACGTCAGGCAGCGGATTCTTAGTATCACATTAGCTACCTCGGTCAGTACACGAGCTTTGTATAGACTTTGGCGTATCCCTTGGCCACCCGAGGGAGAAACCAACTGATTGCCAGTTTGTTGTACTGTATTTTTTTTATCTTATTGAAAATTACATTTACCCAAAAAAAATTCCATGAAACTTGACCCAAACGTTGGTCTAGACCAATTCTTTTGTGTGGTAAATTTGCTAAACCTAATAATAACTACAAGTTAGTCGAAAAGGGAAACAAACTTGTTTTAATAAAACCGTGACAAACAGCTAAATTTTGAACGTTCTCAGAATTCCATGAAACTTGACCCAAGCGTAGGTCTAGACCCATTTTTTTGGGTGGTAAATTTGCTAAGCGTAATAATAACTACAAATTAGTAGAAAAGGAGAATAAACTTGCGTTGAAATAACCGTGACAAACTGCTAAATTTTGATCGTTCTCAGAATTCCATAAAACTTAACCCAAACGTAGGTCTAGACCCATTCTTTTGTGTGGTAAATTTACTAAGCGTAATAATAACTAGAAATTAGTGGAAAAGGGAAACAAACTGGCTTTAATAAAACCGTGCAAAAAAGCCAAATTTTGTACATTCTGAGAATTCCATGAAACTTGACCCAAACGTTGGTTTAGACCCGTGCATTTGTGTAGTAAATTTGTTAAACGTGATAATAACTACAAAATAGTATAAAAGGAAAACAAACATGCTATAATAAAACTGTGCAAAACAGTTAAATTTGGAATGTTCTCAGAATTCCACGAAACTTTACCCAAACGTTGGTATAGACACATGCATTTGTCTGGTAAATTTGATAAGCGTAATAATGATTACAAATTAGTATAAAAGGAAAACAAACTTGTTTTAATAAAACCGTGCAAAACAACTAAATTTTGAACATTCTCAAAATTCTACGAAAATTGACCCAAATATTGGTCTAGACCCATGCATTTTGTGTGGTAAATTTGCTAAGGGTAATAATAACTACAAATTAGTAGAAATGGAAAACAAACTTTCTTATATAAAACCGTGCCAAACAGCTAAATTTTGAACGTTCTCAAAATTCCACGAAACTTGACCCAAACATTGGTCTAGACCAATTCTTTTGTGTGGTAAATTTGCTAAACCAAATAATAACTACAAGTTAGTAGAAAAGGGATAAACCATAGCATCTCACTCGCTAGATCAGTCAGTACACGTGCTTTATTTCGATTATGGCGAATCCCTTGGCCTGTCGAGGGATAAAACCATTTCGGGACCATATTGTTGTACTGTACCGTTTTTAGTCAATGAAACATACTTTTACCAAAAAAGAAACAAACTTGTTTTAATAAAATCGTGACAAACAGCTAAATTTTGAACGTTCTAAGAATTCCACGAAACGTAACCCAAGCGTAGGTCTAGACCCATTCTTTTGTGTGGTAAATTTGCTAAGCATAATAATAACTACAAATTAGTAGAAAAGGGAAACAAACTTGAGTTAAAATAACCGTGACAAACTGCTAAATTTTGATCGTTCACAGAATTCCACAAAACTTGACCCAAACGTAGGTCTACACCTATTCTTTTGTGTGGTAAATTTGCTAACTAGAAATTATTGGAAAAGGGAAACAAACTGGCTTTAATAAAACCGTGCAAAATAGCTAAATTTTGTACGTTCTGAGAATTCCATGATACTTGACCCAAACGTTGGTTTAGACCCATGCATTTGTGTAGTAATTTGTTAAACGTAACAATAACTACAAAATAGTATAAAAGGGAAACAAACTGTCTTTAATAATACCGTGCAAAACAGTTAAATTTTGAACGTTCTCAGAATTCCATGAAACTTGACCCAAACGTTGGTTTAGACACATGCATTTGTGTGGTAAATTTGGTAAGCATAATAATAACTACAAATTAGTATAAAAGGGAAACAAACTTGTTTTATTAAAACCGTGACAAACAACTAAATTTTGAACGTTTTCAGAATTTCACAAAACTTGACCCAAACGTAGGTCTAGACACATTCTTTTGTGTGGTAAATTTGCTAAGCGAAATAATAACTACAAATTAGTAGAAAAGGGAAGCAAACTTGCGTTGAAATGATCGTGACAAACTGCTAAATTTTGATCGTTCTCAGAATTCCACAAACATGACCCAAACGTAGGTCTAGACCCATTCTTTTGTGTGGTAAATTTGCTAAACGTAATAATAACTACAAATTAGTAGAAAAGGGAAACAAACTTGCGTTGAAATAACTGTGACAAACTGCTAAAGTTTGATCGTTCTCATAATTCCACAAAACATGACTCAAACGTAGGGCTATACCCATTCTTTTGTTTGGTAAATTTGCTGAGTGTAATAATAACTAGAAATTAGTAGGAAAGGGAAACAAACTGGCTTTAATAAAACCGTGCAAAAATAGCTAAATTTTGTACGTTCTGAGAATTCCTTGGTCTGTTATTATTACAAAATCCTTGCTAAGCGCATCCCTTGGTCTTTTGAGGGAGACACCAATTGATTGTTGTACTATACTCCTTTTTTTTATGAAACTTACCTTTACCCAAAAAAAAAAGTCACCTTATTATTTCGAGGTCAGCACAGGGTTTACGGGAGGAAATGCTGGCAGTACTTGGATTCCAGGAAGGACTTCTGCCAATGAGATGTTTGGGACTTCCTCTATTATCCTCCAGATTATCGATTGCTGATTGTCGTCCATTATTGTTGAAAATTGATAAACGTATTTCTGGTTGGGAGGGTTTGGCACTCTCATATGCCGGTAGAGTACAAATTATAAAATCTGTACTGATGTCGGTGAGCTTATACTGGACTTCGGCTTTCATTTTACCATAGAAAGTTACATACGAAATTGAAAAGAGGATGCAAAATTTCTTATGGAAGGGCACAACAAACAGTGGCTACGCAAAGGTAGAATGGAAAGAATTATGTCGGCCGGTGGAGGAGGGAGGCCTAGGATTCAAGGACATTACCACCTTGAATCGCGCCTTAATGACCAAGAAACTTTGTGATATCATTCGATGTGATAGGACTTCTATTTGGGTTGAGTGGCTATATCAAGGCCGATTACGTGACACCTGTATATGGACGATCCAAGAACACGAAGGTTCTTGGGGTTGGAGGAAAATCTTACAACTACGGGCTTTTCTCCGCCCTATGGTGGACTATCAGATCGGTGATTGGAGACGATTTCACCTATGGCAGGACCCTTGGCATTCTCTTGGTCCTCTTATAGAGACATTTCCACAGGGGCCGAGGCTACTCAGACTTGACAAATCAGCAAAACTCAGCACGGTGATTAATGGAAGAGAATGGCAGTGGCCAATGATCACAGATTTCGAGTGCTTGGAGATCACACACACACTACCGGCAATCCGCGGAGGAGATGACCGGGTAGTATGGAGATTTGATTAGGGACAACCCACAACTCAGCCTCTTTACAGGTTGTTCGATCCCCCTAGGCCGAAGGTAGGCTGGTCTTCACTACTTTCGGGCTCTCTTAAGATTCCTCGTCACTTATTCATCTTATGGCTTGCCATCCTTGGCAAGCTACCCACGACAGACAAACCATGGCTATCTCATCTTGGCACATGCATTTTGTGTAATGAGGGGGCACTAGAAACACACGCCCACTTATTCTTCCAGTGCAAATTTAGTCGACAGTGTCTCACAACAATCCGGAAGGTGTTAGGATTCCATTGGCCCAATACAGACTGGACAAGAGATATTGAGTGGGCTTCATGGAGATGGACGGGAAAGCACATCATTAACATTGCTTATCGAGCACTACTAGCATCATGTGTTTACCACATTTGGAGAGAAAGGAACTTGAGACGATTCGAGCACGTTGAAAGGACACCAAACATCATAGCTAAATTGATAGTTGATGACGTCAGGCAGCGGATTCTTAGTATCACATTAGCTACCTCGGTCAGTACACGAGCTTTGTATAGACTTTGGCGTATCCCTTGGCCAGCCGAGGGAGAAACCAACTGATTGCCAGTTTGTTGTACTGTATTTTTTTAATCTTATTGAAAATTACATTTACCCAAAAAAAATTCCATGAAACTTGACCCAAACGTTGGTCTAGACCAATTCTTTTGTGTGGTAAATTTGCTAAACCTAATAATAACTACAAGTTAGTCGAAAAGGGAAACAAACTTGTTTTAATAAAACCGTGACAAACAGCTAAATTTTGAACGTTCTCAGAATTCCACGAAACTTGACCCAAGCGTAGGTCTAGACCCATTTTTTTGGGTGGTAAATTTGCTAAGCGTAATAATAACTACAAATTAGTAGAAAAGGAGAATAAACTTGCGTTGAAATAACCGTGACAAACTGCTAAATTTTGATCGTTCTCAGAATTCCATAAAACTTGACCCAAACGTAGGTCTAGACCCATTCTTTTGTGTGGTAAATTTACTAAGCGTAATAATAACTAGAAATTAGTGGAAAAGGGAAACAAACTGGCTTTAATAAAACCGTGCAAAAAAGCCAAATTTTGTACATTCTGAGAATTCCATGAAACTTGACCCAAACGTTGGTTTAGACCCGTGCATTTGTGTAGTAAATTTGTTAAACGTGATAATAACTACAAAATAGTATAAAAGGAAAACAAACATGCTATAATAAAACTGTGCAAAACAGTTAAATTTGGAATGTTCTCAGAATTCCACGAAACTTGACCCAAACGTTGGTATAGACACATGCATTTGTCTGGTAAATTTGATAAGCGTAATAATGATTACAAATTAGTATAAAAGGAAAACAAACTTGTTTTAATAAAACCGTGCAAAACAACTAAATTTTGAACATTCTCAAAATTCTACGAAAATTGACCCAAATGTTGGTCTAGACCCATGCATTTTGTGTGGTAAATTTGCTAAGGGTAATAATAACTACAAATTAGTAGAAATGGAAAACAAACTTGCTTATATAAAACCGTGCCAAACAGCTAAATTTTGAACGTTCTCAAAATTCCACGAAACTTGACCCAAACATTGGTCTAGACCAATTCTTTTGTGTGGTAAATTTGCTAAACCAAATAATAACTACAAGTTAGTAGAAAAGGGATAAACCATAGCATCTCACTCGCTAGATCAGTCAGTACACGTGCTTTATTTCGATTATGGCGAATCCCTTGGCCTGTCGAGGGATAAAACCATTTCGGGACCATATTGTTGTACTGTACCGTTTTTAGTCAATGAAACATACTTTTACCAAAAAAGAAACAAACTTGTTTTAATAAAATCGTGACAAACAGCTAAATTTTGAACGTTCTCAGAATTCCACGAAACGTAACCCAAGCGTAGGTCTAGACCCATTCTTTTGTGTGGTAAATTTGCTAAGCATAATAATAACTACAAATTAGTAGAAAAGGGAAACAAACTTGAGTTAAAATAACCGTGACAAACTGCTAAATTTTGATCGTTCACAGAATTCCACAAAACTTGACCCAAACGTAGGTCTACACCTATTCTTTTGTGTGGTAAATTTGCTAACTAGAAATTATTGGAAAAGGGAAACAAACTGGCTTTAATAAAACCGTGCAAAATAGCTAAATTTTGTACGTTCTGAGAATTCCATGATACTTGACCCAAACGTTGGTTTAGACCCATGCATTTGTGTAGTAATTTGTTAAACGTAATAATAACTACAAAATAGTATAAAAGGGAAACAAACTGTCTTTAATAATACCGTGCAAAACAGTTAAATTTTGAACGTTCTCAGAATTCCATGAAACTTGACCCAAACGTTGGTTTAGACACATGCATTTGTATGGTAAATTTGGTAAGCATAATAATAACTACAAATTAGTATAAAAGGGAAACAAACTTGTTTTATTAAAACCGTGACAAACAACTAAATTTTGAACGTTTTCAGAATTTCACAAAACTTGACCCAAACGTAGGTCTAGACACATTCTTTTGTGTGGTAAATTTGCTAAGCGAAATAATAACTACAAATTAGTAGAAAAGGGAAGCAAACTTGCGTTGAAATGATCGTGACAAACTGCTAAATTTTGATCGTTCTCAGAATTCCACAAACATGACCCAAACGTAGGTCTAGACCCATTCTTTTGTGTGGTAAATTTGCTAAACGTAATAATAACTACAAATTAGTAGAAAAGGGAAACAAACTTGCGTTGAAATAACTGTGACAAACTGCTAAAGTTTGATCGTTCTCATAATTCCACAAAACATGACTCAAACGTAGGGCTATACCCATTCTTTTGTTTGGTAAATTTGCTGAGTGTAATAATAACTAGAAATTAGTAGGAAAGGGAAACAAACTGGCTTTAATAAAACCGTGCAAAAATAGCTAAATTTTGTACGTTCTGAGAATTCCTTGGTCTGTTATTATTACAAAATCCTTGCTAAGCGCATCCCTTGGTCTTTTGAGGGAGACACCAATTGATTGTTGTACTATACTCCTTTTTTTAATGAAACTTACCTTTACCCAAAAAAAAAAGTCACCTTATTATTTCGAGGTCAGCACAGGGTTTACGGGAGGAAATGCTGGCAGTACTTGGATTCCAGGAAGGACTTCTGCCAATGAGATGTTTGGGACTTCCTCTATTATCCTCCAGATTATCGATTGCTGATTGTCGTCCATTATTGTTGAAAATTGATAAACGTATTTCTGGTTGGGAGGGTTTGGCACTCTCATATGCCGGTAGAGTACAAATTATAAAATCTGTACTGATGTCGGTGAGCTTATACTGGACTTCGGCTTTCATTTTACCATAGAAAGTTACATACGAAATTGAAAAGAGGATGCAAAATTTCTTATGGAAGGGCACAACAAACAGTGGCTACGCTAAGGTAGAATGGAAAGAATTATGTCGGCCGGTGGAGGAGGGAGGCCTAGGATTCAAGGACATTACCACCTTGAATCGCGCCTTAATGACCAAGAAACTTTGTGATATCATTCGATGTGATAGGACTTCTATTTGGGTTGAGTGGCTATATCAAGGCCGATTACGTGACACCTGTATATGGACGATCCAAGAACACGAAGGTTCTTGGGGTTGGAGGAAAATCTTACAACTACGGGCTTTTCTCCGCCCTATGGTGGACTATCAGATCGGTGATTGGAGACGATTTCACCTATGGCAGGACCCTTGGCATTCTCTTGGTCCTCTTATAGAGACATTTCCACAGGGGCCGAGGCTACTCAGACTTGACAAATCAGCAAAACTCAGCACGGTGATTAGTGGAAGAGAATGGCAGTGGCCAATGATCACAGATTTCGAGTGCTTGGAGATCACACACACACTACCGGCAATCCGCGGAGGAGATGACCGGGTAGTATGGAGATTTGATTAGGGACAACCCACAACTCAGCCTCTTTACAGGTTGTTCGATCCCCCTAGGCCGAAGGTAGGCTGGTCTTCACTACTTTCGGGCTCTCTTAAGATTCCTCGTCACTTATTCATCTTATGGCTTGCCATCCTTGGCAAGCTACCCACGACAGACAAACCATGGCTATCTCATCTTGGCACATGCATTTTGTGTAATGAGGGGGCACTAGAAACACACGCCCACTTATTCTTCCAGTGCAAATTTAGTCGACAGTGTCTCACAACAATCCGGAAGGTGTTAGGATTCCATTGGCCCAATACAGACTGGACAAGAGATATTGAGTGGGCTTCATGGAGATGGACGGGAAAGCACATCATTAACATTGCTTATCGAGCACTACTAGCATCATGTGTTTACCACATTTGGAGAGAAAGGAACTTGAGACGATTCGAGCACGTTGAAAGGACACCAAACATCATAGCTAAATTGATAGTTGATGACGTCAGGCAGCGGATTCTTAGTATCACATTAGCTACCTCGGTCAGTACACGAGCTTTGTATAGACTTTGGCGTATCCCTTGGCCAGCCGAGGGAGAAACCAACTGATTGCCAGTTTGTTGTACTGTATTTTTTTTATCTTATTGAAAATTACATTTACCCAAAAAAAATTCCATGAAACTTGACCCAAACGTTGGTCTAGACCAATTCTTTTGTGTGGTAAATTTGCTAAACCTAATAATAACTACAAGTTAGTCGAAAAGGGAAACAAACTTGTTTTAATAAAACCGTGACAAACAGCTAAATTTTGAACGTTCTCAGAATTCCACGAAACTTGACCCAAGCGTAGGTCTAGACCCATTTTTTTGGGTGGTAAATTTGCTAAGCGTAATAATAACTACAAATTAGTAGAAAAGGAGAATAAACTTGCGTTGAAATAACCGTGACAAACTGCTAAATTTTGATCGTTCTCAGAATTCCATAAAACTTGACCCAAACGTAGGTCTAGACCCATTCTTTTGTGTGGTAAATTTACTAAGCGTAATAATAACTAGAAATTAGTGGAAAAGGGAAACAAACTGGCTTTAATAAAACCGTGCAAAAAAGCCAAATTTTGTACATTCTGAGAATTCCATGAAACTTGACCCAAACGTTGGTTTAGACCCGTGCATTTGTGTAGTAAATTTGTTAAACGTGATAATAACTACAAAATAGTATAAAAGGAAAACAAACATGCTATAATAAAACTGTGCAAAACAGTTAAATTTGGAATGTTCTCAGAATTCCACGAAACTTTACCCAAACGTTGGTATAGACACATGCATTTGTCTGGTAAATTTGATAAGCGTAATAATGATTACAAATTAGTATAAAAGGAAAACAAACTTGTTTTAATAAAACCGTGCAAAACAACTAAATTTTGAACATTCTCAAAATTCTACGAAAATTGACCCAAATATTGGTCTAGACCCATGCATTTTGTGTGGTAAATTTGCTAAGGGTAATAATAACTACAAATTAGTAGAAATGGAAAACAAACTTTCTTATATAAAACCGTGCCAAACAGCTAAATTTTGAACGTTCTCAAAATTCCACGAAACTTGACCCAAACATTGGTCTAGACCAATTCTTTTGTGTGGTAAATTTGCTAAACCAAATAATAACTACAAATTAGTAGAAAAGGGATAAACCATAGCATCTCACTCGCTAGATCAGTCAGTACACGTGCTTTATTTCGATTATGGCGAATCCCTTGGCCTGTCGAGGGATAAAACCATTTCGGGACCATATTGTTGTACTGTACCGTTTTTAGTCAATGAAACATACTTTTACCAAAAAAGAAACAAACTTGTTTTAATAAAATCGTGACAAACAGCTAAATTTTGAACGTTCTCAGAATTCCACGAAACGTAACCCAAGCGTAGGTCTAGACCCATTCTTTTGTGTGGTAAATTTGCTAAGCATAATAATAACTACAAATTAGTAGAAAAGGGAAACAAACTTGAGTTAAAATAACCGTGACAAACTGCTAAATTTTGATCGTTCACAGAATTCCACAAAACTTGACCCAAACGTAGGTCTACACCTATTCTTTTGTGTGGTAAATTTGCTAACTAGAAATTATTGGAAAAGGGAAACAAACTGGCTTTAATAAAACCGTGCAAAATAGCTAAATTTTGTACGTTCTGAGAATTCCATGATACTTGACCCAAACGTTGGTTTAGACCCATGCATTTGTGTAGTAATTTGTTAAACGTAATAATAACTACAAAATAGTATAAAAGGGAAACAAACTGTCTTTAATAATACCGTGCAAAACAGTTAAATTTTGAACGTTCTCAGAATTCCATGAAACTTGACCCAAACGTTGGTTTAGACACATGCATTTGTGTGGTAAATTTGGTAAGCATAATAATAACTACAAATTAGTATAAAAGGGAAACAAACTTGTTTTATTAAAACCGTGACAAACAACTAAATTTTGAACGTTTTCAGAATTTCACAAAACTTGACCCTAACGTAGGTCTAGACACATTCTTTTGTGTGGTAAATTTGCTAAGCGAAATAATAACTACAAATTAGTAGAAAAGGGAAGCAAACTTGCGTTGAAATGATCGTGACAAACTGCTAAATTTTGATCGTTCTCAGAATTCCACAAACATGACCCAAACGTAGGTCTAGACCCATTCTTTTGTGTGGTAAATTTGCTAAACGTAATAATAACTACAAATTAGTAGAAAAGGGAAACAAACTTGCGTTGAAATAACTGTGACAAACTGCTAAAGTTTGATCGTTCTCATAATTCCACAAAACATGACTCAAACGTAGGGCTATACCCATTCTTTTGTTTGGTAAATTTGCTGAGTGTAATAATAACTAGAAATTAGTAGGAAAGGGAAACAAACTGGCTTTAATAAAACCGTGCAAAAATAGCTAAATTTTGTACGTTCTGAGAATTCCTTGGTCTGTTATTATTACAAAATCCTTGCTAAGCGCATCCCTTGGTCTTTTGAGGGAGACACCAATTGATTGTTGTACTATACTCCTTTTTTTAATGAAACTTACCTTTACCCAAAAAAAAAAGTCACCTTATTATTTCGAGGTCAGCACAGGGTTTACGGGAGGAAATGCTGGCAGTACTTGGATTCCAGGAAGGACTTCTGCCAATGAGATGTTTGGGACTTCCTCTATTATCCTCCAGATTATCGATTGCTGATTGTCGTCCATTATTGTTGAAAATTGATAAACGTATTTCTGGTTGGGAGGGTTTGGCACTCTCATATGCCGGTAGAGTACAAATTATAAAATCTGTACTGATGTCGGTGAGCTTATACTGGACTTCGGCTTTCATTTTACCATAGAAAGTTACATACGAAATTGAAAAGAGGATGCAAAATTTCTTATGGAAGGGCACAACAAACAGTGGCTACGCAAAGGTAGAATGGAAAGAATTATGTCGGCCGGTGGAGGAGGGAGGCCTAGGATTCAAGGACATTACCACCTTGAATCGCGCCTTAATGACCAAGAAACTTTGTGATATCATTCGATGTGATAGGACTTCTATTTGGGTTGAGTGGCTATATCAAGGCCGATTACGTGACACCTGTATATGGACGATCCAAGAACACGAAGGTTCTTGGGGTTGGAGGAAAATCTTACAACTACGGGCTTTTCTCCGCCCTATGGTGGACTATCAGATCGGTGATTGGAGACGATTTCACCTATGGCAGGACCCTTGGCATTCTCTTGGTCCTCTTATAGAGACATTTCCACAGGGGCCGAGGCTACTCAGACTTGACAAATCAGCAAAACTCAGCACGGTGATTAGTGGAAGAGAATGGCAGTGGCCAATGATCACAGATTTCGAGTGCTTGGAGATCACACACACACTACCGGCAATCCGCGGAGGAGATGACCGGGTAGTATGGAGATTTGATTAGGGACAACCCACAACTCAGCCTCTTTACAGGTTGTTCGATCCCCCTAGGCCGAAGGTAGGCTGGTCTTCACTACTTTCGGGCTCTCTTAAGATTCCTCGTCACTTATTCATCTTATGGCTTGCCATCCTTGGCAAGCTACCCACGACAGACAAACCATGGCTATCTCATCTTGGCACATGCATTTTGTGTAATGAGGGGGCACTAGAAACACACGCCCACTTATTCTTCCAGTGCAAATTTAGTCGACAGTGTCTCACAACAATCCGGAAGGTGTTAGGATTCCATTGGCCCAATACAGACTGGACAAGAGATATTGAGTGGGCTTCATGGAGATGGAGGGGAAAGCACATCATTAACATTGCTTATCGAGCACTACTAGCATCATGTGTTTACCACATTTGGAGAGAAAGGAACTTGAGACGATTCGAGCACGTTGAAAGGACACCAAACATCATAGCTAAATTGATAGTTGATGACGTCAGGCAGCGGATTCTTAGTATCACATTAGCTACCTCGGTCAGTACACGAGCTTTGTATAGACTTTGGCGTATCCCTTGGCCAGCCGAGGGAGAAACCAACTGATTGCCAGTTTGTTGTACTGTATTTTTTTTATCTTATTGAAAATTACATTTACCCAAAAAAAATGCCATGAAACTTGACCCAAACGTTGGTCTAGACCAATTCTTTTGTGTGGTAAATTTGCTAAACCTAATAATAACTACAAGTTAGTCGAAAAGGGAAACAAACTTGTTTTAATAAAACCGTGACAAACAGCTAAATTTTGAACGTTCTCAGAATTCCACGAAACTTGACCCAAGCGTAGGTCCAGACCCATTTTTTTGGGTGGTAAATTTGCTAACCGCAATAATAACTACAAATTAGTAGAAAAGGAGAATAAACTTGCGTTGAAATAACCGTGACAAACTGCTAAATTTTGATCGTTCTCAGAATTCCATAAAACTTGACCCAAACGTAGGTCTAGACCCATTCTTTTGTGTGGTAAATTTACTAAGCGTAATAATAACTAGAAATTAGTGGAAAAGGGAAACAAACTGGCTTTAATAAAACCGTGCAAAAAAGCCAAATTTTGTACATTCTGAGAATTCCATGAAACTTGACCCAAACCTTGGTTTAGACCCGTGCATTTGTGTGGTAAATTTGTTAAACGTGATAATAACTACAAAATAGTATAAAAGGAAAACAAACATGCTATAATAAAACTGTGCAAAACAGTTAAATTTGGAATGTTCTCAGAATTCCACGAAACTTGACCCAAACGTTGGTATAGACACATGCATTTGTCTGGTAAATTTGATAAGCGTAATAATGATTACAAATTAGTATAAAAGGAAAACAAACTTGTTTTAATAAAACCGTGCAAAACAACTAAATTTTGAACATTCTCAAAATTCTACGAAAATTGACCCAAATGTTGGTCTAGACCCATGCATTTGTGTGGTAAATTTGCTAAGGGTAATAATAACTACAAATTAGTAGAAATGGGAAACAGACTTGCTTATATAAAACCGTGCCAAACAGCTAAATTTTGAACGTTCTCAAAATTCCACGAAACTTGACCCAAACATTGGTCTAGACCAATTCTTTTGTGTGGTAAATTTGCTAAACCAAATAATAACTACAAGTTAGTAGAAAAGGGATAAACCATAGCATCTCACTCGCTAGATCAGTCAGTACACGTGCTTTATTTCGATTATGGCGAATCCCTTGGCCTGTCGAGGGATAAAACCATTTCGGGACCATATTGTTGTACTGTACCGTTTTTAGTCAATGAAACATACTTTTACCAAAAAAGAAACAAACTTGTTTTAATAAAATCGTGACAAACAGCTAAATTTTGAACGTTCTCAGAATTCCACGAAACGTAACCCAAGCGTAGGTCTAGACCCATTCTTTTGTGTGAGAAATTTGCTAAGCATAATAATAACTACAAATTGGTAGAAAAGGGAAACAAACTTGAGTTAAAATAACCGTGACAAACTGCTAAATTTTGATCGTTCACAGAATTCCACAAAACTTGACCCAAACGTAGGTCTACACCTATTCTTTTGTGTGGTAAATTTGCTAACTAGAAATTATTGAAAAAGGGAAACAAACTGGCTTTAATAAAACCGTGCAAAATAGCTAAATTTTGTACGTTCTAAGAATTCCATGATACTTGACCCAAACGTTGGTTTAGACCCATGCATTTGTGTAGTAATTTGTTAAACGTAATAATAACTACAAAATAGTATAAAAGGGAAACAAACTGTCTTTAATAATACCGTGCAAAACAGTTAAATTTTGAACGTTCTCAGAATTCCATGAAACTTGACCCAAACGTTGGTTTAGACACATGCATTTGTGTGGTAAATTTGGTAAGCATAATAATAACTACAAATTAGTATAAAAGGGAAACAAACTTGTTTTATTAAAACCGTGACAAACAACTAAATTTTGAACGTTTTCAGAATTTCACAAAACTTGACCCAAACGTAGGTCTAGACACATTCTTTTGTGTGGTAAATTTGCTAAGCGAAATAATAACTACAAATTAGTAGAAAAGGGAAGCAAACTTGCGTTGAAATGATCGTGACAAACTGCTAAATTTTGATCGTTCTCAGAATTCCACAAACATGACCCAAACGTAGGTCTAGACCCATTCTTTTGTGTGGTAAATTTGCTAAACGTAATAATAACTACAAATTAGTAGAAAAGGGAAACAAACTTGCGTTGAAATAACTGTGACAAACTGCTAAAGTTTGATCGTTCTCATAATTCCACAAAACATGACTCAAACGTAGGGCTATACCCATTCTTTTGTGTGGTAAATTTGTTGAGTGTAATAATAACTAGAAATTAGTAGGAAAGGGAAACAAACTGGCTTTAATAAAACCGTGCAAAAATAGCTAAATTTTGTACGTTCTGAGAATTCCTTGGTCTGTTATTATTACAAAATCCTTGCTAAGCGCATCCCTTGGTCTTTTGAGGGAGACACCAATTGATTGTTGTACTATACTCCTTTTTTTAATGAAACTTACCTTTACCCAAAAAAAAAAGTCACCTTATTATTTCGAGGTCAGCACAGGGTTTACGGGAGGAAATGCTGGCAGTACTTGGATTCCAGGAAGGACTTCTGCCAATGAGATGTTTGGGACTTCCTCTATTATCCTCCAGATTATCGATTGCTGATTTTCGTCCATTATTGTTGAAAATTGATAAACGTATTTCTGGTTGGGAGGGTTTGGCACTGTCATATGCCGGTAGAGTACAAATTATAAAATCTGTACTGATGTCGGTGAGCTTATACTGGACTTCGGCTTTCATTTTACCATAGAAAGTTACATATGAAATTGAAAAGAGGATGCAAAATTTCTTATGGAAGGGCACAACAAACAGTGGCTACGCAAAGGTAGAATGGAAAGAATTATGTCGGCCGGTGGAGGAGGGAGGCCTAGGATTCAAGGACATTACCACCTTGAATCGCGCCTTAATGACCAAGAAACTTTGTGCTATCATTCGATGTGATAGGACTTCTATTTGGGTTGAGTGGCTATATCAAGGCCGATTACGTGACACCTGTATATGGACGATCCAAGAACACGGAGGTTCTTGGGGTTGGAGAAAAATCTTACAACTACGGGCTTTTCTCCGCCCTATGGTGGACTATCAGATCGGTGATTGGAGACGATTTCACCTATGGCAGGACCCTTGGCATTCTCTTGGTCCTCTTATAGAGACATTTCCACAGGGGCCGACGCTACTCAGACTTGACAAATCAGCAAAACTCAGCACGGTGATTAGTGGAAGAGAATGGCAGTGGCCAATGATCACAGATTTCGAGTGCTTGGAGATCACACACACACTACCGGCAATCCGCAGAGGAGATGACCGGGTAGTATGGAGATTTGATTAGGGACAACCCACAACTCAGCCTCTTTACAGGCTGTTCGATCCCCCTAGGCCGAAGGTAGGCTGGTCTTCACTACTTTCGGGCTCTCTTAAGATTCCTCGTCACTTATTCATCTTATGGCTTGCCATCCTTGGCAAGCTACCCACGACAGACAAACCATGGCTATCTCATCTTGGCACATGCATTTTGTGTAATGAGGGGGCACTAGAAACACACGCCCACTTATTCTTCTAGTGCAAATTTAGTCGACAGTGTCTCACAACAATCCGGAAGGTGTTAGGATTCCATTGGCCCAATACAGACTGGACAAGAGATATTGAGTGGGCTTCATGGAGATGGAGGGGAAAGCACATCATTAACATTGCTTATCGAGCACTACTAGCATCATGTGTTTACACATTTGGAGAGAAAGGAACTTGAGACGATTCGAGCACGTTGAAAGGACACCAAACATCATAGCTAAATTGATAGTTGATGACATCAGGCAGCGGATTCTTAGTATCACATTAGCTACCTCGGTCAGTACACGAGCTTTGTATAGACTTTGGCGTATCCCTTGGCCAGCCGAGGGAGAAACCAACTGATTGCCAGTTTGTTGTACTGTATTTTTTTTATCTTATTGAAAATTACATTTGCCCAAAAAAAATTCCATGAAACTTGACCCAAACGTTGGTCTAGACCAATTCTTTTGTGTGGTAAATTTGCTAAACCTAATAATAACTACAAGTTAGTCGAAAAGGGAAACAAACTTGTTTTAATAAAACCGTGACAAACAGCTAAATTTTGAACGTTCTCAGAATGCCACGAAACTTGACCCAAAACGTAGGTCTAGACCCATTTTTTTGGGTGGTAAATTTGCTAAGCGTAATAATAACTACAAATTAGTAGAAAAGGAGAATAAACTTGCGTTGAAATAACCGTGACAAACTGCTAAATTTTGATCGTTCTCAGAATTCCATAAAACTTGACCCAAACGTAGGTCTAGACCCATTCTTTTGCGTGGTAAATTTACTAAGCGTAATAATAACTAGAAATTAGTGGAAAAGGGAAACAAACTGGCTTTAATAAAACCGTACAAAAAAGCCAAATTTTGTACATTCTGAGAATTCCATGAAACTTGACCCAAACATTGGTTTAGACCCGTGCATTTGTGTAGTAAATTTGTTAAACGTGATAATAACTACAAAATAGTATAAAAGGAAAACAAACATGCTATAATAAAACTGTGCAAAACAGTTAAATTTGGAATGTTCTCAGAATTCCACGAAACTTGACCCAAACGTTGGTATAGACACATGCATTTGTCTGGTAAATTTGATAAGCGTAATAATGATTACAAATTAGTATAAAAGGAAAACAAACTTGTTTTAATAAAACCGTGCAAAACAACTAAATTTTGAACATTCTCAAAATTCTACGAAAATTGACCTAAATATTGGTCTAGACCCATGCATTTGTGTGGTAAATTTGCTAAGGGTAATAATAACTACAAATTAGTAGAAATGGGAAACAGACTTGCTTATATAAAACCGTGCCAAACAGCTAAATTTTGAACGTTCTCAAAATTCCACGAAACTTGACCCAAACATTGGTCTAGACCAATTCTTTTGTGTGGTAAATTTGCTAAACCAAATAATAACTACAAGTTAGTAGAAAAGGGATAAACCATAGCATCTCACTCGCTAGATCAGTCAGTACACGTGCTTTATTTCGATTATGGCGAATCCCTTGGCCTGTCGAGGGATAAAACCATTTCGGGACCATATTGTTGTACTGTACCGTTTTTAGTCAATGAAACATACTTTTACCAAAAAAGAAACAAACTTGTTTTAATAAAATCGTGACAAACAGCTAAATTTTGAACGTTCTCAGAATTCCACGAAACGTAACCCAAGCGTAGGTCTAGACCCATTCTTTTGTGTGAGAAATTTGCTAAGCATAATAATAACTACAAATTGGTAGAAAAGGGAAACAAACTTGAGTTAAAATAACCGTGACAAACTGCTAAATTTTGATCGTTCACAGAATTCCACAAAACTTGACCCAAACGTAGGTCTACACCTATTCTTTTGTGTGGTAAATTTGCTAACTAGAAATTATTGGAAAAGGGAAACAAACTGGCTTTAATAAAACCGTGCAAAATAGCTAAATTTTGTACGTTCTGAGAATTCCATGATACTTGACCCAAACGTTGGTTTAGACCCATGCATTTGTGTAGTAATTTGTTAAACGTAATAATAACTACAAAATAGTATAAAAGGGAAACAAACTGTCTTTAATAATACCGTGCAAAATAATTAAATTTTGAACGTTCTCAGAATTCCATGAAACTTGACCCAAACGTTGGTTTAGACACATGCATTTGTGTGGTAAATTTGGTAAGCATAATAATAACTACAAATTAGTATAAAAGGGAAACAAACTTGTTTTATTAAAACCGTGACAAACAACTAAATTTTGAACGTTTTCAGAATTTCACAAAACTTGACCCAAACGTAGGTCTAGACACATTCTTTTGTGTGGTAAATTTGCTAAGCGAAATAATAACTACAAATTAGTAGAAAAGGGAAGCAAACTTGCGTTGAAATAATCGTGACAAACTGCTAAATTTTGATCGTTCTCAGAATTCCACAAACATGACCCAAACGTAGGTCTAGACCCATTCTTTTGTGTGGTAAATTTGCTAAACGTAATAATAACTACAAATTAGTAGAAAAGGGAAACAAACTTGCGTTGAAATAACTGTGACAAACTGCTAAAGTTTGATCGTTCTCATAATTCCACAAAACATGACTCAAAAGTAGGGCTATACCCATTCTTTTGTGTGGTAAATTTGCTGAGTGTAATAATAACTAGAAATTAGTAGGAAAGGGAAACAAACTGGCTTTAATAAAACCGTGCAAAAATAGCTAAATTTTGTACGTTCTGAGAATTCCTTGGTCTGTTATTATTACAAAATCCTTGCTAAGCGCATCCCTTGGTCTTTTGAGGGAGACACCAATTTGATTGTTGTACTATACTCCTTTTTTTAATGAAACTTACCTTTACCCAAAAAAAAAAGTCACCTTATTATTTCGAGGTCAGCACAGGGTTTACGGGAGGAAATGCTGGCAGTACTTGGATTCCAGGAAGGACTTCTGCCAATGAGATGTTTGGGACTTCCTCTATTATCCTCCAGATTATCGATTGCTGATTGTCGTCCATTATTGTTGAAAATTGATAAACGTATTTCTGGTTGGGAGGGTTTGGCACTCTCATATGCCGGTAGAGTACAAATTATAAAATCTGTACTGATGTCGGTGAGCTTATACTGGACTTCGGCTTTCATTTTACCATAGAAAGTTACATACGAAATTGAAAAGAGGATGCAAAATTTCTTATGGAAGGGCACAACAAACAGTGGCTACGCAAAGGTAGAATGGAAAGAATTATGTCGGCCGGTGGAGGAGGGAGGCCTAGGATTCAAGGACATTACCACCTTGAATCGCGCCTTAATGACCAAGAAACTTTGTGATATCATTCGATGTGATAGGACTTCTATTTGGGTTGAGTGGCTATATCAAGGCCGATTACGTGACACCTGTATATGGACGATCCAAGAACACGGAGGTTCTTGGGGTTGGAAGAAAATCTTACAACTACGGGCTTTTCTCCGCCCTATGGTGGACTATCAGATCGGTGATTGGAGACGATTTCACCTATGGCAGGACCCTTGGCATTCTCTTGGTCCTCTTATACAGACATTTCCACAGGGGCCGACGCTACTCAGACTTGACAAATCAGCAAAACTCAGCACGGTGATTAGTGGAAGAGAATGGCAGTGGCCAATGATCACAGATTTCGAGTGCTTGGAGATCACACACACACTACCGGCAATCCGCGGAGGAGATGACCGGGTAGTATGGAGATTTGATTAGGGACAACCCACAACTCAGCCTCTTTACAGGCTGTTCGATCCCCCTAGGCCGAAGGTAGGCTGGTCTTCACTACTTTTGGGCTCTCTTAAGATTCCTCGTCACTTATTCATCTTATGGCTTGCCATCCTTGGCAAGCTACCCACGATAGACAAACCATGGCTATCTCATCTTGGCACATGCATTTTGTGTAATGAGGGGGCACTAGAAACACACGCCCACTTATTCTTCTAGTGCAAATTTAGTCGACAGTGTCTCACAACAATCCGGAAGGTGTTAGGATTCCATTGGCCCAATACAGACTGGACAAGAGATATTGAGTGGGCTTCATGGAGATTGAGGGGAAAGCACATCATTAACATTGCTTATCGAGCACTACTAGCATCATGTGTTTACCACATTTGGAGAGAAAGGAACTTGAGACGATTCGAGCACGTTGAAAGGACACCAAACATTATAGCTAAATTGATAGTTGATGACGTCAGGCAGCGGATTCTTAGTATCACATTAGCTACCTCGGTCAGTACACGAGCTTTGTATAGACTTTGGCGTATCCCTTGGCCCGCCGAGGGAGAAACCAACTGATTGCCAGTTTGTTGTACTGTATTTTTTTTATCTTATTGAAAATTACATTTACCCAAAAAAAATTCCATGAAACTTGACCCAAACGTTGGTCTAGACCAATTCTTTTGTGTGGTAAATTTGCTAAACCTATAACTACAAGTTAGTCGAAAAGGGAAACAAATTTATTTTAATAAAACCGTGACAAACAGTTAAATTTTGAACGTTCTCAGAATTCCACGAAACTTGACCCAAACGTAGGTCTAGACCCATTTTTTTGGGTGGTAAATTTGCTAAGCGTAATAATAACTACAAATTAGTAGAAAAGGAGAATAAACTTGCGTTGAAATAACCGTGACAAACTGCTAAATTTTGATCGTTCTCAGAATTCCATAAAACTTGACCCAAACGTAGGTCTAGACCCATTCTTTTGTGTGGTAAATTTACTAAGCGTAATAATAACTAGAAATTAGTGGAAAAGGGAAACAAACTGGCTTTAATAAAACCGTGGAAAAAAGCCAAATTTTGTACATTCTGAGAATTCCATGAAACTTGACCCAAACGTTGGTTTAGACCCGTGCATTTGTGTAGTAAATTTGTTAAACGTGATAATAACTACAAAATAGTATAAAAGGAAAACAAACATGCTATAATAAAACTGTGCAAAACAGTTAAATTTGGAATGTTCTCAGAATTCCACGAAACTTGACCCAAACGTTGGTATAGACACATGCATTTGTCTGGTAAATTTGATAAGCGTAATAATGATTACAAATTAGTATAAAAGGAAAACAAACTTGTTTTAATAAAACCGTGCAAAACAACTAAATTTTGAACATTCTCAAAATTCTACGAAAATTGACCCAAATATTGGTCTAGACCCATGCATTTGTGTGGTAAATTTGTTAAGGGTAATAATAACTACAAATTAGTAGAAATGGGAAACAAACTTGCTTATATAAAACCGTGCCAAACAGCTAAATTTTGAACGTTCTCAAAATTCCACGAAACTTGACCCAAACATTGGTCTAGACCAATTCTTTTGTGTGGTAAATTTGCTAAACCAAATAATAACTACAAGTTAGTAGAAAAGGGATAAACCATAGCATCTCACTCGCTAGATCAGTCAGTACACGTGCTTTATTTCGATTATGGCGAATCCCTTGGCCTGTCGAGGGATAAAACCATTTCGGGACCATATTGTTGTACTGTACCGTTTTTAGTCAATGAAACATACTTTTACCAAAAAAGAAACAAACTTGTTTTCATAAAATCGTGACAAATAGCTAAATTTTGAACGTTCTCAGAATTCCACGAAACGTAACCCAAGCGTAGGTATAGACCCATTCTTTTGTGTGGTAAATTTGCTAAGCATAATAATAACTACAAATTAGTAGAAAAGGGAAACAAACTTGAGTTAAAATAACCGTGACAAACTGCTAAATTTTGATCGTTCACAGAATTCCACAAAACTTGACCCAAACGTAGGTCTACACCTATTCTTTTGTGTGGTAAATTTGCTAACTAGAAATTATTGGAAAAGGGAAACAAACTGGCTTTAATAAAACCGTGCAAAATAGCTAAATTTTGTACGTTCTGAGAATTCCATGATACTTGACCCAAACGTTGGTTTAGACCCATGCATTTGTGTAGTAATTTGTTAAACGTAATAATAACTACAAAATAGTATAAAAGGGAAACAAACTGTCTTTAATAATACCGTGCAAAACAGTTAAATTTTGAACGTTCTCAGAATTCCATGAAACTTGAACCAAACGTTGGTTTAGACACATGCATTTGTGTGGTAAATTTGGTAAGCATAATAATAACTAAAAATTAGTATAAAAGGGAAACAAACTTGTTTTATTAAAACCGTGACAAACAACTAAATTTTGAACGTTTTTAGAATTTCACAAAACTTGACCCAAACGTAGGTCTAGACACATTCTTTTGTGTGGTAAATTTGCTAAGCGAAATAATAACTATAAATTAGTAGAAAAGGGAAGCAAACTTGCGTTGAAATGATCGTGACAAACTGCTAAATTTTGATCGTTCTCAGAATTCCACAAACATGACCCAAACGTAGGTCTAGACCCATTCTTTTGTGTGGTAAATTTGCTAAACGTAATAATAACTACAAATTAGTAGAAAAGGGAAACAAACTTGCGTTGAAATAACTGTGACAAACTGCTGAAGTTTGATCGTTCTCATAATTCCACAAAACATGACTCAAACGTAGGGCTATACCCATTCTTTTGTGTGGTAAATTTGCTGAGTGTAATAATAACTAGAAATTAGTAGGAAAGGGAAACAAACTGGCTTTAATAAAACCGTGCAAAAATAGCTAAATTTTGTACGTTCTGAGAATTCCTTGGTCTGTTATTATTACAAAATCCTTGCTAAGCGCATCCCTTGGTCTTATGAGGGAGACACCAATTGATTGTTGTACTATACTCCTTTTTTTAATGAAACTTACCTTTACCCAAAAAAAAAAGTCACCTTATTATTTCGAGGTCAGCACAGGGTTTACGGGAGGAAATGCTGGCAGTACTTGGATTCCAGGAAGGACTTCTGCCAATGAGATGTTTGGGACTTCCTCTATTATCCTCCAGATTATCGATTGCTGATTTTCGTCCATTATTGTTGAAAATTGATAAACGTATTTCTGGTTGGGAGGGTTTGGCACTGTCATATGACGGTAGAGTACAAATTATAAAATCTGTACTGATGTCGGTGAGCTTATACTGGACTTCGGCTTTCATTTTACCATAGAAAGTTACATACGAAATTGAAAAGAGGATGCAAAATTTCTTATGGAAGGGCACAACAAACAATGGCTACGCAAAGGTAGAATGGAAAGAATTATGTCGGCCGGTGGAGGAGGGAGGCCTAGGATTCAAGGACATTACCACCTTGAATCGCGCCTTAATGACCAAGAAACTTTGTGATATCATTCGATGTGATAGGACTTCTATTTGGGTTGAGTGGCTATATCAAGGCCGATTACGTGACACCTGTATATGGACGATCCAAGAACACGGAGGTTCTTGGGGTTGGAGGAAAATCTTACAACTACGGGCTTTTCTCCGCCCTATGGTGGACTATCAGATCGGTGATTGGAGACGATTTCACCTATGGCAGGACCCTTGGCATTCTCTTGGTCCTCTTATAGAGACATTTCCACACGGGCCGAGGCTACTCAGACTTGACAAATCAGCAAAACTCAGCACGGTGATTAGTGGAAGAGAATGGCAGTGGCCAATGATCACAGATTTCGAGTGCTTGGAGATCACACACACACTACCGGCAATCCGCGGAGGAGATGACCGGGTAGTATGGAGATTTGATTAGGGACAACCCACAACTCAGCCTCTTTACAGGTTGTTCGATCCCCCTAGGCCGAAGGTAGGCTGGTCTTCACTACTTTCGGGCTCTCTTAAGATTCCTCGTCACTTATTCATCTTATGGCTTGCCATCCTTGGCAAGCTACCCACGACAGACAAACCATGGCTATCTCATCTTGGCACATGCATTTTGTGTAATGAGGGGGCACTAGAAACACACGCCCACTTATTCTTCCAGTGCAAATTTAGTCGACAGTGTCTCACAACAATCCGGAAGGTGTTAGGATTCCATTGGCCCAATACAGACTGGACAAGAGATATTGAGTGGGCTTCATGGAGATGGAGGGGAAAGCACATCATTAACATTGCTTATCGAGCACTACTAGCATCATGTGTTTACCACATTTGGAGAGAAAGGAACTTGAGACGATTCGAGCACGTTGAAAGGACACCAAACATCATAGCTAAATTGATAGTTGATGACGTCAGGCAGCGGATTCTTAGTATCACATTAGCTACCTCGGTCAGTACACGAGCTTTGTATAGACTTTGGCGTATCCCTTGGCCAGCCGAGGGAGAAACCAACTGATTGCCAGTTTGTTGTACTGTATTTTTTTTATCTTATTGAAAATTACATTTACCCAAAAAAAATTCCATGAAACTTGACCCAAACGTTGGTCTAGACCAATTCTTTTGTGTGGTAAATTTGCTAAACCTAATAATAACTACAAGTTAGTCGAAAAGGGAAACAAACTTGTTTTAATAAAACCGTGACAAACAGCTAAATTTTGAACGTTCTCAGAATTCCACGAAACTTGACCCAAACGTAGGTCTAGACCCATTTTTTTGGGTGGTAAATTTGCTAAGCGTAATAATAACTACAAATTAGTAGAAAAGGAGAATAAACTTGCGTTGAAATAACCGTGACAAACTGCTAAATTTTGATCGTTCTCAGAATTCCATAAAACTTGACCCAAACGTAGGTCTAGACCCATTCTTTTGTGTGGTAAATTTACTAAGCGTAATAATAACTAGAAATTAGTAGAAAAGGGAAACAAACTGGCTTTAATAAAACCGTGCAAAAAAGCCAAATTTTGTACATTCTGAGAATTCCATGAAACTTGATCCAAACGTTGGTTTAGACCCGTGCATTTGTGTAGTAAATTTGTTAAACGTGATAATAACTACAAAATAGTATAAAAGGAAAACAAACATGCTATAATAAAACTGTGCAAAACAGTTAAATTTGGAATGTTCTCAGAATTCCATGAAACTTGACCCAAACGTTGGTATAGACACATGCATTTGTCTGGTAAATTTGATAAGCGTAATAATGATTACAAATTAGTATAAAAGGAAAACAAACTTGTTTTAATAAAACCGTGCAAAAAAACTAAATTTTGAACATTCTCAAAATTCTACGAAAATTGACCCAAATGTTGGTCTAGACCCATGCATTTGTGTGGTAAATTTGCTAAGGGTAATAATAACTACAAATTAGTAGAAATGGGAAACAAACTTGCTTATATAAAACCGTGCCAAACAGCTAAATTTTGAACGTTCTCAAAATTCCACGAAACTTGACCCAAACATTGGTCTAGACCAATTCTTTTGTGTGGTAAATTTGCTAAACCAAATAATAACTACAAGTTAGTAGAAAAGGGATAAACCATAGCATCTCACTTGCTAGATCAGTCAGTACACGTGCTTTATTTCGATTATGGCGAATCCCTTGGCCTGTCGAGGGATAAAACCATTTCGGGACTCTATGGGTTTTGCTGATGATTTGTTGTTATTCTGTCATGCTGATATGGACTCTATTGGAGTCTTTAAAACAGGATTGGATAGATTTGCTGTATGGTCGGGGCTCAGGCTAAACGTGCAGAAAAGCCATCTTATTATCTCACGTTCAGCCCAAGGACTTCGCGATGAGATGCTGACAGCACTTGGGTTTCAGGAGGGTGTCCTCCCGATGAGGTACTTGGGACTACCTCTCTTATCCTCTCGCTTAACAATTGCTGATTGTCGCCCATTATTGATGAAAATTGATAAACGTATTGCTGGTTGGGAGGGTATTGCATTGTCTTATGCTGGTAGAGTACAAATTATTAAATCTGTACTCAGGCGTTGAATTTATATTGGGTTTCAGCGTTCATACTGCCAAAGAAAGTTACCAATGAAATTGAGAAGAGGCTGAGAACTTTCTTGTGGAAAGGGACATCAACCAGTGGATATGCCAAGGTTGCCTGGAAAGACCTGTGCCGGCCGAAGGAGGAAGGAGGCCTAGGATTCAAGGACATCACTCTCTTGAATCGTGCATTAATGGCTAAGAAACTATGTGATATCATCAGATACGATAGAACCTCGATATGGGTTACATGGCTCTACCAGGGTCGATTACGAGATACTTCCATCTGGACTATTAGAGAGCATGGAGGATCATGGGGATGGCGGAAACTCCTCCGTTTACGGATCTTCCTCCGATCTATGGTGGATTATAAAATAGGAGATGGGAGAAGATTCTACCTATGGCAGGACCCATGGCATCATTTAGGACCTCTTCGTGATACATTCCCACGTGGACCGAGGTTACTTAGATTGGAGGAGTCAACAAAACTCTGTACGGTGATCAGTGGAGGAGAGTGGCAGTGGCCCCCTATCACAGATTTTGAGTGTTTGGAAATCACACATACACTACCCACAATCTATGGACATTATTTGGAGGTTCGACCATGGGATTCCTACTACTCAAACTCTTTATAGGCTTTTTGATCCGCCTGGACCGAAAGTAGACTGGTACTCGCTACTTTCGGGATCACTCAAGATTCCACGTCACTTATTCATCCTCTGGCTTGCTATTCTTGGAAAGTTGGCTACGACGGATAAACCATGGCTAGCCCACCTTGGCCTGTGCAATTTATGCAACGAGGGAGCGACGGAGACACACGACCACTTATTTTTCCAGTGCAGATTTAGTCGTCAGTGTATCACAGAAATTCAAAAAATAGTACGATTCTCGTGGCCCAATAGAGACTGGATGACGGATATTTTATGGGCGTCCCGGAGATGGAGAGGTCAGCACATTATTAACATGTCTTACCGAGCACTATTAGCATCATGTGTTTACCAATTTTGGAAGGAAAGAAATTTGAGACGATTTAAGCAAACTGAAAGGACTCCCAGTACCATGGCAGTAGTTATTATCGAGGATATCAAGCAGCGAATACATAGCATTACATTACCTAGTTCAGTCAGTACACGATCTTTATTTAGACTTTGGCGTATCCCTTGGCCTGTCGAGGGAGACACCAACTGATGACTTCCATGTTGTACTGTACTACAATGTTATTAATGAAACTTACATTTACCCAAAAAAAAAAAAAAACCATTTTGGGACCATATTGTTGTACTGTACCGTTTTTAGTCAATGAAACATACTTTTACCAAAAAAGAAACAAACTTGTTTTAATAAATTCGTGACAAACAGCTAAATTTTGAACGTTCTCAGAATCCCACGAAACGTAACCCAAGCGTAGGTCTAGACCCATTCTTTTGTGTGGTAAATTTGCTAAGCATAATAATAACTACAAATTAGTAGAAAAGGGAAACAAACTTGAGTTAAAATAACCGTGACAAACTGCTAAATTTTGATCGTTCACAGAATTCCACAAAACTTGACCCAAACGTAGGTCTACACCTATTCTTTTGTGTGGTAAATTTGCTAACTACAAATTATTGGAAAAGGGAAACAAACTGGCTTTAATAAAACCGTGCAAAATAGCTAAATTTTGTACGTTCTGAGAATTCCATGATACTTGACCCAAACGTTGGTTTAGACCCATGCATTTGTGTAGTAATTTGTTAAACGTAATAATAACTACAAAATAGTATAAAAGGGAAACAAACTGTCTTTAATAATACCGTGCAAAACAGTTAAATTTTGAACGTTCTCAGAATTCCATGAAACTTGACCCAAACGTTGGTTTAGACACATGCATTTGTGTGGTAAATTTGGTAAGCATAATAATAACTACAAATTAGTATAAAAGGGAAACAAACTTGTTTTAATAAAACGGTGACAAACAACTAAATTTTGAACGTTTTCAGAATTTCACAAAACTTGACCCAAACGTAGGTCTAGACACATTCTTTTGTGTGGTAAATTTGCTAAGCGTAATAATAACTACAAATTAGTAGAAAAGGGAAGTAAACTTGCATTGAAATGACCGTGACAAACTGCTAAATTTTGATCGTTCTCAGAATTCCACAAACATGACCCAAACGTAGGTCTAGACCCATTCTTTTGTGTGGTAAATTTGCTAAACGTAATAATAACTACAAATTAGTAGAAAAGTGAAACAAACTTGCGTTGAAATAACTGTGACAAACTGCTAAATTTTGATCGTTCTCATAATTCCACAAAACATGACTCAAACGTAGGGCTATACCCATTCTTTTGTGTGGTAAATTTGCTGAGTGTAATAATAACTAGAAATTAGTAGGAAAGGGAAACAAACTGGCTTTAATAAAACCGTGCAAAAATAGCTAAATTTTGTACGTTCTGAGAATTCCTTGGTCTGTTATTATTACAAAATCCTTGCTAAGCGCATCCCTTGGTCTTTTGAGGGAGACACCAATTTATTGTTGTACTATACTCCTTTTTTTAATGAAACTTACCTTTACCCAAAAAAAAAAGTCACCTTATTATTTCGAGGTCAGCACAGGGTTTACGGGAGGAAATGCTGGCAGTACTTGGATTCCAGGAAGGACTTCTGCCAATGAGATGTTTGGGACTTCCTCTATTATCCTCCAGATTATCGATTGCTGATTGTCGTCCATTATTGTTGAAAATTGATAAACGTATTTCTGGTTGGGAGGGTTTGGCACTGTCATATGCCGGTAGAGTACAAATTATAAAATCTGTACTGATGTCGGTGAGCTTATACTGGACTTCGGCTTTCATTTTACCATAGAAAGTTACATACGAAATTGAAAAGAGGATGCAAAATTTCTTATGGAAGGGCACAACAAACAGTGGCTACGCAAAGGTAGCATGGAAAGAATTATGTCGGCCGGTGGAGGAGGGAGGCCTAGGATTCAAGGACATTACCACCTTGAATCGCGCCTTAATGACCAAGAAACTTTCTGATATCATTCGATGTGATAGGACTTCTATTTGGGTTGAGTGGCTATATCAAGGCCGATTACGTGACACCTGTATATGGACGATCCAAGAACACGAAGGTTCTTGGGGTTGGAGGAAAATCTTACAACTACGGGCTTTTCTCCGCCCTATGGTGGACTATTAGATCGGTGATTGGAGACGATTTCACCTATGGCAGGACCCTTGGCATTCTCTTGGTCCTCTTATAGAGACATTTCCACAGGGGCCGAGGCTACTCAGACTTGACAAATCAGCAAAACTCAGCACGGTGATTAGTGGAGGAGAATGGCAGTGGCCAATGATCACAGATTTCGAGTGCTTGGAGATCACACACACACTACCGGCAATCCGCGGAGGAGATGACCGGGTAGTATGGAGATTTGATTAGGGACAACCCACAACTCAGCCTCTTTACAGGTTGTTCGATCCCCCTAGGCCGAAGGTAGGCTGGTCTTCACTACTTTCGGGCTCTCTTAAGATTCCTCGTCACTTATTCATTTTATGGCTTGCCATCCTTGGCAAGCTACCCACGACAGACAAACCATGACTATCTCATCTTGGCACATGCATTTTGTGTAATGAGGGGGCACTAGAAACACACGCCCACTTATTCTTCCAGTGAAATTTAGTCGACAGTGTCTCACAACAATCCGGAAGGTGTTAGGATTCCATTGGCCCAATACAGACTGGACAAGAGATATTGAGTGGGCTTCATGGAGATGGAGGGGAAAGCACATTATTAACATTGCTTATCGAGCACTACTAGCATCATGTGTTTACCACATTTGGAGAGAAAGGAACTTGAGACGATTCGAGCACGTTGAAAGGACACCAAACATCATAGCTAAATTGACAGTTGATGACGTCAGGCAGCGGATTCTTAGTATCACATTAGCTACCTCGGTCAGTACATGAGCTTTGTAAAGACTTTGGCGTATCCCTTGGCCAGCCGAGGGAGAAACCAACTGATTGCCAGTTTGTTGTACTGTATCTTTTTTATCTTAATGAAAATTACATTTACCCAAAAAAATTCCATGAAACTTGACCCAAACGTTGGTCTAGACCAATTCTTTTGTGTGGTAAATTTGCTAAACCTAATAATAACTACAAGTTAGTCGAAAAGGGAAACAAACTTGTTTTAATAAAACCGTGACAAACAGCTAAATTTTGACCGTTCTCAGAATTCCACGAAACTTGACCCAAACGTAGGTCTAGACCCATTTTTTTGGGTGGTAAATTTGCTAATCGTAATAATAACTACAAATTAGTAGAAAAGGAGAATAAACTTGCGTTGAAATAACCGTGACAAACTGCTAAATTTTGATCGTTCTTAGAATTCCATAAAACTTGACCCAAACGTAGGTCTAGACCCATTCTTTTGTGTGGTAAATTTACTAAGCGTAATAATAACTAGAAATAAGTGGAAAAGGGAAACAAACTGGCTTTAATAAAACCGTGCAAAAAAGCCAAATTTTGTACATTCTGAGAATTCCATGAAACTTGACCCAAACGTTGGTTTAGACCCATGCATTTGTGTAGTGAATTTGTTAAACGTGATAATAACTACAAAATAGTATCAAAGGAAAACAAACTTGCTATAATAAAACCGTGCAAAACAGTTAAATTTGGAATGTTCTCAGAATTCCATGAAACTTGACCCAAACGTTGGTATAGACACATGCATTTGTCTGGTAAATTTGATAAGCGTAATAATGATTACAAATTAGTATAAAAGGAAAACAAACTTGTTTTAATAAAACCGTGCAAAACAACTAAATTTTGAACATTCTAAAAATTCTACGAAAATTGACCCAAATGTTGGTCTAGACCTATGCATTTGTGTGGTAAATTTGCTAAGGGTAATAATAAATACAAATTAGTAGAAATGGGAAACAAACTTGCTTATATAAAACCGTGCCAAATAGCTAAATTTTGAACGTTCTCAAAATTCCACGAAACTTGACCCAAACATTGGTCTAGACCAATTCTTTTGTGTGGTAAATTTGCTAAACCAAATAATAACTACAAGTTAGTAGAAAAGGGATAAACCATAGCATCTCACTCGCTAGATCAGTCAGTACACGTGCTTTATTTCGATTATGGTGAATCCCTTGGCCTGTCGAGGGATAAAACCATTTCGGGACCATATTGTTCTACTGTACCGTTTTTAGTCAATGAAACATACTTTTACCAAATAAGAAACAAACTTGTTTTAATAAAATCTTGACAAACAGCTAAATTTTGAACGTTCTCAGAATTCCACGAAACGTAACCCAAGCGTAGGTCTAGACCCATTCTTTTGTGTGGTAAATTTGCTAAGCATAATAATAACTACAAATTAGTAGAAAAGGAAAACAAACTTGAGTTAAAATAACCGTGACAAACTGCTAAATTTTGATCGTTCACAGAATTCCACAAAACTTGACCCAAACGTAGGTCTACACCTATTCTTTTGTGTGGTAAATTTGCTAACTAGAAATTATTGGAAAAGGGAAACAAACTGGCTTTAATAAAACCGTGCAAAATAGCTAAATTTTGTACGTTCTGAGAATTCCATGATACTTGACCCAAACGTTGGTTTAGACCCATGCATTTGTGTAGTAATTTGTTAAACGTAATAATAACTACAATAATAGTATAAAAGGGAAACAAACTGTCTTTAATAATACCGTGCAAAACAGTTAAATTTTGAACGTTCTCAGAATTCCATGAAACTTTACCCAAACGTTGGTTTAGACACATGCATTTGTGTGGTAAATTTGGTAAGCATAATAATAACTACAAATTAGTATAAAAGGGAAACAAACTTGTTTTAATAAAACGGTGACAAACAACTAAATTTTGAACGTTTTTAGAATTTCACAAAACTTGACCCAAACGTAGGTCTAGACACATTCTTTTGTGTGGTAAATTTGCTAAGCGTAATAATAACTACAAATTAGTAGAAAAGGGAAGCAAACTTGCGTTGAAATGACCGTGACAAACTGCTAAATTTTGATCGTTCTCAGAATTTCACAAACATGACCCAAACGTAGGTCTAGACCCATTCTTTTGTGTGGTAAATTTGCTAAACGTAATAATAACTACAAATTAGTAGAAAAGGGAAACAAACTTGCGTTGAAATAACTGTGACAAACTGCTAAATTTTGATCGTTCTCATAATTCCACAAAACATGACTCAAACGTAGGGCTATACCCATTCTTTTGTGTGGTAAATTTGCTGAGTGTAATAATAACTAGAAATTAGTAGGAAAGGGAAACAAACTGGCTTTAATAAAACCGTGCAAAAATAGCTAAATTTTGTACGTTCTGAGAATTCCTTGGTCTGTTATTATTACAAAATCCTTGCTAAGCGCATCCCTTGGTCTTTTGAGGGAGACACCAATTATTTGTTGTACTATACTCCTTTTTTTAATGAAACTTACCTTTACCCAAAAAAAAAGTCACCTTATTATTTCGAGGTCAGCACAGGGTTTACGGGAGGAAATGCTGGCAGTACTTGGATTCCAGGAAGGACTTCTGCCAATGAGATGTTTGGGACTTCCTCTATTATCCTCCAGATTATCGATTGCTGATTGTCGTCCATTATTGTTGAAAATTGATAAACGTATTTCTGGTTGGGAGGGTTTGGCACTGTCATATGCCGGTAGAGTACAAATTATAAAATCTGTACTGATGTCGGTGAGCTTATACTGGACTTCGGCTTTCATTTTACCATAGAAAGTTACATACGAAATTGAAAAGAGGATGCAAAATTTCTTATGGAAGGGCACAACAAACAGGGGCTACGCAAAGGTAGCATGGAAAGAATTATGTCGGCCGGTGGAGGAGGGAGGCCTAGGATTCAAGGACATTACCACCTTGAATCGCGCCTTAATGACCAAGAAACTTTCTGATATCATTCGATGTGATAGGACTTCTATTTGGGTTGAGTGGCTATATCAAGGCCGATTACGTGACACCTGTATATGGACGATCCAAGAACACGGAGGTTCTTGGGGTTGGAGGAAAATCTTACAACTACGGGCTTTTCTCCGCCCTATGGTGGACTATCAGATCGGTGATTGGAGACGATTTCACCTATGGCAGGACCCTTGGCATTCTCTTGGTCCTCTTGTAGAGACATTTCCACAGGGGCCGAGGCTACTCAGACTTGACAAATCAGCAAAACTCAGCACGGTGATTAGTGGAGGAGAATGGCAGTGGCCAATGATCACAGATTTCGAGTGCTTGGAGATCACACACACACTACCGGCAATCCGCGGAGGAGATGACCGGGTAGTATGGAGATTTGATTAGGGACAACCCACAACTCAGCCTCTTTATAGGTTGTTCGATCCCCCTAGGCCGAAGGTAGGCTGGTCTTCACTACTTTCGGGCTCTCTTAAGATTCCTCGTCACTTATTCATTTTATGGCTTGCCATCTTTGCAAGCTACCCACGACAGACAAACCATGGCTATCTCATCTTGGCACATGCATGTTGTGTAATGAGGGGGCACTAGAAACACACGCCCACTTATTCTTCCAGTGCAAATTTAGTCGACAGTGTCTCACAACAATCCGGAAGGTGTTAGGATTCCATTGGCCCAATACAGACTGGACAAGAGATATTGAGTGGGCTTCATGGAGATGGAGGGGAAAGCACATCATTAACATTGCTTATCGAGCACTACTAGCATCATGTGTTTGCCACATTTGGAGAGAAAGGAACTTGAGACGATTCGAGCATGTTGAAAGGACACCAAACATCATAGCTAAATTGATAGTTGATGACGTCAGGCAGCGGATTCTTAGTATCACATTAGCTACCTCGGTCAGTACACGAGCTTTGTATAGACTTTGGCGTATCCCTTGGCCAGCCGAGGGAGAAACCAACTGATTGCCAGTTTGTTGTACTGTATTTTTTTTATCTTAATGAAAATTACATTTACCCAAAAAAAATTCCATGAAACTTGACCCAAACGTTGGTCTAGACCAATTCTTTTGTGTGGTAAATTTGCTAAACCTAATAATAACTACAAGTTAGTCGAAAAGGGAAACAAACTTGTTTTAATAAAACCGTGACAAACAGCTAAATTTTGAACGTTCTCAGAATTCCACGAAAGTTGACCCAAATGTAGGTCTAGACCCCTTTTTTTGGGTGGTAAATTTGCTAAGCGTAATAATAACTACAAATTAGTAGAAAAGGAGAATAAACTTGCGTTGAAATAACCGTGACAAACTGCTAAATTTTGATCGTTCTCAGAATTCCATAAAACTTGACCCAAACGTAGGTCTAGACCCATTCTTTTGTGTGGTAAATTTACTAAGCGTAATAATAACTAGAAATAATTGGAAAAGGGAAACAAACTGGCTTTAATAAAACCGTGCAAAAAAGCCAAATTTTGTACATTCTGAGAATTTCATGAAACTTGACCCAAACGTTGGTTTAGACCCATACATTTGTGTAGTGAATTTGTTAAACGTGATAATAACTACAAAATAGTATAAAAGGAAAACAAACTTGCTATAATAAAACCGTGCAAAACAGTTAAATTTGGAATGTTCTCAGAATTCCACGAAACTTGACCCAAACGTTGGTATAGACACATGCATTTGTCTGGTAAATTTGATAAGCGTAATAATGATTACAAATTAGTATAAAAGGAAAACAAACTTGTTTTAATAAAACCGTGCAAAACAACTAAATTTTGAACATTCTAAAAATTCTACGAAAATTGACCCAAATGTTGGTCTAGACCCATGCATTTGTGTGGTAAATTTGCTAAGGGTAATAATAACTACAAATTAGTAGAAATGGGAAACAAACTTGCTTATATAAAACCGTGCCAAACAGCTAAATTTTGAACGTTCTCAAAATTCCACGAAACTTGACCCAAACATTGGTCTAGACCAATTCTTTTGTGTGGTAAATTTGCTAAACCAAATAATAACTACAAGTTAGTAGAAAAGGGATAAACCATAGCATCTCACTCGCTAGATCAGTCAGTACACGTGCTTTATTTCGATTATGGCGAATCCCTTGGCCTGTCGAGGGATAAAACCATTTCGGGACCATATTGTTGTACTGTACCGTTTTTAGTCAATGAAACATACTTTTACCAAAAAAGAAACAAACTTGTTTTAATAAAATCGTGACAAACAGCTAAATTTTGAACGTTCTCAGAATTCCACGAAACGTAACCCAAGCGTAGGTCTAGACCCATTCTTTTGTGTGGTAAATTTGCTAAGCATAATAATAACTACAAATTAGTAGAAAAGGGAAACAAACTTGTGTTAAAATAACCGTGACAAACTGCTAAATTTTGATCGTTCATAGAATTCCACAAAACTTGACCCAAACGTAGGTCTATACCTATTCTTTTGTGTGGTAAATTTGATAATTAGAAATTATTGGAAAAGGGAAACAAACTGGCTTTTATAAAACCGTGCAAAAATAGCTAAATTTTGTACGTTCTGAGAATTCCTTGGTCTGTTATTATTACAAAATCCTTGCTAAGCGCATCCCTTGGTCATTTGAGGGAGACACCAATTATTTGTTGTACTATACTCCTTTTTTTAATGAAACTTACCTTTACCCAAAAAAAAAGTCACCTTATTATTTCGAGGTCAGCACAGGGTTTACGGGAGGAAATGCTGGCAGTACTTGGATTCCAGGAAGGACTTCTGCCAATGAGATGTTTGGGACTTCCTCTATTATCCTCCAGATTATCGATTGCTGATTGTCGTCCATTATTGTTGAAAATTGATAAACGTATTTCTGGTTGGGAGGGTTTGGCACTCTCATATGCCGGTAGAGTACAAATTATAAAATCTGTACTGTTGTCGGTGAGCTTATACTGGACTTCGGCTTTCATTTTACCATAGAAAGTTACATACGAAATTGAAAAGAGGATGCAAAATTTCTTATGGAAGGGCACAACAAACAGTGGCTACGCAAAGGTAGCATGGAAAGAATTATGTCGGCCGGTGGAGGAGGGAGGCCTAGGATTCAAGGACATTACCACCTTGAATCGCGCCTTAATGACCAAGAAACTTTCTGATATCATTCGATGTGATAGGACTTCTATTTGGGTTGAGTGGCTATATCAAGGCCGATTACGTGACACCTGTATATGGACGATCCAAGAACACGGAGGTTCTTGGGGTTGCAGGAAAATCTTACAACTACGGGCTTTTCTCCGCCCTATGGTGGACTATCAGATCGGTGATTGGAGACGATTTCACCTATGGCAGGACCCTTGGCATTCTCTTGGTCCTCTTATAGAGACATTTCCACAGGGGCCGAGGCTACTCAGACTTGACAAATCAGCAAAACTCAGCATGGTGATTAGTGGAGGAGAATGGCAGTGGCCAATGATCACAGATTTCGAGTGCTTGGAGATCACACACACACTACCGGCAATCCGCGGAGGAGATGACCGGGTAGTATGGAGATTTGATTAGGGACAACCCACAACTTAGCCTCTTTACAGGTTGTTCGATCCCCCTAGGCCGAAGGTAGGCTGGTCTTCACTACTTTCGGGCTCTCTTAAGATTCCTCGTCACTTATTCATTTTATGGCTTGCCATCCTTGGCAAGCTACCCACGACAGACAAACCATGGCTATCTCATCTTGGCACATGCATTTTGTGTAATGAGGGGGCACTAGAAACACACGCCCACTTATTCTTCCAGTGCAAATTTAGTCGACAGTGTCTCACAACAATCCGGAAGGTGTTAGGATTCCATTGGCCCAATACAGACTGGACAAGAGATATTGAGTGGGCTTCATGGAGATGGAGGGGAAAGCACATCATTAACATTGCTTATCGAGCACTACTAGCATCATGTGTTTACCACATTTGGAGAGAAAGGAACTTGAGACGATTCGAGCACGTTGAAAGGACACCAAACATCATAGCTAAATTGATAGTTGATGACGTCAGGCAGCGGATTCTTAGTATCACATTAGCTACCTCGGTCAGTACACGAGCTTTGTATAGACTTTGGCGTATCCCTTGGCCAGCCGAGGGAGAAACCAACTGATTGCCAGTTTGTTGTATTGTATTTTTTTTATCTTAATAAAAATTACATTTACCCAAAAAAAATTCCATGAAACTTGACCCAAACGTTGGTCTAGACCAATTCTTTTGTGGTAAGTTTGCTAAACCTAATAATAACTACAAGTTAGTCGAAAAGGGAAACAAACTTGTTTTAATAAAACCGTGACAAACAGCTAAATTTTGAACGTTCTCAGAATTCCACGAAACCTGACCCAAACGTAGGTCTAGACCCATTTTTTTGGGTGGTAAATTTGCTAAGCGTAATAATAACTACAAATTAGTAGAAAAGGAGAATAAACTTGCGTTGAAATAACCGTGACAAACTGCTAAATTTTGATCGTTCTCAGAATTCCATAAAACTTGACCCAAACGTAGGTCTAGACCCATTCTTTTGTGTGGTAAATTTACTAAGCGTAATAATAACTAGAAATTAGTGGAAAAGGGAAACAAACTGGCTTTAATAAAACCGTGCAAAAAAGCCAAATTTTGTACATTCTGAGAATTCCATGAAACTTGACCCAAACGTTGGTTTAGACCCGTGCATTTGTGTAGTAAATTTGTTAAGCGTGATAATAACTACAAAATAGTATAAAAGGAAAACAAACTTGCTATAATAAAACCGTGCAAAACAGTTAAATTTGGAATGTTCTCAGAATTCCACGAAACTTGACCCAAACGTTGGTATAGACACATGCATTTGTCTGGTAAATTTGATAAGCGTAATAATGATTACAAATTAGTATAAAAGGAAAACAAACTTGTTTTAATAAAGCCGTGCAAAATAACTAAATTTTGAACATTCTCAAAATTCTACGAAAATTGACCCAAATGTTGGTCTAGACCCATTCTTTTGTGTGGTAAATTTGCTAAACGTAACAATAACTACAAATTAGTAGAAAAGGGAAACAAACTTGCGTTGAAATAACTGTGACAAACTGCTAAATTTTGATCGTTCTCATAATTCCACAAAACATGACTCAAACGTAGGGCTATACCCATTCTTTTGTGTGGTAAATTTGCTGAGTGTAATAATAACTAGAAATTAGTAGGAAAGGGAGACAAATTGGCTTTAATAAAATCGTGCAAAAATAGCTAAATTTTGTACGTTCTGAGAATTCCTTGGTCTGTTATTATTACAAAATCCTTGCTAAGCGCATCCCTTGGTCTTTTGAGGGAGACACCAATTATATTTTGTACTATACACCTTTTTTTAATGAAACTTACCTTTACCCAAAAAAAAAGTCACCTTATTATTTCGAGGTCAGCACAGGGTTTACGGGAGGAAATGCTGGCAGTACTTGGATTCCAGGAAGGACTTCTGCCAATGAGATGTTTGGGACTTCCTCTGTTATCCTCCAGATTATCGATTGCTGATTGTCGTCCATTATTGTTGAAAATTGATAAACGTATTTCTGGTTGGGAGGGTTTGGCACTCTCATATGCCGGTAGAGTACAAATTATAAAATCTGTACTGATGTCGGTGAGCTTATACTAGACTTCGGCTTTCATTTTACCATAGAAAGTTACATACGAAATTGAAAAGAGGATGCAAAATTTCTTATGGAAGGGCACAACAAATAGTGGCTACGCAAAGGTAGCATGGAAAGAATTATGTCGGCCGGTGGAGGAGGGAGGCCTAGGATTCAAGGACATTACCACCTTGAATCGCGCCTTAATGACCAAGAAACTTTGTGATATCATTCGATGTGATAGGACTTCTATTTGGGTTGAGTGGCTATATCAAGGCCGGTTACGTGACACCTGTATATGGACGATCCAAGAACACGGAGGTTCTTGGGGTTGGAGGAAAATCTTACAACTACGGGCTTTTCTCCGCCCTATGGTGGACTATCAGATCGGTGATGGGAGACGATTACACCTATGGCAGGACCCTTGGCATTCTCTTGGTCCTCTTATAGAGACATTTCCACAGGGGCCGAGGCTACTCAGACTTGACAAATCAGCAAAACTCAGCACGGTGATTAGTGGAGGAGAATGGCAGTGGCCAATGATCACAGATTTCGAGTGCTTGGAGATCACACACACACTACAGGCAATCCGCGGAGGAGATGACCGGGTAGTATGGAGATTTGATTAGGGACAACCCACAATTCAGCCTCTTTACAGGTTGTTCGATCCCCCTAGGCCGAAGGTAGGCTGGTCTTCACTACTTTCGGGCTCTCTTAAGATTCCTCGTCACTTATTCATCTTATGGCTTGCCATCCTTGGCAAGCTACCCACGACAGACAAACCATGGCTATCTCATCTTGGCACATGCATTTTGTGTAATGAGGGGGCACTAGAAACACACGCCCACTTAAATTTAGTCGACAGTGTCTCACAACAATCCGGAAGGTGTTAGGATTCCATTGGCCCAATACAGACTGGACAAGAGATATTGAGTGGGCTTCACGGAGATGGAGGGGAAAGTACATCATTAACATTGCTTATCGAGCACTACTAGCATCATGTGTTTACCACTTTTGGAGAGAAAGGAACTTGAGACAATTCGAGCACGTTGAAAGGACACCAAACATCATAGCTAAATTGATAGTTGATGACATCAGGCAGCGGATTCTTAGTATCACATTAGCTACCTCCGTCAGTACACGAGCTTTGTATAGACTTTGGCGTATCCCTTGGCCTGTCGAGGGAGAAAGCAACTGATTGCCAGTTTGTTTTGGGTAAATGTAAATTTCATTAACTACACACACTACTACACCACCAATAACACACACTATTGTCTTCCCCATGAAAACTCCGACCGGCGATGGAGGAGAAGCGCCGGCCGGCGACGACTTTGGTGGTGAGGACGACGACAGCCGTCCGGTGGCCGGAGATGGATGGGAGGAAGATGAACAGTTGCTGCGCGAAGAAGAACTCGCCATGGAAGAAGAAGAGCCGGCCTCCTCTGATCCGGCGACTGAAGGTGTCTCCCATGGCAGCCCAACGCCTGTGGAGGTGGACGGAAAGTCGGTGACGAGAAATGGTGAAGAAATGGGCGGTGAACAGCCGGATCTGGAACTGAGGTCTCGCGCCGTCAACAATGGCGGAAATGGGTCTTCGTCTTCGTCTCCACGCGACTTCAACTTCGACGAGTTCCTCACTCTCGCACACAAGGTAATCGACCATGGCGACTCACAGGCCATGGATGCTCTGAACGAACTGAAACGACGATGGGAGGCTCGATTTGGGATTGAGAAGTCGCGGTTGCCGGCGGAAAGCTTGAATGTTGACGAACACCCGTTTGCTCGCGAGCTGAAACAGGTATGCCGGAGACGTACAACACAGGCGACGACGAGTCTTGGAACCGGAATGGCAGCGACTCTTCAGCGTCGACCGGCTGTGCGTGGGAGAATAATCACACCTCCTCCTCCTCCGCCGGCGGCTTTGCACAGCAACAACCCAAACCAAATCTCGGCGGCGGCTTTGAGTAACGCGAACCAGACCTCGCCGGCGGTTTTGCTCAGCAGCAACGCAAACCTGCCTTCGCCGGCGGCTTTGCACAGCAGCAACGAGAACCAGATCTCGCCGGCGACCGTTGGAATTCCGACGAAGGATGACGTGTGCAATATTGCTGACATGGACGCCACGATGGACAACGTCGGAGCTGATGTGGCGGGGAAGGTGAGTGAGATGGAGGCTTGCTTGGAACACATTGCTGACATCAGCCCTAGTAGGGCTGACATCATCGCTGCTGCTAGGGCTGACATCATCACTGATGCTAGGGCTGACATCATCGCTGCTGCTAGGGCTGACATCATCGCTGCTGCTAGGGCTGATGACACAGGTGCATCTAGGGCTGATGTCAGCAATTACACTATCAAATCTAGGGCTGACATCATCGATGATACAAGGAAAGCTAGGGCTGACATCAGCGCGGACACATGCAAAAATAGGGCTGATGTCAGCAATTCTGTGGAAAGAAATCAAGCTATGCATGATGCTCCTCTTCCAACGGGATTGTACGTTGGAAACATTCCGTTGCACGCATACCCGGATACAATTATCGACGACAAAATAGCGTATGCATTTAATCATTCGACCCGAAAAACCTTATCATTCATTGCCCCAACAATGCAGAACGGAGAGGTTGTCGTGCGACCTTCTTTAGATGCGGTACGTAATGGGTCTAAACGTTGGAAATCTACTGCAGTTGGCTATTTCTTGGGCAAACGGCCATATTATCATCACCTTAAGGAGTTTGCACATTCGGTCTGGCCAGCATTAAGGGAGGTGACAGCGACCACAAACGGATTCTTCTTTTTTCAGTTTAAAACAGTAATTGATATGGAGGAGATAATTGAGGGAGGCCCGTGGTTGTTCCAAGGGCAGCCGATAGTTCTTCAAAAGTGGGAACCGGGGATGGCCATGAGAAAGTTGAAGCATTCACAAGTGCCCGTCTGGATTAAATTACGACACCTTCTGATGGAATTTTGGACGACAGAAGGATTGAGCACTGTAGCGAGTGGTGTGGGGAAGCCCCTTTACCCCGACGCGATTACAAGAGCATGCACGAGACTGGACTTTGCTCGTGTATGTGTGATGATTGATGCCACACAAAAGTTGCATAAACATATTATTGTCATGGCACCTGATGAAGAAGGAGGGGAGACACCTTGCAAAGTTGACATTGAGTATGAATGGCTCCCGCCAAAGTGCACAGCGTGCATGTCATTGGGACATTCGAACAAGGATTGTGCACTAAACAAAACCCGCAAACCGACGAAGCCAACAGTAAATGTGTATGTGCCGAAAGTCAATGTAGCACAACCGCAACTTCCGACTAAGGGACGTAAGACGATGAAACCAGTGGTTGAAGATATACCCAAAGCAGATGCGGGAGATAGACATGTGGACCAGAACCACTCCAAGCAAGAAGAGAGAGGTAAGGCAATTGTTATTTATAATGCTTTTGACGCTTTGCATTTAATTGATGATGCAGGTGAGCATTCAGGGGGTCCTAACACAAGCAGCCCCATGGACGATGATCCATGTTGAACATCGCTGTGTGGAATGTCCGTGGGCTGAACAAACGAGACCATCAGCTCGCTTTGAAGGACTTGGTCTCTGAATACAGGTTACACTTCCTAGGCATTCTTGAAACTCGTGTTCGTTTGAATAATGTTATGCATATTCAATCGTTTTTACTTCCACATTGGAAATGGTTTGTCGATTATTCTTCTGTTGGTAATCGCATCTGGCTAGCTTGGGATGAGAATATTGTTGATGTCCATATCTTAGACTCGGCAGATCAATTTATTCACTGTCGGGTTACTAATATGGCTGACAATGAATCTGTTATTATCACTGTTGTTTATGGGGCATCTGAGGTGATTGATCGTCGGAATTTATGGACGGCACTGGAGACGCTAGCTCAGCAATGCTCTGACATCCCGTGGATGGTGGGAGGGGATTTTAATGTAGTACGTGACCTTAACGAAGTATGTGGCATCTCAGGAGATATAAGGATGGCCACCGAAGAATTTAATGCTGGTATTCTGGAGGCGGGGCTGATCCCACTTCCTATGCGAGGTGAATGGTTCACGTGGCATAATTGCAGTACGTCTATGAGGAGTTTATGGAAGCGACTGGATCGGATTCTTATTAATGACCGCTGGCTGGCAAGGTTCCCGAGCGCATATTATCGCAGCCTTACTCCACGGACATCTGACCACTCTCCACTGGTTTTACATGGGGATATACAACAACATAATGGAGGCATGTTTCGATTTGATAACTATCTTGCCCATTCACCTGAGTTTATCCACAATGTGCAGAATATTTGGCATCATGAGATTGTGGGTATTCCTATGTATGCTGTGACACGTAAACTGAAGGCACTTAAACCAGTCTTTAGACTACAAAGGAGAAATAAGGGAGATTTGACAATGAATGTCCAACTAGCCAAAGGTTTTCTTGATGAGGCACAACAGTTGGTGAGCTCTGACAGACAAAATGAGCTATATTTACTTCTGGAGCATTGTTGTCGAGTCGTTTATGCTAAAGCGGCAAAACTTGAACAAATTATGCTGCAGCAGAGAGCCAAGATGCAGTGGATGAAAGACGGAGACCAATGTTCCTGGGTTTTCTTTCGTAAAATTGCATAGAGACGAGTAATGAGAAGAATCTTACAGATTAATGATGAGAATGGTCTCACACACACGGATCTAGGGGAAATCGCCCATGAGTTTGTCTCATACTATCAGAACCTCCTAGGAAGCACCAGAAGACGGCTGTCAGTGGATATTCGTTATCTTAGACCGTGGGCAAGGCACTGTATCACTGATGAGGAAGCTAATCAATTACTCCTTCCACTCTCGGCGGATGATGTGAAGCAAGCAGTGTTCGATATTGCTGATGACAAGGCACCGGGACCTGATGGCTACTCGTCAAGGTTTTTCAAGGCGGCTTGGCCTGTGGTTGGGGAAGAAGTTACGAGGGCGGTACTAGATTTCTTTTCTACCGGAAAACTTCTGAAGCAGATCAACTCCACGATCTTGGCCCTGATCCCAAAGGTACATACGCCTATGTCGGTTAATGATTTTAGACCAATTTCATGCTGCAATGTTTTATACAAGATCATTGCGAAACTACTCGTCCAAACAATTAGTGTGCTACTGGACAAGATAGTTAGCCCATGTCAGACAGCTTTTATTCCGGGAAGAAGCATTGGGGACAACATTATGTTAGCCTAGGAATTATTCTCGAGATATAACCAGATGCGCCTACCCCCGAGATGCGCACTTAAAGTGGATATCAGGAAGGCCTATGATACGGTGGAGTGGGACTTCCTATTAGCAGTTTTGCAGCTGTTCGGGTTTCCACCTACGTTTACAAGGTGGATTGAGGAGTGTGTCTCCACGACATCATTCTCGATTGGGCTCAATGGAAAACCTCATGGGTTCTTTGCTGGAGCGAGAGGACTACGACAGGGAGACCCACTTTCTCCTTATCTGTTTGTTCTTGTTATGGAAGCCTTACATCTGGGATTCTTGCAACGAATCGAACAGGACATCCAATTCACTTATCATTGGAAGTGTGAGAGTTCTAAGGTTTTTCAGATGGGATTTGCAGACGACCTCCTCTTACTGTGCAAAGCTGACTTAGACTCCATCAGAGTCTTCAAAGAGGGATTGGACTGGTTTGCGGAGTTGTCGGGCCTTCGGTTGAATGTCCAAAAAAGTCACTTAATCATTTCACGTTCAGCTCAAAATTTGAAGGACCAGATGTTGGATATTTTGGGCTTTCAGGAGGGCCACCTTCCAATGAGGTACCTGGGTCTTCCCTTAATCTCGTCTAGGCTGACCATCTCTGATTGCCAACCGCTTATCTCAAAAATTGATGCACGTATTAATGGATGGGAAGGGATTTCATTATCATATGCTGGGCGGGTACAAATCATCAAATCTGTGCTTTCAGCATTGAGCTTATATTGGGCTTCTGCATTCATATTACCTAAGAAAGTCATCAATGAAATTGAGAAGAGGTTGAGGACTTTCCTATGGAAGGGTACGACGTCTAGTGGGTACGCTAAGGTAGCGTGGAAAGATGTGTGTCGACCGATGGATGAGGGGGGACTTGGGTTCAAGGACATCTCCACCTTGAATCGCGCATTAATGAGCAAGAAACTATGTGATGTTATCCAGTGTGACAGGACATCCATATGGGTTCAGTGGCTCTACCAAGACCGATTACGTGAGAGATCGATTTGGACTATCCGTGAACATGGAGGTTCTTGGGGATGGAGAAAAATACTCAGGCTACGTCCTTACCTTCGCGCTATCGTGGATTACCAAATTGGAAATGGAGAAAGATTCTTTGTTTGGCAGGACCCGTGGCATCACTTGGGTCCACTTATCGAGCGATTCCCTCAAGGTCCCCGCCATCTTAGACTTGAAGAATCAGCAAAACTCAGCTTGGTGATTTCAGCAGGAGAATGGCAATGGCCTACCATCACTGACTTTGAATGTTTGGAAATCACACATAACCTACCGCTTATTTTCGGAGGAGAGGATCGGGTGGTGTGGAGATGTGACGAAGGGCAACCTACTACTCAGGCCCTCTACCGATTATTCACTCACCCCGAGCCGAAAGTAGGATGGTCTTCACTACTTTTGGGCTCCTTGAAGATTCCTCGCCATTCGTTCATCTTATGGCTAGCAATCCTTGGCAAACTTCCTACCACAGACAAATCATGGCTATCTCACCTGGGGGTGTGCATACTGTGCGATGAGGGAGCTAAGGAATCTCATCCACATTTATTCTTCCGATGAGATTTAGTCGTCAGTGCCTTTATGAGATTCGCAGAAGGATTCGCTTTCACTGGCCCAATAGAGATTGGGCAACAGATATTGAATGGGCGACACGGAAATGGAGAGGTAAGCACATTATTAATAGAGCTTACCGTACACTACTGGCAGCGTGTGTCTACCACATATAGAAGGAGAGGAACTTGAGGAGATTTGATCATACTGAGCGGACACCGGCCACATTGAGCATACTAATCATCAATGACGTCAGACAGAGGATTCTTAGCGTTGATTTAGCATCGTCAGTCAGTACACGAGCATTGTATAGATTATGGCGTATCCCTTGGGTAGAGCGAGAAACCAGTTGATAAGCCCATGTTGTACTGTACCATTACTCTTTATTAATGAAATTTACATTTACCCAAAAAAAAGACATTACCACCTTGAATCGCGCCTTAATGACCAAGAAACTTTCTGATATCATTCGATGTGATAGGACTTCTATTTGGGTTGAGTGGCTATATCAAGGCCGATTACGTGACACTTGTATATGGACGATCCAAGAACACGGAGGTTCTTGGGGTTGCAGGAAAATCTTACAACTACGGGCTTTTCTCCGCCCTATGGTGGACTATCAGATCGGTGATTGGAGACGATTTCACCTATGGCAGGACCCTTGGCATTCTCTTGGTCCTCTTATAGAGACATTTCCACAGGGGCCGAGGCTACTCAGACTTGACAAATCAGCAAAACTCAGCACGGTGATTAGTGGAGGAGAATGGCAGTGGCCAATGATCACAGATTTCGAGTGCTTGGAGATCACACACACACTACCGGCAATCCGCGGAGGAGATGACCGGGTAGTATGGAGATTTGATTAGGGACAACCCACAACTCAGCCTCTTTACAGGTTGTTCGATCCCCGTAGGCCGAAGGTAGGCTGGTCTTCACTACTTTCGGGCTCTCTTAAGATTCCTCGTCACTTATTCATTTTATGGCTTGCCATCCTTGGCAAGCTACCCACGACAGACAAACCATGGCTATCTCATCTTGGCACATGCATTTTGTGTAATGAGGGGGCACTAGAAACACACGCCCACTTATTCTTCCAGTGCAAATTTAGTCGACAGTGTCTCACAACAATCGGGAAGGTGTTAGGATTCCATTGGCCCAATACAGACTGGACAAGAGATATTGAGTGGGCTTCATGGAGATGGAGGGGAAAGCACATCATTAACATTGCTTATCGAGCACTACTAGCATCATGTGTTTACCACATTTGGAGAGAAAGGAACTTGAGACGATTCGAGCACGTTGAAAGGACACCAAACATCATAGCCAAATTGATAGTTGATGACGTCAGGCAGTGGATTCTTAGTATCACATTAGCTACCTCGGTCAGTACACGAGCTTTGTATAGACTTTGGCGTATCCCTTGGCCAGCCGAGGGAGAAACCAACTGATTGCCAGTTTGTGTACTGTATTTTTTTTATCTTAATGAAAAATTACATTTACCCAAAAAAATTCCATGAAACTTGACCCAAACGTTGGTCTAGACCAATTCTTTTGTGTGGTAAATTTGCTAAACCTAATAATAACTACAAGTTAGTCGAAAAGGGAAACAAACTTGTTTTAATAAAACCGTGAGAAACAGCTAAATTTTGAACGTTCTCAGAATTTCACGAAACTTGACCCAAACGTAGGTCTAGACCCATTTTTTTGGGTGGTAAATTTGCTAAGCGTAATAATAACTACAAATTAGTAGAAAAGTAGAATAAACTTGCGTTGAAATAACCGTGACAAACTGCTAAATTTTGATCGTTCTCAGAATTCCATAAAACTTGACCCAAACGTAGGTCTAGACCCATTCTTTTGTGTGGTAAATTTACTAAGCGTAATAATAACTAGAAATTAGTGGAAAAGGGAAACAAACTGGCTTTAATAAAACCATGCAAAAAAGCCAAATTTTGTACATTCTGAGAATTCCATGAAACTTGACCCAAACGTTGGTTTAGACCCGTGCATTTGTGTAGTAAATTTGTTAAACGTGATAATAACTACAAAATAGTATAAAAGGAAAACAAACTTGCTATAATAAAACCGTGCAAAACAGTTAAATTTGGAATGTTCTCAGAATTCCACGAAACTTGACCCAAACGTTGGTATAGACACATGCATTTGTCTGGTAATTTGATAAGCGTAATAATGATTACAAATTAGTATAAAAGGAAAACAAACTTGTTTTAATAAAACCGTGCAAAACAACTAAATTTTGAACATTCTCAAAATTCTACGAAAATTGACCCAAATGTTGGTCTAGACCCATGCATTTGTGTGGTAAATTTGCTAAGGGTAATAATAACTACAAATTAGTAGAAATGGGAAACAAACTTGCTTATATAAAACCGTGCCAAACAGCTAAATTTTGAACGTTCTCAAAATTCCACGAAACTTGACCCAAACATTGGTCTAGACCAATTCTTTTGTGTGGTAAATTTGCTAAACCAAATAATAACTACAAGTTAGTAGAAAAGGGATAAACCATAGCATCTCACTCGCTAGATCAGTCAGTACACGTGCTTTATTTCGATTATGGCGAATCCCTTGGCCTGTCGAGGGATAAAATCATTTCGGGACCATATTGTTGTACTGTACCATTTTTAGTCAATGAAACATACTTTTACCAAAAAAGAAACAAACTTGTTTTAATAAAATCGTGACAAACAGCTAAATTTTGAACGTTCTCAGAATTCCACGAAACGTAACCCAAGCGTAGGTCTAGACCCATTCTTTTGTGTGGTAAATTTGCTAAGCATAATAATAACTACAAATTAGTAGAAAAGGGAAACAAACTGGAGTTAAAATAACCGTGACAAACTGCTAAATTTTGATCGTTCTCAGAATTCAACAAAACTTGACCCAAACGTAGGTCTACACCTATTCTTTTGTGTGGTAAATTTGCTAACTAGAAATTATTGGAAAAGGGAAACAAACTGGCTTTAATAAAACCGTGCAAAATAGCTAAATTTTGTACGTTCTGAGAATTCCATGATACTTGACCCAAACGTTAGTTTAGACCCATGCATTTGTGTAGTAATTTTTTAAACGTAATAATAACTACAAAATAGTATAAAAGGGAACAAACTGTCTTTAATAATACCGTGGAAAACAGTTAAATTTTGAACGTTCTCAGAATTCCATGAAACTTTACCCAAACGTTGGTTTAGACACATGCATTTGTGTGGTAAATTTGGTAAGCATAACAATAACTACAAATTAGTATAAAAGGGAAACAAACTTGTTTTAATAAAACGGTGACAAACAACTAAATTTTGAACGTTTTAAGAATTTCACAAAACTTGACCCAAACGTAGGTCTAGACACATTCTTTTGTGTGGTAAAATTGCTAAGCGTAATAATAACTACAAATTAGTAGAAAAGGGAAGCAAACTTGCGTTGAAATGACCGTGACAAACTGCTAAATTTTGATCGTTCTCAGAATTCCACAAACATGACCCAAACGTAGGTCTAGACCCATTCTTTTGTGTGGTAAATTTGCTAAACGTAATAATAACTACAAATTAGTAGAAAAGGGAAACAAATTTGCGTTGAAATAACTGTGACAAACTGCTAAATTTTGATCGTTCTCATAATTCCACAAAACATGACTCAAACGTAGGGCTATACCCATTCTTTTTTTTTTTGGGTAAATGTAAGTTTCATTAATAACATTGTAGTACAGTACAACATGGAAGTCATCAGTTGGTGTCTCCCTCGACAGGCCAAGGGATACGCCAAAGTCTAAATAAAGATCGTGTACTGACTGAACTAGGTAATGTAATGCTATGTATTCGCTGCTTGATATCCTCGATAATAACAACTGCCATGGTGCTGGGAGTCCTTTTAGTTTGCTCGAATCGTCTCAAATTTCTCTCCTTCCAAATGTGGTAAACACATGATGCTAATAGTGCTCGGTAAGACATGTTAATAATGTGCTGACCTCTCCATCTCCGGGACGCCCATAAAATATCCGTCATCCAGTCTCTATTGGGCCACGAGAATCGTACTATTTTTCGAATTTCTGTTATACACTGACGACTAAATCTGCATTGGAAAAATAAGTGGTCGTGTGTCTCCGTCGCTCCCTCGTTGCATAAATTGCACGAGCCGAGGTGGGCTAGCCATGGTTTATCCGTCGTAGCCAACTTTCAAAGAATAGCAAGCCAGAGGATGAATAAGTGACGTGGAATCTTGAGTGATCCCGAAAGTAGCGAGTACCAGTCTACTTTCGGTCCAGGCGGATCAAAAAGCCTATAAAGAGTTTGAGTAGTAGGAATCCCATGGTCGAACCTCCAAATAATGTGGTCCTCTCCTCCATAAATTGTGGGTAGTGTATGTGTGATTTCCAAACACTCAAAATCTGTGATAGGGGGCTACTGCCACTCTCCTCCACTGATCACCGTACAGAGTTTTGTTGACTCCTCCAATCTAAGTAACCTCGGTCCACGTGGGAATGTATCACGAAGAGGTCCTAGATGATGCCATGGGTCCTGCCATAGGTAGAATCTTCTCCCATCTCCTATTTTATAATCCACCATAGATCGGAGGAAGATCCGTAAACGGAGGAGTTTCTGCCATCCCCATGATCCTCCATGCTCTCTAATAGTCCAGATGGAAGTATCTCGTAATCGACCCTGGTAGAGCCATGTAACCCATATTGAGGTTCTATCGCATCTGATGATATCACATAGTTTCTTAGCCATTAATGCACGATTCAAGAGAGTGATGTCCTTGAATCCTAGGCCTCCTTCCAGGCAACCTTGGCATATCCACTGGTTGATGTCCCTTTCCACAAGAAAGTTCTCAGCCTCTTCTCAATTTCATTGGTAACTTTCTTTGGCAGTATGAACGCTGAAGCCCAGTATAAATTCAACGCCATGAGTACAGATTTAATAATTTGTACTCTACCAGCATAAGACAATGCAATATCCTCCCAACCAGCAATACGTTTATCAATTTTCATCAATAATGGGCGACAATCAGCAATTGTTAAGCGAGAGGATAAGAGAGGTAGTCCCAAGTACCTCATCGGGAGGACACCCTCCTGAAACCCGAGTGCTGTCAGCATCTCATCGTGAAGTCCTTGGGCTGACCGTGAGATAATAAGATGGCTTTTCTGCACGTTTAGCCTGAGCCCCGACCATACAGCAAATCTATCCAATCCTGTTTTAAAGACTCCAATAGAGTCCATATCAGCATGACAGAATAACAACAAATCATCAGCAAAACCCAACTGAAAAACTCTGGATGAATCACATTTCCAGTGGAAGGAAAATAATTCATCCTGATCAATCAACTGTAGGAAACTCAAGTGTAGTACTTCCATTACAAGCACGAACAAGTATGGCGAAAGAGGATCTCCCTGTCGAAGCCCTCTGGCCCCCTTAAAGAAACCATGAGGTTTCCCATTCAGCCCAACAGAAAATGAAGTTGTAGTGACACACATCTTAATCCACTTCACGAAATTAGGGGGGAATCCAAATAACTCCATTACCGCGATCATAAAATCCCACTCCACCGTGTCATAAGCCTTTCGAATGTCCACTTTCAAAGCACACCGGGGTGGTAGCCTGTAAATAGCTCCTGTGCCAACATAATATTGTCTCCAATGCTTCGTCCGGGCACAAATGCCGCTTGGCATGGACTAATTAGTTTGTCTAATATCACACTCAGCCGTTGAACAAGGAGTTTGGCAATGATTTTATATAACACATTACAGCAAGATATAGGACGAAAATCACCAACTGTCATAGGTGTATGTACCTTGGGAATAAGCGCCAGAAGTGTAGTATTTATCTGCTTCAGAAGTCGTCCCGTATTAAAGAAATCCAGAACTGCCGAAGTCTCTTCCTGCCCCACTATAGGCCATGCAGCTTTGAAAAAGCCCGATGAATATCCGTCCGGCCCCGGTGCCTTATCCTCAGCAATGTCAAAAACTGCTTGTTTAACATCCGCTGGTGTGAATGGCAAGAGTAAAGAGTTAACATCCTCTTCACTCAAAAGGTGTCTGACCCACGGTTGAAGGAATCGTAGATCAATCACGTCTCTCCTTTGTTCCCCACCAAGCAAGTTTTGATAGTACATGACAAATTCATTGACTACCTCTTGTGGTTCTGTGTGAGTGGCTCCATGATCATCATTAATTTGTAAGATTCTTCGCGCCGACCTCCGTTGAGCGATCTTACGAAAGAATACCCGGGAGCACTGGTCACCCCCCTTCATCCACTGCATTTTTGCTCGTTGTTGGAGCATACTTTGTTCAAGTTTGGCTGCTTTAGCCAGTATGAATCGGCCGCAATGTTCCAACTGTAACAATAATTCATCCTGCCTGTTCGAACTGACAAGTAATTGCGCCATCTCAAGAAACCCTTTTGCCAGCTGGACATTATGTGATAAGTCTCCTTTATTCCTCCTCTGCTCTCTAAACACTGGTTTAAGTGCTTTGAGTTTCCTCGTTACCGCATACATAGGCGCCCCAATAATGTTATGTTGCCAAATCTGCTGCACACTGGGAATAAACTGTGGTGATAGGGTGAGATAATTGTCGAATCGAAACATACCTCCATATTGTTGTTGGCTGTCCCCGTATAGCACCAGCGGTGAGTGATCTGAAGTACGTGGAGTGAGGCTAGTGTAAAAAGATGTTGGGAATCGAGCCATCCATCTATCATTAATCATCATTCGATCCAACCTTTTCCAAAGATTCCGTGGACTTGCACTGCAGTTATGCCACGTGTACCATTCCCCCTGCATGGGTAGTGGTAGTAGACCTGCATTCTGAATGCAGTCATTAAACTCTTCCATTGCCATCCGAACATCTCCTGATGCTCCACATATTTCACTAATGTCTCGTACTGCATTGAAATCCCCTCCAATAAGCCAAGGGATATCACCAGTCTGCATGGCAATAGTCTCTAGGGAAGCCCATAACTCCCTCCTATCTGCCACCTCCGTAGCTCCATAAATCATAGTGATGGCAATTGACTCACGTATTGACCGTATATAAACAAGGCAGTGGATGAATTGTGTACCACATTCAACGACATCAACATCAATAAAATTATCATCCCACGCAATCCAAATCCGATTACCAACCATTCCATAATCCACAAAGCATTTCCAATTAGGTAATAAGAACGATTGAATAGTTGCTATATTATTAATACGAACACGGGTTTCAAGAAGACCAAGAAGTTGTAACCTGAACTCAGCAACGATGTCCTGCACTGCTAGCTGATGGTCTCTTTTATTCAGGCCACGAACATTCCATATAGCTGTGTTCAACATGGATCACCAAGTATGGGGCTGCTTTGGTTAGGACCCCGTGCTATATCATCTGCATCGTCAATTAAGTGTAGAGCAGCAAATGTATTATATACTACAATCTCCTTACCATTCTCTGCTCGATTTGTCCTCATTCCCCCTCGACGAGGAGATTCACGACCATCTCTCTGCTTTTCCACCCCTCGAGGTGGTGGTGTTATCTCCTGATCATGCACCATAGTCGGCTCTGCAGGTCCCTTTTTTGGAACATAAACGGCTACCGGTGGTTTAATTGGTTTGGATGGTTTATTGAGCACACAATCCTTAGCCGAGTGGCCTAATGTCATACAACTGGTACATTTGGAAGGTAACCATTCATATTCCACGTCAATTTTGCACGGTGTCTCTCCTCCTTCCTCGTCAGGAGTCATAATGATAATATGTTTAGGTAAGTTGGAGCTCACATCCAACATGACGCATACACCAGCGAAGTCCATTCTCGTGCATGCCCTCGTAATAGCATCCGGATATAGGGGTTTGCCTATGCCGCTAGCCACCGTGCTGAGGCCCTCTTCAGTCCACAATTCAACCGGTAAGTGTCTCATTTTTATCCAAACTGGGACCTGTGTATGTTTTAATTTCCTCATCGCCATCCCTGGTTCCCATTTCTGCAGTACAATTGGTTGTCCTTGGAACAACCACGGTCCGCCTTCAATTGCTTCTTCCATGTATGCAACTGTCTTAAACTGGAAAAAGAAAAAACCGTTTGTCGTGGCCTTAACCTCCTGCAATCCAGGCCAAACTGAGAAGGCAAAGTCTTTAACGTGATAAAAGTACGGTCGTTTTCCAAGTAAATAACCGATCGCGGTGGTCTTCCACTTAGTTGATCCATTGCGAATAGTTTCCATTGTAGGTCTCACAACCACTTCTCCATTTTGTATTGTAGGGGGTATGTATGTAAGAGTCCTCCGAGATGAATTATTAAAAGCGTCGGCAATTTTATCATCCACGTTCACATTCAAATTTGCAGTTCGTCGCCGATCAGTCGCCGTCGCCTGAATCTGGGCAGCATCCAAAGTCGCCGGAGTTTGCTGCATAACCGGAGTAGCAACAAGACATGTTGTCTTCTTCCCCAAAACCATTTCAGATTTCTTGTACGGCACCGGTGGCGCTATTCCGTGCGCCAACGCCCTTTCAACCATTGTACCCCGGTGAGCCCGAAGAGGAAGACGTCCAAACGTCAGTGTGTTTCCAGTCCCCGTTTGTTGTCTCAGATTTTCGCCATGGCCGAATTTGGCCTCCCAACGAGCTTTAAGTTTCGCTAAAGCTTCTATTGAATCTGTATCACCAACATCCACAATTCTGTTCGCAAGATTCAAGAATTCAGTAATATTAAAATCGCGGGGAGAAGGAATAGCAGTCCGTCCGCCATTGATGGATGGAGCCGAAGCTTCACTAAACCCTAGTTTTTGCGGCGCATTGAAACTCATATTATCCGTAGCCGATTTCTCATCTTGATCGTTCGAAATCCTTCCTCTCATCGTCATGGTGTCCAATCCACTCCTATTTACCAGAAAAGTATCAGTATCTATCGTCTCCAATGAACCCGACGTTTCGTCTTCCATGGCAGAAAACCCTAGATCCGGCGGCGCTTGGTTGATCGTCGATTTCCCAGCCAAGATCCCGCCTTTCAGAGTCTGGAGTGGAGATCTTCCCCCCATTGATGTCTGTTCAACCTCCGTTTCCAGATTGGCGCTGTTTGCCGGCGATTTCTCAAAACCCGACTCTTCACATTCTCGTCGGTTTTGTATTTTTCCGGCTTCCAAGCGGTCGCCGGTAGTCAGACCACCCCCAGTTGGTTCCCCATCGTCAACCGTCCCCCCTGCTCCGGCCGGTGAGGCAGCTCCGCCATTTCCGCCTCCATCCATGCTAGTGTGTGTTTTTGAGTGTGTGCGAGTGTGTGAGAGAGAAGAGAGGGTAGTTGGGAGAGAATTTTTTAGTGAGAGAATTTTTGCATTTTTGGACTTCTGTTTTATGACGAATAAATCCTATACCCATTCTTTTGTGTGGTAAATTTGCTGAGTGTAATAATAACTAGAAATTAGTAGGAAAGGGAAACAAACTGGCTTTAATAAAACCGTGCAAAAATAGCTAAATTTTGTACGTTCTGAGAATTCCTTGGTCTGTTATTATTACAAAATCCTTGCTAAGCGCATCCCTTGGTCTTTTGAGGGAGACACCAATTATTTGTTGTACTATACTCCTTTTTTTAATGAAACTTTCCTTTACCCAAAAAAAAAGTCACCTTATTATTTCGAGGTCAGCACAGGGTTTACGGGAGGAAATGCTGGCAGTACTTGGATTCCAGGAAGGACTTCTGCCAATGAGATGTTTGGGACTTCCTCTATTATCCTCCAGATTATCGATTGCTGATTGTCGTCCATTATTGTTGAAAATTGATAAACGTATTTCTGGTTGGGAGGGTTTGGCACTCTCATATGCCGGTAGAGTACAAATTATAAAATATGTACTGATGTCGGTGAGCTTATACTGGACTTCGGCTTTCATTTTACCATAGAAAGTTACATACGAAATTGAAAAGAGGATGCAAAATTTCTTATGGAAGGGCACAACAAACAGTGGCTACGCAAAGGTAGCATGGAAAGAATTATGTCGGCCGGTGGAGGAGGGAGGCCTAGGATTCAAGGACATTACCACCTTGAATCGCGCCTTAATGACCAAGAAACTTTCTGATATCATTCGATGTGATAGGACTTCTATTTGGGTTGAGTGGCTATATCAAGGCCGATTACGTGACACCTGTATATGGACGATCCAAGAACACGGAGGTTCTTGGGGTTGGAGGAAAATCTTACAACTACGGACTTTTCTCCGCCCTATGGTGGACTATCAGATCGGTGATTGGAGACGATTTCACCTATGGCAGGACCCTTGGGATTCTCTTGGTCCTCTTATAGAGACATTTCCACAGGGGCCGAGGCAACTCAGACTTGACAAATCAGCAAAACTCAGAACGGTGATTAGTGGAGGAGAATGGCAGTGGCCAATGATCACAGATTTCGATTGCTTGGAGATCACACACACACTACCGGCAATCCGCGGAGGAGATGACCGGGTAGTATGGAGATTTGATTAGGGACAACCCACAACTCAGCCTCTTTACAGGTTGTTCGATCCCCCTAGGCCGAAGGTAGGCTGGTCTTCACTACTTTCGGGCTCTCTTAAGATTCCTCGTCACTTATTCATCTTATGGCTTGCCATCCTTGGCAAGCTACCCATGACAGACAAACCATGGCTCTCTCATCTTGGCACATGCATTTTGTGTAATGAGGGGGCACTAGAAACACACGCCCACTTATTCTTCCAGTGCAAATTTAGTCGACAGTGTCTCACAACAATCCAGAAGGTGTTAGGATTCCATTGGCCCAATACAGACTGGACAAGAGATATTGAGTGGGCTTCATGGAGATCGAGGGGAAAGCACATCATTAACATTGCTTATCGAGCACTACTAGCATCATGTGTTTACCACATTTGGAGAGAAAGGAACTTGAGACGATTCGAGCACGTTGAAAGGACACCAAACATCATAGCTAAATTGATAGTTGATGACGTCAGGCAGCGGATTCTTAGTATCACATTAGCTACCTCGGTCAGTACACGAGCTTTGGCCAGCCGAGGGAGAAACCAACTGATTGCCAGTTTGTTGTACTGTATTTTTTTTATCTTAATGAAAATTACATTTACCCAAAAAAAATTCCATGAAACTTGACCCAAACGTTGGTCTAGACCAATTCTTTTGTGTGGTAAATTTGCTAAACCTAATAATAACTACAAGTTAGTCGAAAAGGGAAACAAACTTGTTTTAATAAAACCGTGACAAACAGCTAAATTTTGAACGTTCTCAGAATTCCACGAAACTTGACTCAGACGTAGGTCTAGACCCATTTTTTTGGGTGGTAAATTTGCTAAGCATAATAATAACTACAAATTAGTAGAAAAGGAGAATAAACTTGCGTTGAAATAACCGTGACAAACTGCTAAATTTTGATCGTTCTCAGAATTCCATAAAACTTGACCCAAACGTAGGTCTAGACCCATTCTTTTGTGTGGTAAATTTACTAAGCGTAATAATAACTAGAAATTAGTGGAAAAGGGAAACAAACTGGCTTTAATAAAACCGTGCAAAAAATCCAAATTTTGTACATTCTGAGAATTCCATGAAACTTGACCCAAACGTTGGTTTAGACCCGTGCATTTGTGTAGTAAATTTGTTAAACGTGATAATAACTACAAAATAGTATAAAAGGAAAACAAACTTGCTATAATAAAACCGTGCAAAACAGTTAAATTTGGAATGGTCTCAGAATTCCATGAAACTTGACCCAAACGTTGGTATAGACACATGCATTTGTCTGGTAAATTTGATAAGCGTAATAATGAGTACAAATTAGTATAAAAGGAAAACAAACTTGTTTTAATAAAACCGTGCAAAACAACTAAATTTTGAACATTCTCAAAATTCTACGAAAATTGACCCAAATGTTGGTCTAGACCCATGCATTTGTGTGGTAAATTTGCTAAGGGTAATAATAACTACAAATTAGTAGAAATGGGAAACAAACTTGCTTATAAAACCGTGCCAAACAGCTAAATTTTGAACGTTCTCAAAATTCCACGAAACTTGACCCAAACATTGGTCTAGACCAATTCTTTTGTGTGGTAAATTTGCTAAACCGAATAATAACTACAAGTTAGTAGAAAAGGGATAAACCATAGCATCTCACTCGCTAGATCAGTCAGTACACGTGCTTTATTTCGATTATGGCGAATCCCTTGGCCTGTCGAGGGATAAAACCATTTTTTTTTTGGGGAAATGTAAATTTCATTAATAAAGAGTAATGGTACAGTACAACATGGGGTTATCAACTGGTTTCTCCCTCTACCCAAGGGATATGCCATAATCTATACAATGCTCGTGTACTGACTGACGATGCTAAATCAACGCTAAGAATCCTCTGTCTGACGTCATTGATGATTAGGATGCTCAATGTGGCCGGTGTCCGCTCAGTATGATCAAATCTCCTCAAGTTCCTTTCCTTCCATATGTGGTAGACACACGCTGCCAGTAGTGTACGGTAAGCTCTATTAATAATGTGCTTACCTCTCCATTTCCGTGTCGCCCATTCAATATCTGTTGCCCAATCTCTATTGGGCCAGTGAAAGCGAATCCTTCTGCGAATTTCATAACGGCACTGACGACTAAATCTGCATCGGAAGAATAAATGTGGATGAGATTCTGTAGCTCCCTCATCGCACAATATGCACACCCCCATGTGAGATAGCCATGATTTGTCTGTGGTATGTAGTTTGCCAAGGATTGCTAGCCATAAGATGAACGAATGACGAGGAATCTTCAAGGAGCCCAAAAGTAGTGAAGACCATCCTACTTTCGGCTCAGGGTGAGCGAATAATCGGTAGAGGGCCTGAGTAGTAGGTTGCCCTTCATCACATCTCCACACCACCCGATCCTCTCCTCCGAAAATAAGCGGTAGGTTATGTGTGATTTCCAAACATTCAAAGTCAGTGATGGTAGGCTAATGCCATTCTCCTGCTGAAATCACCAAGCTGAGTTTTGCTGATTCTTCAAGTCTAAGATGGCGGGGACCTTGAGGGAATCGCTCGATAAGTGGACCCAAGTGATGCCACGGGTCCTGCCAAACAAAGAATTTGTCTCCATTTCCAATCTGGTAATCCACGATAGCGCGAAGGAAAGGATGTAGCCTGAGTATTTTTCGCCATCCCCAAGAACCTCCATGTTCACGGATAGTCCAAATCGATCTCTCACGTAATCGGTCTTGGTAGAGCCACTGAACCCATATGGATGTCCTGTCACACTGGATAACATCACATAATTTCTTGCTCATTAATGCGCGATTCAAGGTGGAGATGTCCTTGAACCCAAGTCCCCCCTCATCCATCGGTCGACACACATCTTTCCAGGCTACCTTAGCGTACCCACTAGACGTCGTACCCTTCCATAGGAAAGTCCTCAACCTCTTCTCAATTTCATTGATGACTTTCTTAGGTAATATGAATGCAGAAGCCCAATATAAGCTCAATGCTGAAAGCACAGATTTGATGATTTGTACCCGCCCAGCATATGATAATGAAATCCCTTCCCATCCATTAGTACGTGCATCAATTTTTGAGATAAGCGGTTGGCAATCAGAGATGGTCAGCCTAGACGAGATTAAGGGAAGACCCAGGTACCTCATTGGAAGGTGGCCCTCCTGAAAGCCCAAAATATTCAACATCTGGTCCTTCAAATTTTGAGCCGAACGTGAAATGATTAAGTGACTTTTTTGGACATTCAACCGAAGGCCCGACAACTCCGCAAACCAGTCCAATCCCTCTTTGAAGAGTCTGATGGAGTCTAAGTCAGCTCTGCACAGTAAGAGGAGGTCGTCTGCAAATCCCATCTGAAAAACCTTAGAACTCTCACACTTCCAATGATAAGTGAATTGGATGTCCTGTTCAATTCGTTGCAAGAATCCCAGATGTAAAGCTTCCATAACAAGAACAAACAGATAAGGAGAAAGTGGGTCTCCCTGTCGTAGTCCTCTCGCTTCAGCAAAGAACCCATGAGGTTTTCCATTGAGCCCAATCGAGAATGATGTCGTGGAAACACACTCCTCAATCCACCTTGTAAACGTAGGTGGAAACCCGAACAACTGCAAAACTGCTAACAGGAAGTCCCACTCCACCGTATCATAGGCCTTCCTGATATCCACTTTAAGTGCGCATCTCGGGGGTAGGCGCATCTGGTTATATCTCGAGAATAATTCCTGGGCTAACATAATGTTGTCCCCAATGCTTCTTCCCGGAATAAAAGCTGTCTGACATGGGCTAACTATCTTGTCCAGTAGCACACTAATTTTTTGGACGAGTAGTTTTGCAATGATCTTGTATAAAACATTGCAGCATGAAATTGGTCTAAAATCATTAACCGACATAGGAGTATGTACCTTTGGGATCAGGGCCAAGATCGTGGACTTGATCTGCTTCAGAAGTTTTCCGGTAGAAAAGAAATCTAGTACCGCCCTCGTAACTTCTTCCCCAACCACAGGCCAAGCCGCCTTGAAAAACCTTGACGAGTAACCATCGGGTCCCGGTGCCTTGTCATCAGCAATATCGAACACTGCTTGCTTCACATCATCCGCCGAGAGTGGAAGGAGTAATTGATTAGCTTCCTCATCAGTGATACAGTGCCTTGCCCATGGTCTAAGATAACGAATATCCACTGACAGCCGTCTTCTGGTGCCTCCTAAGAGGTTCTGATAGTATGAGACAAACTCTTGGGCGATTTCCCCTAGATCCGTGTGTGTGAAACCATTCTCATCATTTATCTGTAAGATTCTTCTCATTACTCGTCTCTGTGCAATTTTACGAAAGAAAACCCGGGAACATTGGTCTCCGTCTTTCATCCACTGCATCTTGGCTCTCTGCTGCAGAATAATTTGTTCAAGTTTTGCCGCTTTAGCATAAACGACTCGACAACAATGCTCCAGAAGTAAATATAGCTCATTTTGTCTGTCAGAGCTCACCAACTATTGTGCCTCATCAAGAAAACCTTTGGCTAGTTGGACATTCATCGTCAAATCTCCCTTATTTCTCCTTTGTAGTCTAAAAACTGGTTTAAGTGCCTTCAGTTTACGTGTCACAGCATACATAGGAATACCAACAATCTCATGATGCCAAATATTCTGCACATTGTGGATAAACTCAGGTGAATGGGCAAGATAGTTATCAAATCGAAACATGCCTCCATTATGTTGTTGTATATCCCCATGTAAAACCAGTGGAGAGTGGTCAGATGTCCGTGGAGTAAGGCTGTGATAATATGCGCTCGGGAACCTTGCCAGCCAGCGGTCATTAATAAGAATCCGATCCAGCCGCTTCCATAAACTCCTCATAGACGTACTGCAATTATGCCACGTGAACCATTCACCTTGCATAGGAAGTGGGATCAGCCCCGCCTCCAGAATACCGGCATTAAATTCTTCGGTGGCCATCCTTATATCTCCTGAGATGCCACATACTTCGTTAAGGCCACGTACTGCATTAAAATCCCCTCCCACCATCCACGGGATGTCAGAGCATTGCTGAGCTAGCGTCTCCAGTGCCGTCCATAAATTCCGATGATCAATCACCTCAGATACCCCATAAACAACAGTGATAATAACAGATTCATTGTCAGCCATATTAGTAACCCGACAGTGAATAAATTGATCTGCCGAGTCTAAGATATGGACATCAACAATATTCTCATCCCAAGCTAGCCAGATGCGATTACCAACAGAAGAATAATCGACAAACCATTTCCAATGTGGAAGTATAAACGATTGAATATGCATAATATTATTCAAACGAACACGAGTTTCAAGAATGCCTAGGAAGTGTAACCTGTATTCACAGACCAAGTCCTTCAAAGCGAGCTGACGGTCTCGTTTGTTCAGCCCACGGACATTCCACACAGCGATGTTCAACATGGATCATCGTCCATGGGGCTGCTTGTGTTAGGACCCCCTGAATGCTCACCTGCATCATCAATTAAATGCAAAGCGTCAAAAGCATTATAAATAACAATTGCCTTACCTCTCTCGTCTTGCTTGGAGTGGTTCTGGTCCACATGTCTATCTCCCGCATCTGCTTTGGGTATATCTTCAACCACTGGTTTCATCGTCTTACGTCCCTTAGTCGGAAGTTGTGGCTGTGATACATTGACTTTCCGCACATACACATTTACTGTTGGCTTCGTCGGTTTGCGGGTTTTGTTTAGTGCACAATCCTTATCCGAATGTCCCAATGACATGCACGCTGTGCACTTTGGCGGGAGCCATTCGTACTCAACGTCAACTTTGCAAGGTGTCTCCCCTCCTTCTTCATCAGGTGCCATGACAATAATATGTTTATGCAACTTTTGTGTGGCATCAATCATCACACATACATGAGCAAAGTCCAGTCTCGTGCATGCTCTTGTAATCGCGTCGGGGTAAAGGGGCTTCCCCACACCACTCGCTATAGTGCTCAATCCTTATGTCGTCCAAAATTCCATCGGAAGGTGTCGTAATTTAATCCAGACGGGCACTTGTGTATGCTTCAACTTTCTCATGGCCATCCCCGGTTCCCACTTTTGAAGTACAATCGGCTGCCCTTGGAACAACCATGGGCCTCCCTCAATTATCTCCTCCATATCAAAAACTGTTTTAAACTGAAAGAAGAAGAATCCGTTTGTGGTCGCTGTCACCTCCCTTAGTGCTGGCCAGACCGAATGTGCAAACTCCTTAAGGTGATGATAATATGGCCGTTTGCCCAAGAAATAGCCAACTGCAGTAGATTTTCAACGTTTAGACCCATTACGTACCGCATCTAAAGAAGGTCGAACGACAACCTCTCCGTTCTGCATTGTTGGGGCAATGAATGATAAGGTTTTCCGGGTCGAATGATTAAATGCATGCGCTATTTTGTCGTCAATAATTGTTTCGGGGTATGCGTGCAATGGGATGTTTCCAATGTACAATCCCGTTGGAACAGGAGCATCATGCATAGCTTGTTTTCTTTCCACAGAATTGCTGACATCAGCCCTATTTTTTCATGTGTCCGCGCTGATGTCAGCCCTAGCTTTCCTTGTATCATCGATGATGTCAGCCCTAGCTTTCCTTGTATCATCGATGATGTCAGCCCTAGATTTGATAGTGTAATTGTTGACATCAGCCCTAGATGCACCTGTGTCATCAGCCCTAGGAGCAGCGATGATGTCAGCCCTAGCAGCAGCGATGATGTCAGCCCTAGCATCAGTGACGATGTCACCCCTAGCAGCAGCGATGATGTCAGCCCTACTAGGGCTGATGTCAGCAGTATGTTCCAAGCAAGCCTCCATGTCACTCACATTCCCCGCCACATCAGCTCCAACGTTGTCCACCGAGGCGTCCATGTCAGCAACATTGTGCACGTCATCCATCGTCGGAATTCCAACGGTCGCCGGCGAGATCTGGTTCTCGTTGCTGCTGTGCAAAGCCGCCGGCGAAGTCTGGTTCCCGTTGCTGTTGTGCAAAGCCGCCGGCGAGGTCTGGTTCGCGTTGCTCAAAGCCGCCGCCGAGATTTGGTTTGGGTTGTTGCTGTGCAAAGCCGCCGGCGGAGGAGGTGTGATTATTCTCCCACGCACAGCCGGTCGACGCTGAAGTGTCGCTGCCATTCCGGTTCCTAGTATCATCGTCGCCTGTGTAGTACGTCTCCGGCATACCTGTTTCAGCTCGCGGGCAAACGGGTGTTCGTCAACATTCAAGCTTTCCGCCGGCAACCGCGACTTCTCAATCCCAAATCGAGCCTCCCATCGTCGTTTCAGTTCGTTCAGAGCTTCCATTGCCTGTGAGTCGCCATGGTCGATTACCTTGTGTGCGAGAGTGAGGAACTCGTCCAAGTTGAAGTCGCGTGGAGACGAAGACCCATTTCCGCCATTGTTGACGGCGCGAGACCTCAGTTCCAGATCCGGCTGTTCACCGCCCATTTCTTCACCATTTCTCGTCACCGACGTTCCTTCCACCTCCACAGACGGTGGGCTGCCATGGGAGACACCTTCGGTCGCCGGATAAGAGGAGGGCGGCTCGTCTTCTTCCATGGCGAGTTCTTCATCGCGCAGCAACTGTTCATCTTCCTCCCCTCCATCCCCGGCCACCGGACGGCTGTCGGCGTCCTCTCCATCATAGTCGTCGCCGGCCGGCGCTTCTCCTCCATCGCCGGTCGGAGTTTTCATGGGGAAGACAATAGTGTGTGTTATTGATGGTGTAGTAGTGTGTGTAGTAGGGAGAGAATTTTTAGTGAGAGAATTTTTGCATCTTGCTTACATAATTTTTTTTGCACTTCGGGATAAAACCATTTCGGGACCATATTGTTGTACTGTACCGTTTTTAGTCAATGAAACATACTTTTACCAAAAAAGAAACAAACTAGTTTTAATAAAATCGTGACAAACAGCTAAATTTTGAACGTTCTCAGAATTCCACGAAACGTAACCCAAGCGTAGGTCTAGACCCATTCTTTTGTGTGGTAAATTTGCTAAGCATAATAATAACTACAAATTAGTAGAAAAGGGAAACAAACTTGAGTTAAAATAACCGTGACAAACTGCTAAATTTTGATCGTTCACAGAATTCCACAAAACTTGACCCAAACATAGGTCTACACCTATTCTTTTGTGGGGTAAATTTGCTAACTACATATTATTGGAAAAAGGGAAACAAACTGGCTTTAATAAAACCGTGCAAAATAGCTAAATTTTGTACGTTCTGAGAATTCCATGATACTTGACCCAAACGTTGGTTTAGACCCATGCATTTGTGTAGTAATTTGTTAAACGTAATAATAACTACAAAATAGTATAAAAGAGAAACAAACTGTCTTTAATAATGCCGTGCAAAACAGTTAAATTTTGAACGTTCTCAGAATTTCATGAAACTTTACCCAAACGTTGGTTTAGACACATGCATTTGTGTGGTAAATTTGGTAAGCATAATAATAACTACAAATTAGTATAAAAGGGAAACAAACTTGTTTTAATAAAACGGTGACAAACAACTAAATTTTGAACGTTTTCAGAATTTCACAAAACTTGACCCAAACGTAGGTCTAGACACATTCTTTTGTGTGGCAAATTTGCTAAGCGTAATAATAACTACAAATTAGTAGAAAAGGGAAGCAAACTTGCGTTGAAATGACCGTGAAAAACTGCTAAATTTTGATCGTTCTCAGAATTCCACAAACATGACCCAAACGTAGGTCTAGACCCATTCTTTTGTGTGGTAAATTTGCTAAACGTAATAATAACTACAAATTAGTAGAAAAGGGAAACAAACTTGCGTTGAAATAACTGTGACAAACTGCTAAATTTTGATCGTTCTCATAATTCCACAAAACATGACTCAAACGTAGGGCTATACCCATTCTTTTGTGTGGTAAATTTGCTGAGCGTAATAATAACTAGAAATTAGTAGAAAAGGGGAAATTTGCTCAGCGGCAAAAAATGGAGGCAAAAAATTCTCTCTCTAAAAATTCTCTCTCTAGCTTTTCACTTGCAAATGCTTCATCTTCCTCACTTCCGGCCGGCGACGGGGAGACCGCCGGCGAAGCTCTGGCAGACAGTGACGGTGACGGAACAGTGGCTGGCTGTCGAACGAACAACCATGGACGAAGGGTGGGAAACCAAACTGTGCATGTTGAAGATGAGTGGTCGGGTTTTCCGCTGCCGGCTGAAACGGCCGTTTTTCCGCCGGCTGAGGGTAGCCCAAGGGTTCCTTTGGGCGTAGATGGACCGACGACGGAGAAAGGAGGGCGTTTGAGAGCTGAAATCTTGATTTCAGATCCGACCGTTGGAGGCGACGCGAGCTCGAATAACGTCAATGGCGGACCGTCTTCCTCGTCGTTCAACCTGGACGAGTTCTTGAATCTGGCCTGCCATGGATGCGCTGAACGAGCTCAAAAACCGATGGAAAAAACGATTCGGAGACAACACCAAGCCGCGGCAAACGACGACGATGGAGGGCGGCCGTGAACGACCTGTCACCGGTGGTCTGCGCAAGGCCTTGCGATGCCTTATCCCACCAGATCCAGCGCAAGCCACGGGCAGAAACTCTGGTAAGGCTCCGGCGTCGCTCCAACTCCCCGCGACCGTGACTATGCGAGCTCCAACGACGGCGAGTGGCGGAAATGGAGCTTCTTCTTGTCGTCCGGCCAACCTTGAGGGTCGGAAAGTTGCAGGGAACGCGTCCGCCGCTGCGAGACCCCCAAGCGCGTTTTTCCGGCGATTTGGTGAGCGGACAGAACCTTCTCCGGCGACCGGTGACGTGTGCCGAAAATCTGACGTGGATGCCGAGGTGGACACGCCTGGAGCTGATGTGGCGGCGGATGTGGGTGACAAGGAGGGTGAGGTGGAACATGAGAGGGCAGCTGACATCAGCTCTAGTAGGGCTGATGTCATCCTTGATGCATCTAGGGCTGATGTCATCCATAGGGCTGATGTCATCCATGATGCTAGGGCTGAGGTCATCCATGACACTGGGGCTGATGTCATCCTTGATGCTAGGGCTGATGTCATCCATCCTAGGGCTGACATCACCAATTTTATGGTGGAAAAAAATAGCAACCTAGGGAAAAAATCGACGCCAGTTCCCCTGTTTATTGGGAACATTCCGCTCCACACTGGTTCTAATGGGATTACTACTGACAAAATTGCTGATGCATTCAACAATTCGTCCCGGAAAACGCTATCTTTCATTGCCCCAACAAAACAAAATGGGGAGGTTGTAGTTCGTCCTTCACTTGATACTGTGCGTGACGGAGCCAAACGCTGGAAATCTACGGCAGTGGGATATTTTATGGGTAAGCGGCCGTTCTATCACCATTTAAAGGAGTTTGCCCATTCGATTTGGCCGGCGCTACGAGAAGTCACAGCAACTGCTAATGGATTCTTTTTCTTCCGATTCAAAACGGAAATCGATATGGAGGAGGTCATTGAAGGGAGGCCATGGCTATTTCAGGGACAACCAATTGTGTTGCAAAAGTGGGAACCGGGTATGGCTATGAGAAAGTTGAAGCATACACAAGTGCCGGTCTGGATAAAAATGCGACACCTTCCGTTGGAATTCTGGACGACGGAAGGATTGAGCACTGTGGCTAGCGGTGTGGGTAAGCCTCTATACCCTGATGCGATAACAAGGGCATGCACGAGACTGGACTTCGCTCGTGTATGCGTGATGATTGATGTTACTCAGAAATTGGAAAAACATATTATTATAATGACGCCAGATGAAGATGATGGGGAAACCCCATGCAAGGTTGATATCGAGTATGAATGGCTTCCCCCAAAATGCACAGGATGCATGACGTTGGGTCACTCGGTGAAGGAGTGTTCGTTAACCAATTCTCAGAAACAGACAAAGCCTCCGGTGAAAGTGTATGTACCTAAAGCCAACGTCCCTCCCCCTCCACCAGATACCGAGGAGAGAGTAAAGAAACATAAGACCGTGGTTGTAGTGGAGGATAAAGAGAAAGGAGATGAAGGTATAAAACAGAATATACGCTACAACTCATCGCAGAAAGAGAAGGGTAAGGAAGTGGCTACTTTTAATCCTTTTGATGCTCTGAATTCACTGGACGATGCAGAAGAGAATACTAGGGGTCCTATCACATGCAGCCCCTCTAGTAGTGATCCATGTTGAATCTCGCAGTGTGGAATGTCCGGGGGCTGAATAAGAGAGACCATCAGCTCGCATTAAAGAACCTTATCTCGGAATACAGGTTAGATTTTATGGGCATCTTAGAAACTCGTGTGCGTATTAACAACGTCATGCATATTCAGTCTGTTTTGCTTCCGCATTGGAAATGGTTTGTTGATTATGCAACTGTGGGTAATCGTATATGGGTAGCGTGGGATGATAATGTTGTGGACGTTCATATTCTTGATTTGGGGAACCAACTTATGCACTGTCGTGTCACTCATAGGACAGATAGTGAATCCCTCATAAGCACTATTGTTTATGGTGCCTCTGAGATGATAGATCGCAGAAATTTATGGAATACCTTGGAATCATTAGCTCGAGAGCACTCGGATGAGCCCTGGCTGGTGGGGGGGGGGACTTCAACGCGGTCCGAGATATGAATGAGGTGTGTGGAGCTTCTGGGGATATAAGGATGGCCATGGAAGAATTCAATGCTGGTATTCAGGAGGCCGGGCTAATACCGATGCCTATGCAGGGGGAATGGTATACTTGGCACAATTGCAGCACGAACTCGCGAAGTCTATGGAAGAGATTGGATCGTTTCCTTATTAATGATAGATGGCTTGCGAGGTTCCCCTCCTCATACTATCATTGCCTTCTACCGCGGACTTCTGACCACTCGCCGCTCCTTCTGCATGTGGACAGGCAAAATCAAACAGGAGGTATGTTTCGATTTGACAACTACCTAACACTCTCACCTGAATTCATCCCCAGTGTGCAAAATATCTGGCAGAATACAATCGTTGGGGTGCCTATGTTTGCGGTAACACGTAAACTTAAAGCACTGAAACCGGTCTTCAGAGAGCAAAGGAGGAAGAAGGGGGATTTGACCCTCAACGTGCAATTAGCTAAAGGCTTTCTAGATGAGGCACAACAACTGGTGAGTTCAGATAGACAGAATGAGGCCTTTCTACTATTAGAACACTGTTGCCGCCTGGTTTATGCAAAAGCGGCAAAACTGGAACAAATCATGCTGCAACAGCGAGCCAAGATGCAATGGATGAAGGAGGGTGACCAATGCTCCCGAATTTTCTTTCGTAAAATTGCCAAGAGAAGGGTGGCAAGGAGGATACTGCAGATTAATGATGACAACGGGACCATCCACACTGAACCAGAAGAGATTATCAATGAATTTGTCTGTTACGAATTTTCTACTAGGCGGTAACAGACGTCAGATAACGCTAGATATTGGCTTTCTCAAACCGTGGGCAAGACATATTCTTTCTAATGAAGAGGCTGGCCATCTTATATTGGCGTTTACACCGGATGATGTGAAGCAAGCAGTATTTGACATTGCAGATGATAAGGCCCCGGGACCTGATGGATACTCATCAGGATTCTTTAAAGCAGCCTGGCCAGTGGTGGGACAGGAAGTTACAAAGGCGGTACTGGAATTCTTTAGCACCGGTAAGCTACTCAAACAAGTCAACTCCACACTTTTGGCACTAATCCCAAAGGTACACACTCCTATGACTGTTGGTGATTTTAGACCAATTTCATGCTGTAATGTGCTATACAAAATTATTGCAAAATTACTTGTCCAGCGGTTGAGTGTGGTTCTGGACAAGATTATTAGTCCCTGTCAGGGAGCATTTATCCCAGGGCGTAGCATTGGGGACAACATTTTTTTGGCACAGGAACTGCTCACGGGATACAACCAGGTGAGGCTTCCACCTCGTTGTACCCTAAAAGTTGATATCAGGAAGGCATATGATACTGTTGAGTGGGATTTCCTACTTGCGGTCTTGCAACTATTTGGATTCCCCCAAACATTCACCAGGTGGATTGAGGAGTGTGTAACGACGGCGGCATTTTCGATTGGTCTTAATGGAAACCCTCACGGTTTCTTTGCAGGAGCACGTGGACTAAGACAGGGAGACCCTCTATCGCCCTATCTCTTTGTTCTTGTTTTTTTGGTAAATGTAAGTATCATTAAGTAAAATGAAATAGTAGTACAGTACAACAGTGTGGTTATCAGTTGGTTTCTCCCTCGACAGGCCAAGGGATACGCCACAGTCTATATAAAGCTCTTGTACTGACTGATCTAGGTAGAGAGATACTAAGGATCCGCTGCTTGATATCCTCAACTATCAATAAAGCCATGGTGCTAGGTGTCCTCTCGGTGTGCTTGAATCTTCTCAAGTTTCTCTCCCTCCAAATGTGGTAAACACATGATGCTAATAGTGCACGATAAGATATGTTAACAATGTGTTTACCTCTCCATTTTTGGGAAGCCCATTCAATATCCGTTTTCCAGTCTCTATTGGGCCAAGAATATCGTACCATTCTCCGGATAGCTCTGAGACACTGTCGACTAAATCTGCACTGAAAGAATAAGTGGCCATGTGTCTCTGTCGCTCCCTCATTACATAGAATACATGGGCCAAGGTGCGCTAACCATGATTTGTCCGTTGTAGCCAATTTGCCTAGAATAGCAAGCCACAGGATGAACAAATGACGTGGAATCTTCAGTGATCCCGAAAGTAGTGAAGCCTAGCCTACTTTCGGTCCTGGGGGATCAAAAAGCCTATATAGAGCCTGGGTTGTAGGTTTACCCTGATCAAATCTCCAAATAATTCGGTCCTCCCCTCCATAAATTGTGGGTAAACCATGTGTGATCTCCAGACACTCAAAATCAGTGATAGGAGGCCACTGCCACTCTCCTTCACTAATAACCGTGCTCAATCTGGCTGATTCCTCAATTCTGAGTAGTCTCGGTCCCCGTGGGAATGTGACACTGAGTGGTCCGAGATAATGCCACGGGTCCTGCCAAAGGTAAAAAGTTCGCCCATCGCCAATCTGATAGTCCACCATAGGGCGGAGGAAAGCCCGTAGACGTAGAATTTTCCGCCAACCCCATGAGCCTCCATTCTCCCTAATCGTCCAAATGGAGGTGTCGCGTAATCGACCCTGGTAAAGCCATTCAACCCAAATTGAGGTCCTATCGCACCTGATGATTTCACAGAGTTTCTTGGTCATTAATGTGCGATTCAAGGTAGCAATATCTTTGAATCCTATTCCTCCCTCATCTTTCGGTCGGCAGAGATCTTTCCATGCTACCTTCGCATAACCACTGTTTGTTGTCCCCTTCCACAAGAAAGTTCGTAGTCTCTTCTCAATTTCGTTAGTAACTTTCTTTGGAAGAATGAACGCCGATGACCAATATAAACTCAGCGACAAGAGTACAGATTTAATAATCTGCACCCTACCAGCAAAAGAAAGAGCCATACCCTCCCAACCCGCAATGCGTTTATCAATTTTCAACAATAGAGGGTTACAATCAGCAACTGTTAAACGAGAAGATAAAAGAGGTAGTCCTAAATACCTCATCGGTAGGACTCCCTCTTGAAATCCGAGTGCTTCCAACTGGGATTATTGCAACTTATTGAGCAGGATTCGCAATTCTCTTTTCACTGGAAATGTGAGCCGGCCAAAGTCTTCCAGCTGGGATTCGCAGACGACCTCCTACTCTTCTGTAGAGCTGACTTGAATTCACTCGGGACCCTCAAGAGGGGGTTGGACCGATTTGCAGAATGGTCGGGACTTCGGCTGAATGTACAAAAAAGTCATGTCATTATCTCTCGATCGGCCAAGCCTGGAAGGATCAGATTTTAACAATCATGGGTTTCCAAGAGGGCCAACTACCAATGAGGTACTTGGGTCTCCCTCTACTGTCTTCTAGATTGTCTATATCCGATTGTCAACCACTTCTATTGAAAATTGATGCTCGCATTAATGGCTGGGAAGGAATTTCACTATCATATGCTGGACGTATACAAATCATTAAATCGGTACTTTCAGCAATGAGCATCTATTGGGCGTCTGCATTCATCTTACCAAAGGCTATTATTAAACAAATTGAGAAACGGCTCAGAACTTTTCTTTGGAAAGGCACTTCTACATCGGGATACGCCAAGGTAGCGTGGAAGGATGTGTGTAAACCTATTAATGAAGGAGGTTAAGGAATTAAGGATATTGGAATCCTTAACCACTCATTAATGGCAAAGAAGTTATGTGATGTTATTAGATGTGACCGAACATCTATATGGGTTGAATGGTTGAAGCAGACTCGATTGCACAACACTTCAATTTGGACAATTAATGAGAAGGGAGGATCATGGGGATGGCGAAAACTACTCCGACTTCGCAGCTCTGTACGACCTATGACAGAGTTTCTTATTGGAGAGGGGAGGTCTTTCTACTTGTGGAAGGACCCGTGGCACCACTTGGGCCCACTTATTACTAGATTCCCTAGGGGACCGAGCCTCTTAGGACTTGATGAATCCACCAAACTACAAGTAGTCATTAATGAGGGGCAATGGCAGTGGCCCTTCATTACTGATTTGGAATGTATGGAGATTACTTACATTTTACCCCAGATTCATGGAGGAGATGACAGGATCAACTGGCGGTTCTCAGAGGGACGACCCACCACACAATCCCTTTATAGATTTTTTTGTCCACTTGGACCGAAAGTAGGCTGGTCTTCACTACTTTCGGGTTCTTTGAAGATTCCCCGCCATAACTTCATTCTTTGGTTAGCAATTCAGGAGAAGCTACCGACAACTGATAAACCTTGGATGACACATCTAGGGGGATGTATTCTCTGTGACGAGGGTGCAGCGGAGACACACAATCACATGTTCTTCAGATGTCGATATAGCAGAGGATGCCTTGCAGCTATACGACACCATATTCGATTTGCTTGGCCCAATCGTGAGTGGACAAGAGACGTGGAATGGGCATCGAGGAAGTGGAGGGGGAAGCATATTGTTAATGTTGCTTATCGAGCATTACTTAGTGCATGCATTTACCATATATGGCGAGAGAGGAATCTGAGACGATTTGAGCACACTCATCGGCCGGAAGCTATATTAGCTACCTGCATCATTGAAGACGTCAGACAGAGGATAATTAGTATTAATCTTTCCAGTTCTATTAGTACATGTGCACTCTATAGACTTTGGCGTATCCCTTGGTCTGTTGGGGGTACCACCATTTGACCATTTGATTGTTGTACTCTGTACTCTTTACCTATTTTTTTAATGAAAGTTACACTTACCCAAAAAAAAAAAATTAATAGAAAAGGGAAACAAACTAGCTTTAATAAAACCGTGCAAAAATAGCTAAATTTTATACGTTCTGAGAATTCCTTGGTCTGTTATTATTATAAAATCCTTGCTAAGCGCATCCCTTGGTCTTTTGAGGGAGACACCAATTGATTGTTGTACTATACTCCTTTTTTTAATGAAACTTACCTTTACCCAAAAAAAAAGTCACCTTATTATTTCGAGGTCAGCACAGGATTTACGGGAGGAAATGCTGGCAGTACTTGGATTCCAGGAAGGACTTCTGCCAATGAGATGTTTGGGACTTCCTCTATTATCCTCCAGATTATCGATTGCTGATTGTCGTCCATTATTGTTGAAAATTGATAAACGTATTTCTGGTTGGGAGGGTTTGGCACTCTCATATGCCGGTAGAGTACAAATTATAAAATCTGTACTGATGTCGGTGAGCTTATACTGGACTTCGACTTTCATTTTACCATAGAAAGTTACATACGAAATTGAAAAGAGGATGCAAAATTTCTTATGGAAGGGCACAACAAACAGTGGCTACGCAAAGGTAGCATGGAAAGAATTATGTCGGCGGGTGGAGGAGGGAGGCCTAGGATTCAAGGACATTACCACCTTGAATCGCGCCTTAATGACCAAGAAACTTTGTGATATCATTCGATGTGATAGGACTTCTATTTGGGTTGAGTGGCTATATCAAGGCCGGTTACGTGACACCTGTATATGGACGATCCAAGAACACGGAGGTTCTTGGGGTTGGAGGAAAATCTTACAACTACGGGCTTTTCTCCGCCCTATGGTGGACTATCAGATCGGTGATGGGAGACGATTTCACCTATGGCAGGACCCTTAGCATTCTCTTGGTCCTCTTATAGAGACATTTCCACAGGGGCCGAGGCTACTCAGACTTGACAAATCAGCAAAACTCAGCACGGTGATTAGTGGAGGAGAATGGCAGTGGCCAATGATCACAGATTTCGAGTGCTTGGAGATCACACACACACTACCGGCAATCCGCGGAGGAGATGACCGGGTAGTATGGAGATTTGATTAGGGACAACCCACAACTCAACCTCTTTACAGGTTGTTCGATCCCCCTAGGCCGAAGGTAGGCTGATATTCACTACTTTCGGGCTCTTTTAAGATTCCTCGTCACTTATTCATCTTATTACTTGCCATCCTTGGCAAGCTACCCACGACAGACAAACCATGGCTATCTCATCTTGGCACATGCATTTTGTGTAATGAGGGGGCACTAGAAACACACGCCCACTTATTCTTCCAGTGCAAATTTAGTCGACAGTGTCTCACAACAATCCGGAAGGTGTTAGGATTCCATTGGCCCAATACAGACTGGACAAGAGATATTGAGTGGGCTTCACGGAGATGGAGGGGAAAGCACATCATTAACATCGCTTATCGAGCACTACTAGCATCATGTGTTTACCACATTTGGAGAGAAAGGAACTTGAGACGATTCGAGCACGTTGAAAGGACACCAAACATCATAGCTAAATTGATAGTTGATGATGTCAGGCAGCGGATTCTTAGTATCACATTAGCTACCTCGGTCAGTACACGAGCTTTGTATAGACTTTGGCGTATCCCTTGGCCTGTCGAGAGAGAAACCAACTGATTGCTAGTTTGTTGTACTGTATTTTTTTTATCTTAATGAAAATTACATTTACCCAAAAAAAATTCCACGAAACTTGACCCAAACGTTGGTCTAGACCAATTCTTTTGTGTGGTAAATTTGCTAAACCTATTAATAACTACAAGTTAGTTGAAAAGGGAAACAAACTTGTTTTAATAAAACCGTGACAAACAGCTAAATTTTGAACGTTCTAAGAATTCCACGAAACTTGACCCAAACGTAGGTCTAGACCCATTTTTTTGTGTGGTAAATTTGCTATGCGTAATAATAACTACAAATTAGTAGAAAAGGAGAATAAACTTGCGTTGAAATAACCGTGACAAACTGCTAAATTTTGATCGTTCTCAGAATTCCATAAAACTTGACCCAAACGTAGGTCTAGACCCATTCTTTTGTGTGGTAAATTTACTAAGCGTAATAATAACTAGAAATTAGTGGAAAAGGGAAACAAACTGGCTTTAATAAAACCGTGCAAAACAGCCAAATTTTGTACATTCTGAGAATTCCATGAAACTTGACCCAAACGTTGGTTTAGACCCATGCATTTGTGTAGTAAATTTGTTAAACGTAATAATAACTATAAAATAGTATAAAAGGGAAACAAACTTGCTTTAATAAAACCGTGCAAAACAGTTAAATTTGGAATGTTCTCAGAATTCCATGAAACTTGACCAAACATTGGTATAGACACATGCATTTGTCTGGTAAATTTGATAAGCGTAATAATGATTACAAATTAGTATAAAAGGAAAACAAACTTGTTTTAATAAAACCGTGCAAAACAACTAAATTTTGAACATTCTCAAAATTCTACGAAAATTGACCCAAATGTTGGTCTAGACCCATGCATTTGTGTGGTAAATTTGCTAAGGGTAATAATAACTACAAATTAGTAGAAATGGGAAACAAACTTGCTTATATAAAACCGTGCCAAACAGCTAAATTTTGAACGTTCTCAAAATTCCACGAAACTTGACCCAAACATTGGTCTAGACCAATTCTTTTGTGTGGTAAATTTGCTAAACCAAATAATAACTACAAGTTAGTAGAAAAGGGATAAACCATAGCATCTCACTCGCTAGATCAGTCAGTACACGTGCTTTATTTCGATTATGGCGAATCCCTTGGCCTGTCGAGGGATAAACCATTTCGGGACCATATTGTTGTACTGTACGAATTTTACTCAATGAAACATACTTTTACCAAAAAAGAAACAAACTTGTTTTAATAAAATCGTGACAAACAGCTAAATTTTGAACGTTCTCAGAATTCCACGAAACGTAACCCAAGCGTAGGTCTAGACCCATTCTTTTGTGTGGTAAATTTGCTAAGCATAATAATAACTACAAATTAGTAGAAAAGGGAAGCAAACTTGAGTTAAAATAACCGTGACAAACTGCTAAATTTTGATCGTTCTCATAATTCCACAAAACATGACTCAAACGTAGGGCTATACCCATTCTTTTGTGTGGTAAATTTGCTGAACGTAATAATAACTAGAAATTAGTAGAAAAGGGAAACAAACTGGCTTTAATAAAACCGTGCAAAAATAGCTAAATTTTGTACGTTCTGAGAATTCCTTGGTCTGTTATTATTACAAAATCCTTGCTAAGCTTTTCCCTTGGTCTTTTGAGGGAGACACCAATATACTATACTCCTTGGTCTGTTATTGTTGTACTATACTCCTTTTTTTAATGAAACTTACCTTTACCCAAAAAAAAAAAAGTCACCTTATTATTTCGAGGTCAGCACAGGGTTTACGGGAGGAAATGCTGGTAGTACAAAATTCTCATTGGTAGAGGGAGGCCCAAGTACCTCATTGGTAGTTGGCCCTCCTGGAAGTCCATAATTGTTAAAATCTGATCCTTCCAACCTTGTGTTGATCGAGAGCTAATGACATGACTTTTTTGTACATTCAGCCGAAGTCCCGACCATTCTGCAAATCGGTCCAACCCCCTCTTGAGGGTCCTGAATGAATTCAAGTCAGCTCTACAGAAAAGCAGGAGATCGTCTGCGAATCCCAACTGGAAGACTTTGGCCGGCTCACATTTCCAGTGATAAGAGAATTGCAAATCCTGCTCAATAAGTTGCAATAATCCCAAATGCAAGACTTCCATAACGAGAACAAAAAGATAGGGAGATAGAGGGTCTCCCTGTCTTAATCCACGTGCTGCAAAGAAACCGTGAGGGTTTCCATTAAGCCCAATCGAGAATGCCGCCGTCGTTATATAGTCCTCAATCCACCTGGTGAACGTTTGGGGGAATCCAAAAAATTGCAATACCGCAAGTAGGAAATCCCACTCAACATTATCATATGCCTTCCTGATATCAACTTTCAGGGTACAACGAGGTGGGAGCCTCACCTGGTTGTATCCCGTGAGCAGTTCCTGTGCCAACAAAATATTGTCCCCAATGCTACGCCCTGGGATAAACGCTCCCTGACAGGGACTAATTATCTTATCCAGAACCACACTCAACCGTTGGACAAGTAATTTCGCAATAATTTTGTATAACACATTACAGCATGAAATTGGCCTAAAATCACCAACAGTCATAGGAGTGTGTACCTTTGGGATTAGTGCCAAAAGTGTGGAGTTGACTTGTTTGAGTAGTTTACCGGTACTAAAGAATTCCAGTACCGCCTTTGTCACTTCCTGTCCCACCACTGGCCAGGCTGCATTAAAGAATCCTGATGAATAACCATCAGGTCCCGAGGCCTTGTCCTCTTCAATGTCAAATACTGCTTGCTTCACATCATCCGGTGTAAATGCCAATATCAGATGGGCAGCCTCCTCATTAGAAAGAATGTGTCTTGCCCACGGTCTGAGAAAACCAATATATAACGTTATCTATCCTCTTTTACCGCCCAAGAGATTTTGATAGTAGCAGACAAATTCGTTGATAATCTCTTCTGGTTCAGTGTGGATGGTCTCGTTGTCATCATTTATCTGTAGTATCCTCCTTGCCACCCTTCTTTGGGCAATTTTACGAAAAAAAATTCGGGAGCATTGGTCACCCCCCTTCATCCACTGCATCTTGGCTCGCTGTTGCAGCATGATTTGTTCCAGTTTTGTCGCTTTTGCATAAACCAGGTGGCAGCAGTGTTCTAGTAGTAGAAAGGCCTCATTTTGTCTATCTGAGCTCACTAGCTGTTGTGCCTCATCTAGAAATCCTTTAGCTAATTGAACGTTTAGAGTCAAATCCCCCTTCTTCCTCCTTTGCTCCCTGAAGACCGGCTTCAATGCTTTAAGTTTACGTGTTACCGCAAACATAGGGACCCCAACGATTGTATTCTACCAGATATTCTGCACACTGGGGATAAATTCAGGTGAGTGTGTTAGGTAGTTGTCAAATCGAAACATAACTCCTGTTTGACTTTGCCTGTCCCCATGCAGTACAAGCGCCGAGTGGTCAGAAGTCCGCGGTATAAGGCAATGATAACATGAGGAAGGGAACCTCGCAAGCCATCTATCATTAATAAGCATTCGATCCAATCTCTTCCATAGACTCCAGCGCAGAAATTCTTTACGGGATATAACCAGACTCGTGTACCTCCTAGATGTGCTCTGAAAGTTGACATCCGGAAGGCATATCACACAGTGGATTGGGATTTCTTAATAGCAGCTAGATGTTTGGGTTCCCTAGTACTTTTGTGAAGTGGATTGAGGAGTGTGTGTCAATACCTTCATTCTCTGTTGGACTAAATGGGAAGGCCCATGGATTCTTTCGAGGAGCCACAGGACTTCGGCAGGGTGACCCTTTATCACCCTACCTATTTGTGCTTGTGATGGAAGTCCTACACTTGGGTTTCCTGCAGTTGATTGATCAGGAGGAGATATTTTCCTATCGTTGGAAATGCGAGGCAGCCAGGATCTTTCAGTTGGGGTTTGCTGATGATGTGATATTATTTTGCCGTGCTGATATGGACTCTCTAAGAATCTTTAAAGCAGGTCTGGTCGGGTCTTAGACTGAACGTACAGAAAAGCCACTTGATTATATCACGCTCAGCGCAAGCATTGCGTGAGGAGATGTTCGCACTACTCGGATTTCAGGAAGGGGTTCTTCCAATGAGGTATCTGGGGTTACCACTTATATCGTCTCGACTAACTATTGCAGATTGCCATCCACTATTACTGAAGATTGACAAACGGATCGCTGGATGGGAAGGTACCACTATGTCTTATGCTGGTAGAGTACAAATTATTAAATCTGTACTTATATCACTGAGTCTTTACTGCGCATCGGCATTTATATTACCAAAGAAAGTTATTAATGAAATTGAGAAAAGGTTGCGAGCTTTCTTGTGGAAGGGAACGACGAATAGTGGACGATTACGGACCATGGCGGCTCATGGGGATGGAAGAAAATCCTTCGATTATGGATGTTTCTCCGAACCATGGTAGACTACCGGATTGGAGATGGAAGGAATTTCTTCTTGTGGCAGAATCCATGGCACCACCATGGCCCTCTTTGCGACACCTTCCCACGAGGACTGAGGATTCTTGGACTAGATGAGTCATCCAGACTAAGCACGGTGATTCATGAAGGAGTATGGCAGTGGCCCCTTATCACGGATATTGAGTGTTTGGAGATCACACATGTACTACCCACTATTTTTGGAGGGGAAGACCGTATAATTTGGAGATTTGAGAATGATCGACCAACAAGACAGGCTATCTATAAGTTATTTGACCCACCAGGACCGAAAGTAGACTGGTCTTCACTACTTTCGGGATCACTCAAAATCCCACGTCACATATTTATTCTATGGCTTGCCATCCAAGAAAAGTTGGCTACGACAGACAAACCATGACTTGCTCACCTTGGCCCATGTATCCTATGCAATGAAGGACTGACAGAGACACATGCACATTTATTCTTCCAATTCAGATTTAGTCGAAGATGTCTCACGGAAATTCAAAGGACGACACGATTCTTATGGCCTAATAGAGAGTGGAAAGATGACATTACATGGGCTTCACAGAGATGGAGGGGTAAACACATAATCAACATGTCTTATAGAGCACTACTTGCAGTATGTGTATACCACATTTGGAAGGAAAGAAACCTGAGACGATTCGATCACACCGAGAGGACGCCTACTACCATAGCATTACTGATCATTCAGGACATTAGACAGCGAATCCATAGCATCTCACTTGCTAGATCAGTCAGTACACGTGCTTTATTTCGATATGGCGAATCCCTTGGCCTGTCGAGGGATAAACTATTTGGGGACCATATTGTTGTACTGTACCATTTTTACTCAATGAAACTTACTTTTACCAAAAAAAAAAAAAGTTATTATTAGGTTTAGCAAATTTACCACACAAAAGAATTGGTCTAGACCAACGTTTGGGTCAAGTTTCGTGGAATTTTGAGAACGTTCAAAATTTAGCTGTTTGGCACGGTTTTATATAAGCAAGTTTATTTCCCATTTCTACTAATTTATAGTTAGTATTATACTTAGCAAATTTATGACGCATATGCATGGGTCTAGACCAACGTTTGGGTCTAGACCAACCTCTATATGGACGATTACGGACCAAAGCGGTTCAGGGGGATGGAGGAAAATCCTCCGATTACGGATGTTTCTACGAAATATGGTGGACTACAGGATCCATGGCACCACCTTGGCCTTCTTTGTGACTCTTTCCCACGAGGACCGAGGCTACTTGGACTGCATGAGTGATCTAGACTCAGCACGGTGATTCATGAAGGAGTATGGCAGTTGCCCCTTATCACAGATCTTGAGTGTTTGGAGATCACACATGTGCTCCCCACTATTTTTGGAGGGGAAGACCGTATAATTTCGAGATTTGAGAATGATCGACCAACAACACAGGCTATTTATGAGTTATTTGACCCACCAGGACTGAAAGTAGGCTGGTCTTCACTACTTTTGGGATCACTTAAAATTCCACATCACAACTTTATTCTATAGCTTGCCATCCAAAGCAAGTTGGCTACGACAGATAAACCATGGCTTGCTCACCTTGGCCCACGTATCCTATGCAATGAAGGAATGACAGAGACACATGCACATTTATTCTTCCAATGCAGATTTAGTCAAAGATGCCTCACGAAAATTTGAAGAACGATACGATTCTTGTGGCCCAATAGAGAGTGGAAATATGACATTAGATGGGCTTCACGGAGATGGAGGGGTAAACACATCATCAACATGTCTTATAGAGCACTACTTGCATCATGTCTTTACCACGTTTGGAAGGAAAGAAACCTGAGACGATTCGATCACACCGAGAGGACGCCTACTACCATATCATTACTGATCATTGAGGACATTAGACAGCGAATCCATAGCATCACACTATCTACATCAGTCAGTACACATTCTTTATTTCGATTATGGCGAATACCTTGGCCTATCGAGGGAAAAACCATTTGGGGACCATATAGTTGTACTGTACCAATTTTACTTAATGAAACTTACTTTTACCGAAAAAAAAAAGTTTCGTAGAATTCTGAGAATGTTCAAAGTTTAGCTGTTTTGCACGGTTTTATTAAAACAAGTTTGTTTCCCTTTTATACTAATTTGTAGTTATTATTACATTTAACAAATTTACTACACAAATCCAAGGGTCAAACCAATGTTTGGGTCAAGTTTCATGGAATTCTCATAACGTAAAAAATTTAGCTGTTTTGCACGATTTTATTAAAATAAGTTTGTTTCCCTTTTCTACTAACTTGTAGTTATTATTAGATTTAGCAAATTCACCACACAAAAGAATTGGTCAGGACCAACATTCGGGTCAAGTTTCGTGGAATTTTGACAACGTTCAAAATTTTGCTGTTTGGCACGATTTTATATAAGCAAGTTTGTTTTCCATTTCTACTAATTTGTAGTTATTATTACACTTAGCAAATTTACCACATAAATGCATGGGTCTAGACCAACGTTTGGGTCAAGTTTCGTAGAATTCTGAGAACGTTCAAAATTTAGCTGTTTTGCACGGTTTAATTAAAACATGTTTGTTTCCCTTTTGTACTAATTTATAGTTATTATTACATTTAACAAATTTACTACACAAATCCAAGGGTCAAACCAACGTTTGGGTCAAGTTTCATGAAATTCTCAGAACGTAAAAAAATTAGCTGTTTTGCACGATTTTATTAAAACAAGTTTGTTTCCCTTTTCTACTAACTTGTAATTATTATTAGGTTTAGCAAATTAACCACACAAAAAATTGGTCTAGACCAACGTTTGGGTCATGTTTCGTGGAATTTTGACAACGTTCAAAATTTAGGTGTTTGGCACGGTTTTATATAAGCAAGTTTGTTTCCCTTTTATAGTAATTTGTAGTTATTATTACGCTTACCAAATTTACCACACAAATGCATGTGTCTAAACCACCATTTGGGTCATGTTTCATGAAATTCTGAGAACGTTCCAAATTTAACTGTTTTGCCCGATTTGATTAAGGCAAGTTTGTTTCCCTTTTTTACTATTTTCTAGTTATTATTATGTTTAACAAATTTACTACACAAATGCAAGGGTCTAAACCAACGTTTGGGTCAAGTTTCATGGAATTCTCAGAACGTACAAAACTTAGCTGTTTTGCACGGTTTTATTAAAACCAGTTTGTTTCCCTTTTCTACTAATTTCTAGCAATTATTATGCTTAGCAAATTTACCACACAAAAGAATGGGTCTAGACCTACGTTTGGGTCATATTTTGTGGAATTCTGAGAACGATCAAAATTTAGAAGTTTGTCACGGTTATTTTAGCGCAAGTTTGTTTCCCTTTTCTACTAATTTGTAGTTATTATTACGCTTAGCAAATTTACCACACAAAAGAATGGTTCTAGACCTACGTTTGGGTCAAGTTTCGTGGAATTCTGAGAACGTTCAAAATTTAGCTGTTTGTCACGGTTTTATTAAAAACAAGTTTGTTTCCCTTTTCTACTAACTTGTAGTTATTATTAGGTTCCGTAAATTTACCACACAAAAGAATTGGTCTAGACCAACGTTTCAGTCAAGTTTCGTGGAATTTTGAGAACGTTCAAAATTTAGCTGTTTGGTACGGTTTTATATAAGCAAGTTTGTCTCCCATTTCTACTAATTTATAGTTAGGATTACACTTAGCAAATTTATGACAAATATGCATGGGTCTAGACCAACGTTTGGGTCAAGTTTCGGAGAATTCTGAGAACGTTCAAAGTTTAGCTGTTTTGCACGGTTTTATTAAAACAAGTTTATTTCCCTTTTATACTAATTTTTAGTTATTATTTCATTTAAAAAATTTACTACACAAATCCATGGGTCAAGCCAACGTTTGACTCAAGTTTCATGGAATTCTCAGAACGTAAAAAATTTTGTTTCGCATGGTTTTATTAAAACAAGTTTGTTTCCCTTTTCTACTAACTTGTAGCAATTATTAGGTTGAGCAAATTTACCACACAAAAGAATTGGTCTAGACCAACGTTTGGTCAAGTTTCGTGGAATTTTGAGAACGTTCAAAATTTAGCTATTTGGCACGGTTTTATATAAGTATGTTTGTTTCCCATTTCTACTAATTTGTAGTTGTTATTACACTTAGCAAATTTACCACACAAATGCATGGGCCTAGACCAGCGTTTGGGTCAAGTTTTGTAGAACCATACAAAAGAATGGGTCTAGACCTACATTCAGATCAAGTTTTGTGAAAATCTGAGAACGATCAAAATTTAGCAGTTTGTCACGGTTATTTTAAAGCAGGTTTGTTTCCCTTTTCTACTAATTGGTAGTTATTATTACGCTTAGCAAATTTCCCACACAAAATAATGGGTCTAGACCTACGTTTGGGTCAAGTTTCGTGGAATTATGAAAACGTTCAAAATTTAGCTGTTTGTCACATTCTTATGGCGAATACCTTGGCCTATCGAGGGAAAACCATTTGGGGACCATATAGTTGTACTGTACCAATTTTACTTAATGAAACTTACTTTTACCGAAAAAAAAAAGTTTCGTAGAATTCTGAGAATGTTCAAAGTTTAGCTGTTTTGCACGGTTTTATTAAAACTAGTTTGTTTCCCTTTTATACTAATTTGTAGTTATTATTACATTTAACAAATTTACTACACAAATCCAAGGGTCAAACCAATGTTTGGGTCAAGTTTCATGGAATTCTCATAACGTAAAAAATTTAGCTGTTTTGCACGATTTTATTAAAACAAGTTTGTTTCCCTTTTCTACTAACTTGTAGTTATAATTAGGTTTAGCAAATTTACCACACAAAAGAATTGGTCTAGACCAATGTTTGGGTCAAGTTTCGTGGAATTTTGAGAAGGTTCAAAATTTAGCTGTTTGGCACGATTTTATTTATACAAGCAAGTTTGTTTCCCATTTCTACTAATTTATAATTAATATTACACTTAGCAAATTTACGACACATATGCATGGGTCTAGACCAAAGTTTGGGTTAAGTTTCGTAGAATTCTGAAAACGTTCAAAGTTTAGCTATTTTGCACGATTTTATTATTACATTTTGTAGTTATTATTACATTTAAAAAATTTTGTAGTTATTATTACATTTTGTAGTTATTATTACATTTTATTATTACATTTAAAAGTTTGTTTCCCTTTTATACAAATTTGTAGTTATTATTACATTTAAAAAATTTATTACACAAATCCATGGGTCAAACCAACATTTGGGTCAAGTTTCCTGGAATTCTCAGAATGTAAAAAATTTAGCTGTTTTGCACGGTTTTATTAATGCCAGTTTGTTTTCCTTTTCTACTAATTTTTAGTTATTATTATGCTTAGCAAATTTACCTCACAAAAGAATGGGTCTAGACCTACGTTTGGGTCATGTTTTGATGAATTCTGAGAACGATCAAAATTTAGCAGTTTGTCACGGTTAGTTTAAAGCACGTTTGTTTCCCTTTTCTACTAATTTGTAATTATTATTATGCTTAGCAAATTTACCACACAAAAGAATGGGTCTAGACCTACGTTTGGGTCAAGTTTCGTGGAATTTTGAGAACGTTCAAAATTTAGCTGTTTGTCACGGTTTTATTAAAACAAGTTTGTTTCCCTTTTTTACTATTTTGTAGTTATTATTACGTTTAACAAACTTACAACACAAATGCATGGGTCTAAACCAACGTTTGGGTCAAGTTTCATGGAATTCTCAGAACGTACAAAATTTAGCTGTTTCACACGGTTTTATTAAAGCCAGTTTGTTTCCCTTTTCTACTAATATCTAGTTATTATTACGCTTAGCAAATGTACCACACAAAAGAATGGGTCCAGACCTACATTTGGGTCAAGTTTTGTGGAATTATGAGAACTATCAAAATTTAGCAGTTTGTCACGGTTACTTTAACGCAAGTTTGTTTCCCTTTTCTACTAATTTGTAGTTATTATTACGCTTAGCAAATTTCCCACACAAAAGAATGGGTCGACCTACGTTTGGGTCAAGTTTCGTGGAATTATGAGAACGTTCAAAATTTAGTTGTTTCGCACGGTTTTATGTAAGCAAGTTTTGTTTCCCATTTCTTCTAAATTGTAGTTATTATTACACTTTGCAAATTTACAATACAAATGCATGGGTCTAGACCAACGTTTGGGTCAAGTTTCGTAGAATTCTCAGAACGTACAAAATTTAGCTATTTCGCACGGTTTTTATTAAAGCCAGTTTGTTTCCCTTTTCTACTAATTTTAGTTATTATTATGCTTAGAAAATTTACCTCACAGAAGAATGGGTCTAGAGCTACATTTGGGTCTTGTTTTGTGGAATTCTGAGAACGATCAAAATTTAGCAGTTTGTCACGGTTATTTTAAAGCAAGTCTGTTTCCCTTTTCTACTAATTCGTAGTTAGCAAATTTACCACACAAAAGAATGGGTCTAGACCTACGTTTGGGTCAAGTTTCATGGAATTCTGCGAACGTTCAAAATTTAGCTGTTTGTCATTGTTTTATTAAAACAAGTTTGTTTCCCTTTTCTACTAATTTTAGTTATTATTATGCTTAGAAAATTTACCTCACAGAAGAATGGGTCTAGAGCTACATTTGGGTCTTGTTTTGTGGAATTCTGAGAACGATCAAAATTTAGCAGTTTGTCACGGTTATTTTAAAGCAAGTCTGTTTCCCTTTTCTACTAATTCGTAGTTAGCAAATTTACCACACAAAAGAATGGGTCTAGACCTACGTTTGGGTCAAGTTTCATGGAATTCTGCGAACGTTCAAAATTTAGCTGTTTGTCATTGTTTTATTAAAACAAGTTTGTTTCCCTTTTCAACTAACTTGTAGTTATTATTACACTTAGCAAATTTGACCCAAACATTGGTTTAGATCCATGCATTTGTGTGGTGAATTTGCTAAGTGTAATAATAACTACAAGTTAGTAGAAAAGGAAACAAACTTGTTTTAATAAAACCGTGTCAAACAGCTAAATTTTGAACTTTCTCAAAATTCAACGAAACTTGACCTATACGATGGTCAGGACCATGCATTTGCGTGCTAAATTTGCTAAGCGTAATAATAACTACAAATTAGTATAAAAGGGAAAAAAACTTGCTTTAATAAAATAATGTCAAACAGCTAAATTTTGAATATTCTCATAATTTCACGAAACTTGACCCAAACGTTGGTTTGGACCCATGTGTTTGTTTGGTAAATTTGCTAAGCATAATAATAACTACAAGTTAGTAGAAAAGAGAAGCAAACTTGTTTTAATAAAATCGTGCCAAACAGCTAAATTTTGAACGTTCTCAAAATTCCACGATACTTGACCCACACGTTCGTCTGGACCCATGCATTTTTGTGAAAATTTGCTAAAGGTAATAATTACTACAAGTTACTATAAAAGGAAAACAAACTTTTTTTTTGGGTAAATGTAAGTTTCATTAATAACATTGTAGTACAGTACAACATGGAAGTCATCAGTTGGTGTCTCCCTCGACAGGCCAAGGGATACGCCAAAGTCTAAATAAAGATTGTGTACTGACTGAACTATGTATTCGCTGCTTGATATCCTCGATAATAACAACTGCCATGGTGCTGGGAGTCCTTTCAGTTTGCTCGAATCGTCTCAAATTTCTCTCCTTCCAAATGTGGTAAACACATGATGCTAATAGTGCTCGGTAAGACATGTTAATAATGTGCTGACCTCTCCATCTCCGGGACGGCCATAAAATATCCGTCATCCAGTCTCTATTGGGCCACGAGAATCGTACTATTTTTCGAATTTCTGTTATACACTGACGAATAAATCTGCATTGGAAAAATAAGTGGTCGTGTGTCTCCGTCGCTCCCTCGTTGCATAAATTGCACGGGCCGAGGTGGGCTAGCCATGGTTTATCCGTCGTAGCCAACTTTCCAAGAATAGCAAGCCAGAGGATGAATAAGTGACGTGGAATCTTGAGTGATCCCGAAAGTAGCGAGTACCAGTCTACTTTCGTTCCAGGCGGATCAAAAAGCCTATAAAGAGTTTGAGTAGTAGGAATCCCATGGTCGAACCTCCAAATAATGTGGTCCTCTCCTCCATAAATTGTGGGTAGTGTATGTGTGATTTCCAAACACTCAAAATCTGTGATAGGGGACCACTGCCACTCTCCTCCACTGATCACCGTACAGAGTTTTGTTGACTCCTCCAATCTAAGTAACCTCGGTCCACGTGGGAATGTATCACGAAGAGGTCCTAGATGATGCCATGGGTCCTGCCATAGGTAGAATCTTCTCCCATCTCCTATTTTGTAATCCACCATAGATCGGAGGAAGATCCGTAAACGGAGGAGTTTCCGCCATCCCCATGATCCTCCATGCTCTCTAATAGTCCAGATGGAAGTATCTCGTAATCGACCCTGGTAGAGCCATGTAACCCATATTGAGGTTCTATCGCATCTGATGATATCACATAGTTTCTTAGCCATTAATGCACGATTCAAGAGAGTGATGTCCTTGAATCCTAGGCCTCCTTCCTCCTTCGGCCGGCACAGGTCTTTCCAGGCAACCTTGGCATATCCACTGGTTGATGTCCCTTTCCACAAGAAAGTTCTCAGCCTCTTCTCAATTTCATTGGTAACTTTCTTTGGCAGTATGAACGCTGAAGCCCAGTATAAATTCAACGCCATGAGTACAGATTTAATAATTTGTACTCTACCAGCATAAGACAATGCAATACCCTCCCAACCAGCAATACGTTTATCAATTTTCATCAATAATGGGCGACAATCAGCAATTGTTAAGCGAGAGGATAAGAGAGGTAGTCCCAAGTACCTCATCGGGAGGACACCCTCCTGAAACCCGAGTGCTGTCAGCATCTCATCGCGAAGTCCTTGGGCTGACCGTGAGATAATAAGATGGCTTTTCTGCACGTTTAGCCTTAGCCTCGACCATACAGCAAATCTATCCAATCCTGTTTTAAAGACTCCAATAGAGTCCATATCAGCATGACAGAATAACAACAAATCATCAGCAAAACCCAACTGAAAAACTCTGGATGAATCACATTTCCAGTGGAAGGAAAATAATTCATCCTGATCAATCAACTGTAGGAAACTCAAGTGTAGTACTTCCATTACAAGCACGAACAAGTATGGCGAAAGAGGATCTCCCTGTCGAAGCCCTCTGGCCCCCTTAAAGAAACCATGAGGTTTCCCATTCAGCCCAACAGAAAATGAAGTTGTAGTGACACACATCTTAATCCACTTCACGAAATTAGGGGGGAATCCAAATAACTCCATTACCGCGATCATAAAATCCCACTCCACCGTGTCATAAGCCTTTCGAATGTCCACTTTCAAAGCACACCGGGGTGGTAGACGGGCCTGGTTGTAGCCTGTAAATAGCTCCTGTGCCAACATAATATTGTCTCCAATGCTTCGTCCGGGCACAAATGCCGCTTGGCATGGACTAATTAGTTTGTCTAATATCACACTCAGCCGTTGAACAAGGAGTTTGGCAATGATTTTATATAACACATTACAGCAAGATATAGGACGAAAATCACCAACTGTCATAGGTGTATGTACCTTGGGAATAAGCGCCAGAAGTGTAGTATTTATCTGCTTCAGAAGTCGTCTCGTATTAAAGAAATCCAGAACTGCCGAAGTCACTTCCTGCCCCACTATAGGCCATGCAGCTTTGAAAAAGCCCGATGAATATCCGTCCGGCCCCGGTGCCTTATCCTCAGCAATGTCAAAAACTGCTTGTTTAACATCCGCTGGTGTGAATGGCAAGAGTAAAGAGTTAACATCCTCTTCACTCAAAAGGTGTCTGACCCACGGTTGAAGGAATCGTAGATCAATCACGTCTCTCCTTTGTTCCTCACCAAGCAAGTTTTGATAGTACATGACAAATTCATTGACTACCTCTTCACGCCGACCTCCGTTGAGCGATCTTACGAAAGAATACCCGGGAGCACTGGTCACCCCCCTTCATCCACTGCATTTTTGCTCGTTGTTGGAGCATACTTTGTTCAAGTTTGGCTGCTTTAGCCAGTATGAATCGGCAGCAATGTTCCAACTGTAACAATAATTCATCCTGCCTGTTCGAACTGACAAGTAATTGCGCCATCTCAAGAAACCCTTTTGCCAGCTGCACATTATGTGATAAGTCTCCTTTATTCCTCCTCTGCTCTCTAAACACTGGTTTAAGTGCTTTGAGTTTCCTCGTTACCGCATACATAGGCGCCCCAATAATGTTATGTTGCCAAATCTGCTACACACTGGGAATAAACTCTGGTGATAGGGTGAGATAATTGTCGAATCGAAACATACCTCCATATTGTTGTTGGCTGTCCCCGTATAGCACCAGCGGTGAGTGATCTGAAGTACGTGGAGTGAGGCTAGTGTAAAAAGATGTTGGGAATCGAGCCATCCATCTATCATTAATCATCATTCGATCCAACCTTTTCCAAAGATTCCGTGGACTTGCACTGCAGTTATGCCACGTGTACCATTCCCCCTGCATGGGTAGTGGTAGTAGACCTGCATTCTGAATGCAGTCATTAAACTCTTCCATTGCCATCCGAACATCTCCTGATGCTCCACATATTTCACTAATGTCTCGTACTGCATTGAAATCCCCTCCAATAAGCCAAGGGATATCACCAGTCTGCATGGCAATAGTCTCTAGGGAAGCCCATAACTCCCTCCTATCTGCCACCTCCGTAGCTCCATAAATCATAGTGATGGCAATTGACTCACGTATTGACCGTATATAAACAAGGCAGTGGATGAATTGTGTACCACATTCAACGACATCAACATCAATAAAATTATCATCGCACGCAATCCAAATCCGATTACCAACCATTCCATAATCCACAAACCATTTCCAATTAGGTAATAAGAACGATTGAATAATTGCTATATTATTAATACGAACACGGGTTTCAAGAAGACCAAGAAGTTGTAACCTGAACTCAGCAACGATGTCCTGCACTGCTAGCTGATGGTCTCTTTTATTCAGGCCACGAACATTCCATATAGCTGTGTTCAACATGAATCACCAAGTATGGGGCTGCTTTGGTTAGGACCCCGTGCTATATCATCTGCATCGTCAATTAAGTGTAGAGCAGCAAATGTATTATATACTACAATCTCCTTACCATTCTCTGCTCGATTTGTCCTCATTCCCCCTCGACGAGGAGATTCACGACCATCTCTCTGCTTTTCCACCCCTCGAGGTGGTGGTGTTATCTCCTGATCATGCACCATAGTCGGCTCTGCAGGTCCCTTTTTTGGAACGTAAATGGCTACCGGTGGTTTAATTGATTTGGATGGTTTATTGAGCACACAATCCTTAGCCGAGTGGCCTAATGTCATACAACTGGTACATTTGGAAGGTAACCATTCATATTCCACGTCAATTTTGCACGGTGTCTCTCCTCCTTCCTCGTCTGGAGTCATAATGATAATATGTTTAGGTAAGTTGGAGCTCACATCCAACATGACGCATACACGAGCGAAGTCCAGTCTCGTGCATGCCCTCGTAATAGCATCCGGATATAGGGGTTTGCCTATGCCGCTAGCCACCGTGCTGAGGCCCTCTTCAGTCCACAATTCAACCGGTAAGTGTCTCATTTTTATCCAAACTGGGACCTGTGTATGTTTTAATTTCCTCATCGCCATCCCTGGTTCCCATTTCTGCAGTACAATTGGTTGTCCTTGGAACAACCACGGTCCGCCTTCAATTGCTTCTTCCATGTATGCAACTGTCTTAAACTGGAAAAAGAAAAAACCGTTTGCCGTGGCCTTAACCTCCTGCAATCCAGGCCAAACTGAGAAGGCAAAGTCTTTAACGTGATAAAAGTACGGTCGTTTTCCAAGTAAATAACCGATTGCGGTGGTCTTCCACTTAGTTGATCCATTGCGAATAGTTTCCATTGTAGGTCTCACAACCACTTCTCCATTTTGTATTGTAGGGGGTATGTATGTAAGAGTCCTCCGAGATGAATTATTAAAAGCGTCGGCAATTTTATCATCCACGTTCACATTCAAATTTGCATTTAGCGGAATATTACCCACAAACAAACCCGTAGGAAATGAACGCACTTGTGTAGGGAGAGGACTAATTTTTTCCATTGTATTGCTAATGTCATGTACTACATCAGCAGCTGCATCAGCGCCTGTGTCATCACCTACATCATCATATAGGTCAGCGCCTGCATCAGCTTCCACATCATCTGTTGCGTCATCACACATGTCAGCGGTTACATCATCGAACATGTCATCACCTCCTTCATGGTGCTGCTGTTTTTTCGCCGGAAAAGCTGTAGCAGCCGTCCCTGCTGTTCGTCGCCGATCAGTCGCCGTCGCCTGAATCTGGGCAGCATCCAAAGTCGCCGGAGTTTGCTGCATAACCGGAGTAGCAACAAGACATGTTGTCTTCTTCCCCAAAACCGTTTCAGATTTCTTGTACGGCACCGGTGGCGCTATTCCGTGCGCCAACGCCCTTTCAACCATTGTACCCCGGCGAGCCCGAAGAGGAAGACGTCCAAACGTCAGTGTGTTTCCAGTCCCCGTTTGTTGTCTCAGATTTTCGCCATGGCCGAATTTGGCCTCCCAACGAGCTTTAAGTTTCGCTAAAGCTTCTATTGAATCTGTATCACCAACATCCACAATTCTGTTCGCAAGATTCAAGAATTCAGTAATATTAAAATCGCGGGGAGAAGGAATAGCAGTCCGTCCGCCATTGATGGATGGAGCCGAAGCTTCACTAAACCCTAGTTTTTGCGGCGCATTGAAACTCATATTATCCGTAGCCGATTTCTCATCTTGATCGTTCGAAATCCTTCCTCTCATCGTCATGGTGTCCAATCCACTCCTATTTACCAGAAAAGTATCAGTATCTATCGTCTCCAATGAACCCGACGTTTCGTCTTCCATGGCAGAAAACCCTAGATCCGGCGGCGCTTGGTTGATCGTCGATTTCCCAGCCAAGATCCCACCTTTCAGAGTCTGGAGTGGAGATCTTCCCCCCATTGATGTCTGTTCAACCTCCGTTTCCAGATTGGCGCTATTTGCCGGCGATTTCTCGAAACCCGACTCTTCACATTCTCGTCGGTTTTATATTTTTCCGGCTTCCAAGCGGTTGCCGGTAGTCAGACCACCCCCAGTTGGTTCCCCATCGTCAGCCGTCCCCCCTGCTCCGGCCTGTGAGGCAGCTCCGTCATTTCCGCCTCCATCCATGCTAGTGTGTGTTTTTGAGTGTGTGCGAGTGTGTGAGAGAGAAGAGAGGGTAGTTGGGAGAGAATTTTTTAGTGAGAGAATTTTTTAGTGAGAGAGAAGAGAGAATTTACACCACATTGGCAGTGAACGTGGAGTGTAACATGGCGAAGGAAAAATCATTTGTTGCTCCAGTCCAAACAGGATTTACGTGGGTAATATTCCGTTGAATGCATACCCCGAATCAATTATTAACGATAAAATTGCGCATGCATTTAAACATTCATCGCGAAAGACCCTCAAGTTCATTGCTCCAACACTACAAAATGGAGAGGTGATTGTGAGACCGACATTAGACACTATCCAAAACGGGTCTAAGCACTGGAAAACTACCGCAGTTGGATATTTTTTGGGAAACCCCGTACTTTCACCATTTGAAAGAATACGCATTATCAGTTTGGCCGGGGTTAAGAGAGATAACTGGTACTACTAACGGATTCTTTTTCTTCCAGTTTAAGTCAGTTGGAGATATGGAAGATATTATTGAAGGAGGGCCATGGCTGTTTCAGGAACAGTCTATTGTTCTTCAAAAATGGGAGCCGGGAATGGTTCTGAGGAAACTCAAACATACTCAGGTTCCTGTCTGGATCAAATTGCGCCACCTTCCGGTGGAGTTGTGGACGGAGGAGGGACTCAGCATAGTGGCCAGTGGAGTGGGTAAACCTTTATACCCGGATGCGATAACGAGAGCATGCACGAGACTGGATTTCGCTCGTGTATGTGTTATACTGGATGTGAATTCTAAAATACCAAAGCACATTATTGTTTTTGGGTAAATGTAAGTTTCATTAATAACACTGTAGTAAAGTACAACATGGAAGTTCATCAGTTGGTGTCTCCCTCGACAGGCCAAGGGATACGCCAAAGTCTAAATAAAGATCGTGTACTGACTGAACTAGGTAATGTAATGCTATGTATCCGCTGCTTGATATCCTCGATAATAACTACTGCCATGGTGCTGGGAGTCCTTTCAGTTTGCTCAAATCGTCTCAAATTTCTCTCCTTCCAAATGTGGTAAACACATGATGCTAATAGTGCTCGGTAAGACATGTTAATAATGTGCTTACCTCTCCATCTCCGGGACGCCCATATAATATCCGTCATCCAGTCTCTAATGGGCCACGAGAATCGTACTATTTTCTGAATTTCTGTTATACACTGACGACTAAATCTGCATTGGAAAAATAAGTGGCCGTGTGTCTCCATCGCTCCCTCGTTGCATAAAATGCACGGGCCAAGGTGGGCTAGCCATGGTTTATCCGTCGTAGCCAACTTTCTAAGAATAGCAAGCCAGAGGATGAATAAGTGACGTGGAATTTTGAGTGATCCAGAAAGTAGCGAGGACCAGTCTACTTTCGGTCCAGTCGGATCAAAAAGCCTATAAAGAGTCTGAGTAGTGGGAATCCCATGGTCGAACCTCCAAATAATGTGGTCCTCTCCTCCATAGATTGTGGGTAGTGCATGTGTGATTTCCAAACACTCAAAATCTGTGATAGGGGGCCACTGCCACTCTCCTCCACTAATTACCGTACAGAGTTTTGTTGACTCCTCCAATCTAAGTAACCTCGGTCCACGTGGGAATGTATCACGAAGAGGTCCTAGATGATGCCATGGGTCCTGCCATAGGTAGAATCTTCTCCCATCTCCTATTTTATAATCCACCATAGATCGGAGGAAGATCTGTAAACGGAGGAGTTTCCGCCATCCCCATGATCCTCCATGCTCTCTAATCGTCCAGATGGAAGTATCTCGTAATCGACCTTGGTAGAGCCATGTAACCCATATCGAGGTCCTATCGCACCTCGAGATATCACATAGTTTCTTAGCCATTAATGCACGATTCAAGAGAGTGATGTCCTTGAATCCTAAGCCTCCCTCCTCCTTCGGCCGGCACAGGTCTTTCCAGGTAACCTTGGCATATCCACTGGTTGATGTCCCTTTCCACAAGAAAGTTCTCAGCCTCTTCTCAATTTCATTGTTAACTTGCTTTGGCAGTATGAACGCTGAAGCCCAGTATAAACTCAACGCCATGAGTACAGATTTAATAATTTGTACTCTACCAGCATATGACAATGCAATACCCTCCCAACCAGCAATACGTTTATCAATTTTCATCAATAATGGGAGACAATCAGCAATTGTTAAGCGAGAGGATAAGAGAGGTAGTCCCAAGTACCTCATCGGGAAGACACCCTCCTGAAACCCGAGTACTGTCAGCATCAGTCCTTGGGCTGAACGTGAGATAATAAGATGGCTTTTCTGCAAGTTTAGCCTGAGCCCCGACCATACAGCAAATCGATCCAATCTTGTTTTAAAGACTCCAATAGAGTCCATATCAGCATGACAGAATAACAACAAATCATCAGCAAAACCCAACTGAAAAACTCTGGATGAATCACATTTCTAGTGGAAGGAAAATATTTCATCCTGATCAATCAACTATAGAAAACTCAAGTGTAGTACTTCCATTACAAGCACGAACAAGTATGGCGAAAGAGGATCTCCCTGTCGAAGCCATCTGGCCCCCTTAAAGAAACCATGAGGTTTCCCATTCAGCCCAACAGAAAATGAAGTTGTATAGGTTAATCGATCCCCCAGGACCGAAAGTAGGCTGGTCTTCACTACTTTCGGGATCACTGAAGATCCCACGTCACTTATTCATCCTATGGCTTGCTATTCTTGGCAAGTTGGCCACGATGGACAAACCGTGGTTAGCCCACCTTGGCCCTTATATTCTATGTACCGAGGGAGCGATGGAGACACATGGACACCTATTTTTCAGTGCAGATTCAGTCGACAGTGTCTTGCAGCAATACGAAGAATGGTACGATTTTCCTGGCCCAATAGAGACTAGCAAACGGATGTTGACTGGGCTTCCCAGAAATGGAGAGGTAAACACATTGTTAACATGTCTTATCGAGCACTATTAGCAGCATGTGTTTACCACATTTGGAGGGAGAGAAACTTGAGACGATTTGAGCACACCGAGAGGATAACGAGCACCATGGCATTATTGATAGTTGAGGATATTAGACAGCAAATCCTTAGCATTAGCTTACCTACATCAGTCAGTACATGAGCTTTATATAGACTATGGCGTATCCCTTGGCTTGACGAGGGAGAAACCAACTGATGATCACATTGTTGTACTGTACTACTTTTTTTACTTAATGAAACTTACATTTACCAAAAAAAAAAAATGAAGTTGTAGTGACACACATCTCAATCCACTTCACGAAATTAGGGGGGAACCCAAATAACTCCATTACCGCGATCATAAAATCCCACTCCACTGTGTCATATGCCTTTCGAATGTCCACTTAGCACACCGGGGTGGTAGACGGGCCTGGTTGTAGCCTGTAAATAGCTCCTGTGCCAACATAATATTGTCTCCAATGCTTCGTCCGGGCACAAATGCCGCTTGGCATGGACTAATTAGTTTGTCTAATATCACACTCAACCGTTGGACGAGTTTGGCAATAATCTTATATAACACATTACAGCAAGATATAGGACGAAAATCACCAACGGTCATAGGTGTATGTACCTTGGGAATAAGCGCCAGAAGTGTAGTATTTATCTGCTTCAGAAGTCGTCCCGTATTAAAGAAATCCAGAACTGCCGAAGTCACTTCCTGCCCCACTATTGGCCATGCAGTTTTGAAAAAGCCCGATGAATACCCGTCCGGCCCCGGTGCCTTATCCTCAGCAATGTCAAAAACTGCTTGCTTAACATCTGCTGGTGTGAATGGCAAGAGTAAAGAGTTAACATCCTTTTCACTCAATAGGTGTCTGACCCACGGTCGAAGGAATCGTAGATCAATCACATCTCTCCTTTGTTCCCTACCAAGCAAGTTTTGATAGTACATGACAAACTCATTGACTACCTCTTATGGTTCTGTGTGAGTGGCTCCATGATCATGATTAATTCGTAAGATTCTTCGCGCCGACCTCCGTTGAGCGATCTTACGAAAGAATACCCAGGAGCACTGGTCACCCCCCTTCATCCACTGCATTTTTGCTCATTGTTGGAGCATACTTTGTTCAAGTTTGGCTACTTTAGCCAGTATGAATCGACAACAATGTTCCAACTGTAATAATAATTCATCCTGCCTGTTCGAACTAACAAGTAATTGCGCCATCTCAAGAAACCCTTTTGCCAGCTGGACATTATGTGATAAGTCACCTTTATTCCTCCTTTGCTCTCTAAACACCGGTTTAAGTGCTTTGGGTTTCCTCGTTACCACATACATAGGTACCCCAATAATGTTATGTTGCCAAACCTGCTGCACACTGGGAATAAACTCTGGTGATAGGGTGTGATAATTGTCGAATCGAAACATACCTCCATATTGTTGTTGACTATCCCCGTATAGCACCAGCGGTGAGTGATCTGAAGTACGTGGAGTGAGGCTAGTGTAAAAAGATGTTGGGAATCGAGCCATCCATCTATCATTAATCATCATTTGATCCAACCTTTTCCAAAGATTCCGTGGACTTGCACTGCAGTTATGCCACGTGTACCATTCTCCCTGCTTGGGTAATGTTAGTAGACCTGCATTCTGAATGCAGTCATTAAACTCTTCCATTGCCATTCGAACATCTCCCGATGCTCTACATATTTCACTAATGTCTCGTACCGCATTGAAATCCCCTCCAATAAGCCAAGGGATATCACCAGTCTGCATGGCAATATTCTCTAGGGAACCCCATAACTCCCTCCTATCTGCCACCTCGATAGCTCCATAAATCATAGTGATGGCAATTGACTCACGTAGTGACTGTATATAAACAAGGCAGTGGATGAATTGTGTACCACATTCAACGACATCAACATCAATAAAATTATCATCCCACGCAATCCAAATCCGATTACCAACCATTCCATAATCCACAAACCATTTCCAATTAGGTAATAAGAACGATTGAATAGCTGCTACATTATTAATACGAACACGGGTTTCAAGAAGACCAAGAAGTTATAACCTCAACTCAGCAACGATGTCCTACACTGCTAGCTGATGGTCTCTTTTATTCAGGCTACGAACATTCCATATAGCTGTGTTCAACATGGATCACCAAGTATGGGGCTGCTTTGATTAGGACCCGTGCTATATCATCTGCATCGTCAATTAAGTGTAGAGCATCAAATGTATTATATACTACAATCGCCTTACCATTCTCTGCTCGATTTGTCCTCATTCCACCTCGACGAGGAGATTCACGCCCATCTCTCTGCTTTTCCACCCCTCGAGGTGGTGGTGTTATCTCCTGATCATGCAGCATAGTCGGCTCTGCAGGTCCCTTTTTTGGAACGTAAATAGCTACCGGTGGTTTAATTGGTTTGGATGGTTTATTGAGCACACAATCCTTAGCCGAGTGGCCTAATGCCATACAACTGGTACATTTGGAAGGTAACCATTCATATTCCACGTCAATTTTGCACGGTATCTCTCCTCCTTCCTCGTCTGGAGTCATAATGATAATATGTTTAGGTAAGTTGGAGCTCACATCCAACATGACGCATACACGAGCGAAGTCCAGTCTCGTGCATGCCCTCGTAATAGCATCCGAATATAGGGGTTTGCCTATACCGCTGCCCACCATGCTTAGGCCCTCTTCAGTCCATAATTCAACCGGTAAGTGTCTCATTTTTATCCAAACTGGGACCTGTGTATGTTTTAATTTCCTCATCGCCATCCCTGGTTCCCATTTCTGCAGTACAATTGGTTGTCCTTGGAACAACCACGGTCCGCCTTCAATTGCTTCTTCCATGTATGCAACTGTCTTAAACTGGAAAAAGAAAAAACTGTTTGACGTGGCCTTAACCTCCTGCAATCCAGGCCAAACTGAGAAGGTAAAGTCTTTGACGTGATAAAAGTACGGTCGTTTTCCAAGTAAATAACCGATCGCGGTGGTCTTCCACTTAGTTGATCCATTGAGAATAGTTTCCATTGTAGGTCTCACAACCACTTCTCCATTTTGTATTGTAGGGGGTATGTATGAAAGAGTCCTCCGAGATGAATTATTAAAAGCGTCGGCAGTTTTATCATCCACGTTCACATTCAAATTTGCATTTAGCGGAATATTACCCACAAACAAACCCGTAGGAAATGAATGCACTTGTGTAGGGAGAGGACTAATTTTTTCCATTGTATTGCTAATGTCATGTAATACATCAGCAGCTGCATCAGCGCTTGTGTCATCACCTACATCATCATATAGGTTAGCGCCTGCATCAGCTTCCACATCATCTGCTGCGTCATCACACATGTCAGCGCTTACATCATCGCACAAGTCATCACCTCCTTCATCTTGCTGCTGTTTTTTCGCCTGAAAAGCTGTAGCAGCCGTCCTGCTGTTCGTCGCCGGTCAGTCGTCGTCGCCTGAATCTGGGCAGCATCCAAAGTCGCCGGAGTTTGCTGCATAACCGGATTATCAACAAGACATGTTGTCTTCTTCCCCAAAACCGTCCTTCCACCATTTTCAGATTTCTTGTACGGCACCGGTGGCGCTATTCCGTGCGCCAACGCCCTTTCAACCATTATACCCCGTCGAGCCCGAATTCTGTATCACCAACATCCACAATTCTGTTCGCAAGATTCAAGAATTCAGTAATATTAAAATCCTGGGGAGAAGGAATAGCAGTCCGTCCGTCATTGATGGATGGAGCCGAAGCTTCACCAAACCCTAGTTTTTGCGGCGCATTGAAACTCATATTATCCGTAGCCGATTTCTCATCTTTATCGTTCGAAATCCTTCCTGTCATCGTCATGATGTCCAATCCACTCCTATTTACCAGAAAAGTATCAGTATCTATCGTCTCCAATGATCCCGACGTTTCATCTTCCATGGCAGAAAACCCTAGATCTGGCGGCGCTTGGTTTTTGAGTGTAGATCTTCCCCCCATTGATGTCTGTTCATCCTCCATTTCCAGATTGGCGTTGTTTGCCGGCGTTTTTCCGGCTTCTAAGCGGTCGTCGGAAGTCAGACCACCCCCGGTTGGTTCCCCATCGTCGGCCGTCCCCCCTGCCCCGGCCGGTGAGGCAGTTCCGCCATCTCCACCTCCATCCATGCTAGTGTGTGTTTTTGAGTGTGTGAGAGAGAAGAGAGGGTAGTTGGAGAGTTTTTTTTTTCATTAGTATTTCATTTTGCACGACTACCAAAGCACATTATTATTATGACACCGGATGAGGAAGGAGCAGAAGTACCGTGCAAAATTGATGTGGAGTATGAATGGCTACCCCCGAGGTGCACAAGCTGTACGACAATGGGACACTCAACCAAGGAGTGCACTATCAACAAACCCAAATCTATCAAGCCACCGGTTAATGTATATGTACCCAAAGTGGGAGCACTGCGAGGCCCAGTGGTGACTGAAAGAACTAGAGACCAACCAACACCTCACACTGTGAAGCAGCAGACAGAAGACCGTGGTACTCGACCAAATGCAGCGAAACCTAGTCGAGAGTAAAGGGGTAAAGATATCATTACTTATAACTCTTTCGATGCACTACAATTACTTGATAGTGCAAGAGATTCATCAAGGGGTCCTAATCGAAGCAACCCCATACCTGGGGACTCATGTTAAACCTTGCCATATGGAATGTACGTGGCCTGAACAAGAGGGATCATCAACTGGCGGTCAAGGATATCATTGTTGAGTTCAGGTTACACTTTATTGATTTCTTAGAAACACGTGTTCGCATTAATAACTGTGCTAATATCCAATCATTCTTGATGCCTCATTGGAAATGGTTTATGGATTATGACAATGTTGGAATCGGATATGGATTGCATGGGATTATAATTATGTTGATGTGGATATTATTTAGGTGGGAAACCAGTTTATACACTGTCGTGCCAATATTAGAGCATTACTAGAATTTGTTGATATTACTATTGTGTATGGTGCTACTGAGATCGCTGACAGGCGAGAATTATGGGCCTCTCTAGAATGCTTAGCTTTACAATGCATTAATACTCCCTGGCTGGTTGGAGGTGACTTCAATGCAGTCAGGGATCTCAGTGAGGTCTGTGGTACGTCGGGAGATATAAGGGTGGCGATGGAGGAATTTAATACGTGCCTACAGAATACTGCGCTTTTACCATTACCGATGCAGGGTGAATGGTATACATGGCATAATCGAAGTGTTGGTCCTCGCAACTTGTGGAAGCGACTTGATCGTATGCTAACCAATGATACATGGACTGTGCGGTTTCCATCAGTCTTCTATCAATGCCTCACACCACGGACATCGGATCACTCGCCGATGTTAATTAATGGGGATAATCAGCAGCGATTTGAAGCTATGTTCCGGTTTGACAACTTCCTTACTCTCTAACCAGATTTTATTCCTACCGTGCAGAGTATATGGCAGCATCAAATAGTGGGAGTGCCTATGTTCTCAGTCACCCGCAAGCTCAAGGCACTCAAACCTCTTTTTCGAGAATAGAGGAGAAAAAAAGGGGATATCTCTCACAATGTTGAGTTGGCAAGGGGGTTCCTGGAGCAAGCCCAAGTATTGGTAAGCTCGCACAGACAGGATGAGCTATTTCTTCTGTTGGAGCACTGCAGTCGGCTTGTGTATGCAAAGGCGGCCGAATTGGAGAGGATCATGCTGCAGCAGAGGGCAAAGATGGAATGGATGAAGGGTGGTGACCAGTGTTCCAGAGTGTTCTTTTGTAAAATTGCCCAAAGACGGACAACTAGACGAATCTTGCAAATTAATGATGCCCAAGGAATTACAATTACGGAACCAAATGCAGTCATACATGAATTTATCTCCTACTATCAGTCCTTGCTAGGGGGAGACAGGCGTCAGAGGGTGATGGACCTTCGGTTTCTTCGGCCTTGGACGAGGCATATCATAACAACTGAGGAGGAAGGCCACCTACTGGAACCGTTCAGTGCAGAGGATATAAAAAAAGCTGTTTTTGACATCGGCGAGGATAAAGCACCTGGACCTGATGGGTATTCATCAGGATTCTATAAAAACGCCTGGCCGATGGTGGGACAGGAGGTAACGAAGGCAGTACTGGAGTTCTTTTCTACGGGGAAGCTTCTTAAGCAGATTAATAGCACAATATTGACGGTTATCCCCAAGGTACACTTTCCCACGTCTGTCACAGATTTTTGCCCTATCTCCTGCTGTAACGTACTTTATAAAATCATTGCTAAACTTATTGTCCAAAAACTGAGTGTGGTTTTGGACAAGATTATCAGCCCCTGCCAAGCAGCGTTTGTCCCTAGCCGGAGCATAGGGGACAATGTTATGTTAGCACAGGAACTCTTCACTGGTTATAATCAGGCCCGACTCCCACCGAGATGTGCTTTGAAAGTTGATATTCGGAAGGCGTATGACACTGTCGAGTGGGATTTCTTGCTATCGGTGCTTCAGCTATTCGGCTTCCCAGAGATATTCAGTCGATGGATTAAGGAGTGTATTAGTCACCCTCCTTTTCGGTGGGGATGAACGAAAAGTCACATGGATATTTTGCGGGTGCCAGAGGGCTTCGACAGGGCGACCCCTTCTCGCCATATCTCTTCGTCCTTGTGATGGAGGTTCTACACATGGGAATACTACAGCTGATTGAGCAGGACATGAACTTCGCATTCCATTGGAAGTGTGCCAATCTTAGACTCTTCCAACTGGGGTTCGCTGATGACTTACTCCTACTCTGTCTTCAAATCCGGATTGGATAGATTTGCTGATTGGTCGGGGCTACGACTCAATGTTGAAAAAAGCCATATCATCATATCCCGATCAGCCCAGAATATACGAGAGGAGCTGCTTGTGGTGTTAGGGCTTCAGGAAGGCCACTTACCGATGAGGTATTTGGGTCTACCATTGATCTCTTCTCAATTAACTATCGCCGACTGCCAACCATTACTGAGTAAGATCGATGCACGTATCAACGGTTGGGAGGGATTGGCACTGTCATATGCGGGCAGGGTACAAATCATTAAGACTGTCCTTGTGGCTCTGGGTGTCTATTGAGCTTCGGCATTTATTTTGCCAAAAGGGGTTATTAAAGACATTGAGAAGAGATTGCGAGTTTTCTTATGGAGAGGTACAGGAAATAGTGGATACTCTAAAGTTGCATGGAAGGAGATTTGCAAACCAAAGGAGGAGGGAGGCCTTGGCCTTAAGGATATGAGTACTCTTAATCGAGCATTGATGTGCAAAAAGCTCTGTGAAGTCATCCGATGTGATAGGACTTCTATTTGGGTCGAGTGGTTGCGGCATGGCCGCCTACGAGATGATTTGATATGGACTATCCCGGAGAATCGTGGGCCATGGGGATGGAGAAAAATTTTGCGATTGAGAGGCTCGTTACGCTCAGTGGTGGAATATCGTATTGGTAATGGGAATGATTTTTTATTATGGAAGGATCCCTGGCATCACCTTGGGCCCCTCCTCGACAGATTTCCGCGGGGACCCAACAGTCTGGGATTGCATGAGTCTACCATGTTGAGCTCGATTATCTATGAGGGCCATTGGCACTGGCCATTGATTACGGACATGGAATGCGTGAAGATTACACACGTGCTACCTCGAATCCATGGGGGTACAGATCGTATTATATGGAAGGGTTAGAGTGGGAAACGCACTACCCAGGAGTTCTATCGGGCTATGATACCAGCAGGACCGAAAGTAGGTTGGATTTCACTACTTTCGGGTTCTTTGAAGATCCCGCGACATTTGTTTATCCTTTGGCTAGCTATCCTGGAGAAGCTAGCAACGACGGATAAACCATGGCTTTCCCATCTTGGGTGCTGCGTGCTGTGCAATGAAGACATGGTGGAGTCACATAACCTTCTGTTTTTCCACTGCAGATTTAGTAGAAGATGCCTCAGTAGTATTCGGCGCATTGTACGATTCCAGTGGCCTAATAGGGATTGGGTCACAGATGTTGAATGGGGTGCAAGAAAATAGCGTGGGAAGCACATCATCAATATATCCTACCGATGCCTGCTAGGATCGTGTGTATACCATATTTGGAGGGAGAGGAACCTGAGACGTTTTGAGCACGAGGAGAGGCCCCCGAGTGTAGTGGCCAACTTAATAGTAGAAGATGTTCGGCAGCGTATACTCAGTATCAAGCTACCTAGCTCTATTAGCACATGTGCCTTGTATAGACTGTGGCGTATCCCTTGGCCTGTCGAGAGAAGCGCCTAATGAGGGACATTGTTGTACTATACTTCTCTCTTTTTTTAATGAAAATTACACTTACCCCAAAAAAAAAAGAAAAGAGCTCGTCCTGGTCAATCAACTGTAATAAACCCAGGTGTAAGACCTCCATCAAAGCACAAAGTGTCATATGCCTTCCGAATGTCAACTTTTAAGGCACATCGAGGAGGTAAACGGGCCTGGTTATATCCCATGAAAAGTTCCTGTGCCGACATAATGTTGTCTCCTATGCTTCTGCCGGGGACGAATGCCGCTTGGCACGAACTAATAAGCTTGTCCAGTATCTCACTCAACCTTTGGACAAGGAGCTTGGCAATTATCTTATACAATACATTGCAGCAGGAAATAGGACGGAAATCACTAACAGACATTGGGGAATGTACCTTTGGTATGAGCGCCAACAATGTGGTATTGATCTGTTTTAGAATTCGGCCAGTGGTAAAGAAATCCAACACTACCGAAGTAACCTCATGACCCACTATTCGCCATGCAGCTTTGAAAAAACCCGAGGAGTAACCGTCCGGTCCCAGCGCTTTATCCTTAGCTATGTCAAAAACAGCCTGCTTAACATCAGTTGGGGTGAATGGCAATAATAGAGAGCTAGTGTCCTCCTCATTTAGTATATGTCTGGCCCACGGTCGTAGGAACCGAATATCTATCACATCTCGTCGTCTTTCCCCTCCTAGGAGATTTTGGTAGTAGGAGACAAATTCATTGGTTACCTCTCCCGGGTCCATGTGGGTTACTCCTTGCTCATCTATAATTTGTAAAATTCTCCTCGCTTCATCCACTGCATTTTCGCTTGTTGTCTGAGCATGACCTGTTCAAGTTTGGCCGCTTTAGCCAACACTATCCGACAGTAGTGTTCCAGCTGTAAGAATAACTCATCTCGTCTGTTTGAGCTAACAAGTGTTTGCGCCATCTCAAGAAACCCTTTTGCCAATCGTACATTATGTGTTAGGTCCCCCTTTTTCCTCCTTTGCTCTCGGAAAACCGCTTTCAATGCTTTGAGTTTCCGTGTTACCACATACATAGGCACGCCAATAATGTTGTGTTGCCAAACACGCTGCACACCGGGGATAAAATCTGGTGAGAGAGTGAGGTAATTATCGAAACGAAACATACCTCCGAGCTGTTGTTGTCTATCCCCGTAAAGCACCAACGGTGAGTGATCTGAAGTGCGTGGGGTGAGGCTAGAGTAAAATGAGTTTGGGAACCGTGCCATCCATCTATCATTAATCAACATTCGATCCAGTCTTTTTCAAAGATTCCGTGGGCTCGCATTACAGTTATGTCACGTGTACCATTCGCCCTGCATGGGTAATGGTAGTAATCTTGCATTCTGGATACAAATATTAAACTCCTCCATTGCCATTCGAATGTCACCTGATGCACCACATATTTCGCTAATATCTCGCACTGCATTGAAATCCCCTCCAACCAGCCACGGTACGTCAACGCAGTGCAAGGAAATTGTCTCCAGGGACCTCCATAACTCCCTCCTGTCGGCCATCTCAGTAGCCCCATAAATGACAGTAATAGCAACTGACTCATGAAGTGCATGGATATTAATAAGACAATGCATAAATTGTGTACCGCTTTCAATCACAACAACATCAATGAAATTAGCATCCCAAGCAATCCATACCCGAGTACCAGAAGATCCATAATCCACAAACCATTTCTAATGGGGTAGTAAAAATGATTGAATTTGAGCTACATTATTGATACGAACACGAGTTTCAAGGAGACCGAGAAAATGTAACCTGAACTCAACAACGATGTCTTTTACTGCCAGCTGATGATCTCTTTTGTTCAGGCCACGAACATTCCATATTGCTGTGTTCAACATGGATCACCGGGTATAGGGCTGCTAGACTTTTTTTTTTCGGTAAAAGTAAGTTTCATTGAGTAAAATTGGTACAGTACAACAATGTGGTCACCAAATGGTTTATCCCTCGACAGGCCAAGGGATTCGCCATAATCGAAATAAAGCACGTGTACTGACTGATCTAGATAGTGGGATGCTATGGATTCGCTGTCTAATGTCCTCAATGATCAGTAATGCTATGTTAGTAGGCGTCCTCTCGGTGTCATCGAATCAGCTCAGGTTTCTTTCCTTCCAAATGTGGTATACACATGCTGCAAGCAGTGCTCTATAAGACATGTTGATGATGTGTTCACCACTCCATCTCTGTGAAGCCCATGTAATGTCATCTAGTAGGTGTAGTGCATCAAAAGTATTATATATAACAAGTGCCTTGCCCCTCTCCTCACGATTTGGGCGCGTGTCAGCTCTAGGAGACTCCTGGCCCTCTCTTTGCTTTTCTACCACTCGAGTTGGTGATGGTGTACGCATCTCCCGATCAAGTGTAGGTGGTAGCCGAGGTGGTATAGAAGTAGTATCACGAGTCACTGTCTGCTCCTCCCTCATGTGATCTGTTGGATGGTTCCTACTCCGTTCATGCACTGCTAGACGCGGTGCCCCTACTTTTGGAACATATATAGCGATCGGTGACTTAGCTTGCTTTGTTTTGTTAAGGGCACACTCTTTAGCGGAGTACCCCAAAGTCATGCAACTAGTGCACTTCGGGGGTAACCATTCGTACTCAACATCAACTTTGTAAGGTGATTCTCCCCCGTCCTCATGTGGAGTCATAATACTAATATGCTTCGGTAAATTCGAGGTTACATCCAACATAACACAAACACGAGCGAAGTCCAGTCTCGTGTATGCTCTCGTAATCGCATCCGTGTATAAAGGTTTACCTACACCACTGGCTACCGTCCTTAGGCCCTCTTCTGTCCATAACTCCATTGGAAGGTGGCGTAGTTTGATCCAAATAGGAACCTGGGTATGTCGCAGTTTCCTCAAAACCATTCCCGGTTTCCATTTTTGAAGAACAATAGATTGTCCCTGGAACAGCCACGACCCTCCTTCAATAATATCTTCCATAGCAGCAATTGATTTAAATTGAAAGAAAAATAAACCATTAGTAGTACCAGTCACCTCTCTTAACCCCAGCCATACCGACAGGGCGTATTCCTTCAAATGGTGGAAATACGGACGTTTCCCAAGAAGATATCCTACTGCGGTAGCTTTCCAACCTTTAGCCCCATTACGAATGACATCTAACGTCGGTCTGACAATCACCTCTTCATTCTGTAATGTCGGCGCAACGTACGAGAGGGTCTTTCTAGATGAATGGTTAAATGCATGCGCAATTTTATCATCAATAATAGGTTTCGGGCATGCATGCAATGGGATATTACCCACGTACAATCCCGTTTGACCTCAGCCCTGGTGCTACTGACATAAGCCTTGGTGTTGCTGATGTCATCAGGAATACCAACCATCACTTGTGCCATCTTATCCTCAGCCATCTCATCTGCTGAAAAAGTATCCACGTCATCTTCCATGTCACAAAAAGTGTGCGCCACCTCACTGATGGCCGCCACGTCATTTTCCGATGGACCAGCCACCATCTTCCACGGCGAGTTCATCTCATTCGCCGGCGAAAACTCGTTATTCAACAAGACAGCAGCTGAAGCCTGTTGTGAGCTCTTCGGTCGTCCCGTTTCGTGCTCTAGGGACGTCGTCCGGCCAGCCAAAAGCCCCAAATCTCCAGTTGACGATGGAGGAAGATGACTCGTCTCGTCAATGGATTTCATCAGCGGTGGAGTGTCTTTCAACGAAGAACACGTGGATGACGAAACTTCTACCCCTCTGGTCGGAATTGCGTCTTCACAGCCCTGCCTCCCGCTGTCACCGGCCTGAATCTCAAGCGTCACCGGTGGAAGGCCAAACGTGACACGCCTGTCAAATCTGCATCATTTTCGCCCGATTTGTCTATCGCCGGCTTCAGAATACCCCAGCGAGCCTTGATAGTTACATGAGGAATGCCCTGAAATCCTCCCCTCAAAGATGGTGCTTGAAACCGATAGCTTCCGCCATGGCCAAATCTCGATTTTTTAGCGCTTGAATTCTCATAACGTTCAAAATTTAGCGGTTTGTCACGGTTTTAATAAAACAAGTTTGTTTCCCTTTTCTACTAACTTGTAGTTATTATTAGGTTTAGCAAATTTACCACACAAAAAAATGGGTCTAGACCAACGTTTGGGTCAAGTTTCGTAGAATTCTGAGAACGTTCAAAATTTAGCTGTTTTGCACGGTTTTATTAAAGCAAGTTTGTTTCCCTTTTATATTATTTTGTATTTATTATTACATTTAACAAATTTACTACACAAATGCATGGGTCTAAACCAACGTTTGGGTCAAGTTTCATGGAATTTTCAAAATATACAAAATTTAACTGTTTTGCATGGTTTTATTCAAGTCAGTTTGTTTCCCTTTTCCACTAATTTCTAGTTATTATTACGCTTAGCAAATTTACCACACAAAAGAATGGGTCTAGACCTACGTTTGGGTCAAGTTTTGTGGAATTCTGAAAACGATCAAAATTTAGCAGTTTGTCACGGTTATTTTAACGCAAGTTTGTTTCCATTTTCTACTAATTTGTAGTTATTATTACGCTTAGCAAATTTGCCACACAAAAGAATGGGTCTAGGCCTACGTTTGGGTCAAGTTCTGTGGAATCCTGAGAACGTTCAAAATTTAGCTGTTTGTCACGGTTTTATTAAAACAAATTTGTTTCCCTTTTCTACTAACTTGTAGTTATTATTAGGTTTAGTAAATTTACCACACAAAAGAATTGATCTAAACCAATGTTTGGGTCAAATTTCGTGAAATTTTGAGAACATTCAAAATTTAGTTGTTTGGCAGGGTTTTATATAACCAAGTTTGTTTCCCATTTCTACTAATTTGTAGTTATTATTACACTTAGCAAATTTACCACACAAATGCATGGGTCTAGACCAACGTTTGGGTCAAGTTTCGTAGAATTCTGAGAACGTTCAAAATTTAGTTGTTCTGCACGGTTTTATTAAAACAAGTTTGTTTCCCTTTTATACTATTTTGTAGTTATTATTACGGTTACCAAATTTACCACACAAATGCATGTGTCCAAACCAACATTTGGGTCAACTTTCATGGAATTCTGAGAACGTTCCAAATTTAACTGTTTTGCACAATTTTATTAAAGCAAGTTTGTTTCCCTTTTTTACTATTTTGTAGTTATTGTTACGTTTAACAAATTTACTACACAAATGCATGTGTCTAAACCAACGTTTGGGTCAAGTTTCGTGGAATTCTCAGAACGTACAAAATTTAGCTGTTTTGCACGGTTTTATTAAAGCTAGTTTGTTTCCCTTTTCTACTAATTTCTAGTTATTATTACGCTTAGCAAATTTACCACACAAATGCATGGGTCTAGACCTACGTTTGGGTCAAGTTTTGTGGAATTCTGAGAACGATCAAAATTTAGCAGTTTGTCACGGTTATTTTAACGCAAGTTTGTTTCCATTTTCTACTAATTTGTAGTTATTATTACGCTTAGCAAATTTGCCACACAAAAGAATGGGTCTAGGCCTACGTTTGGGTCATGTTTTGTGGAATTCTGAGAACGTTCAAAATTTAGCTGTTTTTCACGGTTTTATTAAAACAAATTTGTTTCCCTTTTCTACTAACTTGTAGTTGTTATTAGGTTTAGCAAATTTACCACACAAAAGAATTGACCTAAACCAACGTTTGGGTCAAATTTCGTGGAATTTTGAGAACATTCAAAATTTAGTTGTTTGGCACGGTTTTATATAACCAAGTTTGTTTCCCATTTCTACTAATTTATAGTTAGTATCACACATGCAAATTTACGACACATATGCATGGGTCTAGACCAAAGTTTGGTTCATGTTTCGTAGAATTATGAGAACGTCCAAAGTTTAGCTGTTTTGCACGGTTTTATTAAAACAAGTTTGTTTCCCTTTTATACTAATTTGTAGTTATTATTATGCTTAGCAAATTTACCACACAAATGTATGTGTCAAACCAACATTTGGGTCAAATTTCATGAAATTCTGAGAACGTTCCAAATTTAGCTGTTTTGCATGGTTTTATTAAAGCTAGTTTGTTTCCCTTTTCTACTAACTTGTAGTTATTATTAGGTTTAGCAAATTTACCACACAAATGCATGGGTCTAGACCAACGTTTGGGTCAAGTTTCGTGGAATTTTGAGAAAGTACAAAATGTAGCTGTTTTGCACGGTTTTATTAAAGCCAGTTTGTTTTCCATTTCTACTAATTTGTAGTTATTATTACACTTAGCAAATTTACCATACAAATGCATGGGTCTAGACCAACGTTTGGGTCAAGTTTCATGGAATTCACAAAACGTACAAAATTTAGCTGTTTTGCACGGTTTTATTAAACCCAATTTGTTTTCCTTTTCTATTAATTTCTAGTTATTATTACGCTTAGCAAATTACCACACAAAAGAATGGGGCTAGACCTACGTTTGGTTCAAGTTTCGTGGAATTATGAGAACATTCAACATTTAGCTGTTTGTCACGATTTTATTAAAAACAAGTTTGTTTCCCTTTTCTACTAACTTGTAGTTATTATTAGGTTTAGCAAATTTACCACACAAAAGAATTGATCTAGTCCAACGTTTGGGTCAAGTTTCGTGGAATTTTGAGAACGTTCCAAATTTATTTTTTTGGGTAATTGTAATTTTCAATAAGATAAAAAAAAAATACAGTACAACAAACTGGCAATCAGTTGGTTTCTCCCTCGATAGGCCAAGGGATACGCCAAAGTCTATATAAAGCTCGTGTACTGACGGAGGTAGCGAATGTGATACTAAGAATCCGTTGCCTGACGTCATCAACTTTCAATTTAGCCATGATGTTTGGTGTCCTTTCAACGTGCTCGAATCGTCTCAAGTTCCTTTCTCTCCAAATGTGGTAAACACATGATGCTAGTAGTGCTCGATAAGCAATGTTAATGATGTGCTTTCCCCTACATCTCCGAGAAGCCCACTCAATATCTCTTGTTCAGTCTGTATTGGGCCAATGGAATCGTAACACCCTCCGGATTGTTGTGAGACACTGTCGACTAAATTTGCACTGGAAGAATAAGTGGGCGTGCGTTTCTATTGCCCCCTCATTACACAAAATGCATGTGGCAAGATGAGATAGCCATGGTTTGTCTGTCGTGGGTAGCTTGCCAAGGATGGCAAGCCATAAGATGAATAAGTGACGAGGAATCTTAAGAGAGCCCGAAAGTAGTGAAAACCAGCCTACCTTCGGCCCAGGGGGATCGAACAACCTATAAAGAGCCTGAGTTGTGGGTTGTCCCTGATCAAATCTCCATACTACCCGGTCATCTCCTCCGCGGATTGCCGGTAGTGTGTGTGTGATCTCCAAGCACTCGAAATCTGTGATCATCGGCCACTGCCATTCTCCTCCACTAATCACCGTGCTGAGTTTTGCTGATTTGTCAAGTCCGAGTTGCCTCGGCCCCTGTGGAAATGTCTCTATAAGAGGACCAAGAGAATGCCAAGGGTCCTGCCATAGGTGAAATCGTCTCCCATCACCGATCTGATAGTCCACCATAGGACGGAGAAAAGCTCGTAGTCGTAAGATTTTCCTCCAACCCCAAGAACCTCCGTGTTCTTGGATCGTCCATATAGAGGTGTCACGTAACCGGCCTTGATATAGCCACTCAACCCAAATAGAAGTCCTATCACATCGAATGATATCACAAAGTTTCTTGGTCATTAAGGCGCGATTCAAGGTGGTAATGTCCTTGAATCCTAGGCCTCCCTCCTCCACCGGCCGACATAATTCTTTCCATGCTACCTTTGCGTAGCCACTGTTTGTTGTGCCCTTCTATAAGAAATTTCGCATCCTCTTTTCAATTTTGTATGTAACTTTCTTTGGTAAAATGAAAGCCGGAGTCCAGTATAAGCTCACCGACATCAGTACAGATTTTATAATTTGTACTCTACCAGCATATGAGAGTGCCAAACCCTCCCAACCAAAAATACGTTTATCAATTTTCAACAATAATGGACGACAATCAGCAATCGATAATCTGGAGGATAATAGAGGAAGTCCCAAATATCTCATTGGCAGAAGTCCTTCCTAGAATCTAAGTACTGTCAGTATTTCCTCCCGTAAACCCTATGCTGACCTCGAAATAATGAGGTGACTTTTCTGAATGTTAAGACTGAGGCCCGACCACTCGGCAAATCGGTCCAATCCTGTCTTAAGGACTCCAATAGAGTCCATATCAGCACGACAGAATAACAACAAGTCGTCAGCAAACCCCAGCTGAAAAATCCGAGCTGTATCACATTTCCAATGGAAAGAAAAGAGCTCATCCTGGTCAATCAACTGTAATAAACCCAGGTGTAAGACCTCCATCACAAGCACAAATAAGTATGGTGATAAAGGGTCCCCTTGACGAAGCCCTCTCGCACCCATAAAGAAACCATGGGGCTTCCCATTCAGTCCAACAGAAAAAGAGGGCGTTGTGACACATGCCTCGATCCAACTTTTGAAAGTAGTTGGAAAACCAAATAACTCTAGAACTCGATCCAACTTTTGAAAGTAGTTGGAAAACCAAATAACTCTAGAACAGCGAGTAGGAAGTCCCATTCCACAGTGTCATATGCCTTCCGTATGTCAACTTTTAAGGCACATCGAGGAGAACGAGCCTGGTTATATCCCGTGAAAAGTTCCTGTGCCAACATAATGTTGTCTCCTATGCTTCTGTCGGGGACAAATGCCGCTTGGCACGGACTAATAAGCTTGTCCAGTACCTCACTCAACCTTTCGACAAGGAGCTTGGCAATTATTTTATACAATACATTGCAGCAGGAAATAGGACAAAAATCACTAACAGACATTGGGGAATGTACCTTTGGTATGAGCGCCAACAATGTGGTATTGATCTATTTTAGAATTCGGCCAGTGGTAAAGAAATCCAACACTACCGAAGTAACCTCCTAACCCACTATTGGCCATGCAGCTTTGAAAAAACCCGAGGAGTAACCGTCCGGTCCCGGCGCTTTATCCTCAGCTATATCAAAAACAGCCTGCTTAACATCAGCTGGGGTGAATGGCAATAATAGAGAGCTAGTGTCCTCCTCATTTAGTAGATGTCTGGCCTTAGGTCGTAGGAACCGAATATCTATCACATCTCGTCGTCTTTCCCCTCCTAGGAGATTTTGGTAGTAGGAGACAAATTCATTGGTTACCTCTCCCGGGTCCATGTGGGTTACTCCTTGATCATCTGTAATTTCTAAAATTCTCCTCGCCGATGTCCTTTGAGCAATCTTATGAAAAAACACCCGGGAACACTGATCACCCCCCTTCATCCACTGCATTTTCGCTCGTTGTCTGAGCATGACCTGTTCAAGTTTGGCCGCTTTAGCGAACACTATCCGACAGCAGTGTTCCAGCTGTAAGAATAACTCATCTCCTTTGTTTGAGCTAACAAGTGTTTGCGCCATCTCAAGAAACCCTTTTGCTAGTTGTACATTGTGTGTTAGGTCCCCCTTTTTCCTCCTTTGCTCTCGGAAAACCGCATTCAATGCTTTGAGTTTTCGTGTTACCACATACATAGGCACCCCAATAATGTTGTGTTGCCAAACACGCTGCACACCGGGGATAAAATTTGGTGAGAGAGTGAGGTAATTATCGAAACGAAACATACCTCCAAGCTGCTGTTGTCTATCCCCGTAAAGCACCAACGGTGAGTGATCTGAAGTGCGTGTGGTGAGGCTAGAGTAAAATGAGTTTGGGAACCGTTCCATCCATCTATCATTAATCAACATTCGATCCAGTCTTTTCCAAAGATTCCGTGGGCTCACACTGCAGTTATGCCATGTGTACCATTCGCCCTGCATGGGTAAGGGTAGTAATCCTGCATTCTGGATACAAATATTAAACTCCTCCATTGCCATTCGAATGTCACCTGATGCACCACATATTTCGCTAATATATCGCACTGCATTGAAATCCCCTCGAACCAGCCACGGTACATCAACGCAGTGCAAGGAAATTGTCTCCAGGGATCGCCATAGCTCCCTCCTGTCGGCCATCTGAGTAGCCCCATAAATAACTGTAATAGCAACTGACTCATGAAGTGCATGGATATCAATAAGACAATGCGTAAATTGTGTACCGCTTTCAATCACAACAACATCGATGAAATTAGCATCCCAAGCGATCCATACCCGAGTACCAGAAGATCCATAATCCACAAACCATTTCCAATGGGGTAATAAAAATGATTTAATTTGAGCTACATTATTGATACGAACACGAGTTTCAAGGAGACCGAGAAAATGTAACCTGAACTCAACAACAATGTCTTTTACTGCCAGCTGATGATCTCTTTTGTTCAGGCCACGAACATTCCATATTGCTGCGTTCAACATGGATCATCGGGTTTGGGGCTGCTAGACTTAGGACCCCGAGACAACTCATCTGTATCATCTAGTAGGTGTAGTGCATCAAAAGTATTATATATAACAAGTGCCTTGCCCCTCTCCTCACGATTTGGGCGCGTGTCAGCTCTAGGAGACTCCTGGCCCTCTCTTTGCTTTTCTACCACTCGGGTTGGTGATGGTCTACGCATCTCCCGATCAAGTGTAGGTGGTAGCCGAGGTGGTATAGAAGTAGTATCACGAGTCACTGTCTGCTCCTCCCTCATGTGATCTGTTGGATGGTTCCTACTCCGTTCATGCACTGCTGGACGCGGTGCCCCTACTTTTGGAACATATATAGCGATCGGTGGCTTAGCTGGCTTTGTTTTGTTAAGAGCACACTCTTTAGCGGAGTGCCCCAAAGTCATACAACTAGTGCACTTCGGGGGTAACCATTCGAACTCAACATCAATTTTGTATGGTGATTCTCCCCCGTCCTCATGTGGAGTCATAATAATAATATGCTTCGGTAAATTCGAGGTTATATCCACATAACGCAAACACGAGCGAAGTCCAGTCTCGTGCATGCTCTCGTAATCGCATCCGGGTATAAAGGTTTACCCACACCACTGGCTACCGTACTTAGGCCCTCTTCTGTCCATAACTCCACCGGAAGGTGGCGTAGTTTGATCCAAACAGGAACCTGCGTATGTTGCAGTTTCCTCAAAACCATTCCCGGTTCCCATTTTTTAAGAACAATAGGTTGTCTCTGGAATAGCCACGGCCCTCCTTCAATAATATCTTCCATAGCAGCAATTGATTTAAACTGAAAGAAAAAGAAACCATTAGTAGTACCAGTCACCTCTCTTAACCACAGCCATACCGACACCGCGTATTCCTTCAGATGGTGGAAATACGGACGTTTCCCAAAAAAATATCCTACCGCGGTAGCTTTCCAACGTTTAGCCCCGTTACGAATGGCATCTAACGTCGGTCTGACAATCACCTCTCCATTCTGTAATGTCGGTGCAACGTACGAGAGGGTCTTTCTAGATGAATGATTAAATGCATGCGCAATTTTATCATCAATAATAGGTTTCGGGCATGCATGGAATGGGATATTACCCACGTACAATCCCGTTTGGACTATTGTTTGAAAATGAGGCTATTTTTTTGTCACATCATTGCTGACATCAGCAGGAGCATCACTACTGACCTCAGCCCTGGCGCTGCTGACCTCAGCCCTGGATCTGCTGACCTCAGCCCTGGCACTACTGACATTAGCCCTGGTGCTACTAATTTGTTTCCCTTTTCTACTAATTTGTAGTTATTATTACGCTTAGCAAATTTACCACACAAAAGAATGGGTCTAGACCTATGTTTGGGTCAAGTTTCGTGGAATTATGAGAATGTTCAAAATTTAGCTGTTTGTCACGGCTTTACTAAAAACAAGTTTGTTTCCCTTTTCTACTAACTTGTAGTTATTATTAGGTTTAGCAAATTTACCACAAAAAAGAATTGGTGTAGACCAACGTTTGGGTCAAGTTTCGTGGAATTTTGAGAACGTTCAAAATTTAGCTGTTTGGCACGGTTTTATATAAGCAAGTTTTTTTCCCATTTCTTCTAATTTGTAGTTATTATTACACTTAGCAAATTTACAACACAAATGCATGGGTTTAGACCAACGTTTGGGTCAAGTTTCGTAGAATATAGACAACGTTCAAAATTTAGCTGTTTTGCATGGTTCTATTAAAACAAGTTTGTTTCCCTTTTATACTAATTTGTAGTTATTATTACGGTTACCAAATTTACCACACAAATGCATGTGCCTAAACCAACGTTTGGGTCAAGTTTCGTGGAATTCTGAGAACGTTCCAAATTTAACTGTTTTACACGGTTTTATTAAAACAAGTTTGTTTCCCTTTTTTACTATTTTGTAGTTATTATTACGTTTAACAAACTTACTACACAAATACATGGGTTTAAACCAACGTTTGGGTCAAGTTTCATGGAATTCTCAGAACGTACAAAATTTAGCTCTTTTGCACTGTTTTATTAAAGCCAGTTTGTTTCTCTTTTCTTCTAATTTCTAGTTATTATTACGCTTAGCAAATTTACCACACAAAAGAATGGGTCTAGACCTACGTTTGGGTCAAGTTTTGTGGATCTTTGAGAAGGATCAAAATTTAGCAGTTTGTCACGGTTATTTTAACGCAAGTTACTTTCTCTTTTCTACTAATTTGTAGTTATTATTATGCTTAGCAAATTTACCACACAAAAGAATGGGTCTAGACCTATGTTTGGGTCAAGTTTCGTGGAATTATGAGAACGTTCAAAATTTAGCTGTTTGTCATGGTTTTATTAAAAACAAGTTTGTTTCCCTTTTCTACTAACTTGTAGTTATTATTAGGTTTAGCAAATTTACCACACAAAAGAATTGGTGTAGAACAACGTTTGGGTCAAGTTTCGTGGAATTTTGAGAACGTTCAAAATTTAGCTGTTTGGCACGGTTTTATATAAGCAAGTTTGTTTCCCATTTCTACTTATAATTAGTATTGCATTTAGCAAATTTACAACACATATGCATGGGTCTCGGTGTGCTCGAATCGTCTCATGTTTCTCTCCATCCAAATGTGGTAAACACATGATTCTAATAATGCTCGATAAGATATGTTAACAATGTGCTTACCTCTCCATCTTTGGGGAGCCCATTCAATATCCGTTATCCAGTCTCTGTTGGGCCAAGAATATCGTACCATTCTCCGGATTACTGAAGAGACTATATCTGCACTGAAAGAATAAGTGGCCATGTGTCTCTGTCGCTCCCTCATTACATAGAATACATGGGCCAAGGTGTGCTAACCATGGTTTGTCCGTCGTAGCCAATTTGCCTAGAATAGCAAGCCATAGGATGAACGAATGACGTGGAATCTTCAGTGATCCCGAAAGTAGTGAAAACCAGCCTACTTTCGGTCCTGGGGGATCAAAAAGCCTGTATAGAGCCTGAGTTGTGGGTTTTCCCTAATCAAATCTCCAAATAATGTGGTCCTCCCCTCCATGGATGGGGGTAAACCATGTGTGATCTCCAGACACTCAAAATTTGTGATAGGAGGCCACTGTCACTCTCCTTCACTAATCACCGTGCTCAGTCTGGTTGATTCTTCCAATCCGAGTAGCCTCGGTCCCCGTGGAAATGTAACACTAAGAGGTCCGAGATAATGCCACGGGACCTGCCAAAGGTAAAATGTTCTCCCGTCGCCGATTTGATAGTCCACCATAGGGCGGAGGAAAACCCGTAGACGTAGAATTTTCCGCCAACCCCATGAGCCTCCATGCTCTCTAATCGTCTAAATGGAGGTGTCTCGTAACTGATCCTGGTAAAGCCATTCAACCCAAATTGCGCTCCTATCGCACCCGATGATATCACAGAGTTTCTTTGTCATTAATGCACGATTAAAGATAGCAATATCCTTGAATCCTAGTCCTCCCTCATCCTTTGGTTGGCATAGATCTTTCCATGCTACCTTCGCATAACCACTGTTTGTTGTCCCCTTCTCAATTTCGTAGTCTCTTCTCAATTTCGTTAGTAACTTTCTTTGGCAGGATGAACGCTGATGACCAATATAAACTCAGCGACAAGAGTACAGATTTAATAATCTGCACCCTACCAGTATAAGAAAGAGCCATACCCTCCCATCCCACAATGCGTTTATCAATTTTCAACAATAATGGGTTACAATCAGCAATTGTTAATCGAGAAGATAAAAGAGGTAGCCTCAGATACCTCATCGATAAGACTCCCTCTTGAAACCCGAGTACTCCCAACATCTCCTCTCGTAATCCTTGTGCTGAACGTGAGATAATGAGGTGGCTTTTCTGCACTTTCAGCTTGAGCCCAGACCATTCAGCAAAGCGGTCCAATCCTGTCTTAAAGACTCCAATAGAGTTCATATCGGCACGACAGAATAACAGCAAATCATCGGCAAATCCCAACTGAAAAATCCTGGCTGCATCACACTTCCAATGAAAGGAAAATAATTCATCCTGGTCAATTACCTGTAGGAAACCCAATTGTAGGACTTCCACCACAAGCACGAACAAGTACGGTGATAGAGGATCACCCTGCCGAAGCCCTCTAGCCCCCGTAAAGAAGCCATAAGGTTTCCCATTAAGCCCAACAGAAAACGAGGGTGTTGTGACACATTCCTCAATCCATTTCACGAATGTACGAGGGAACCCAAATAACTCCATCACAGCAATCAGGAAGTCCCACTCCACCGTATCATATACCTTCCGAATGTCCACTTTTAAAGCACACTGGGGTGTTAGACGGGTCTGGTTATATCTCGTAAACAGTTCCTACGCCAACATAATATTGTCTCCTATGCTTCTTCCGGGCACAAACTTATTAGTCTTTGCCAAGCGGTCTTTGTGCCCGGAAGAAGCATAGGAGAACGTTCAAAATTTAGCGGTTTGGCACGGTTTTATATAAGCAAGTTTGTTTCCCATTTCTACTAATTTATAGTTAGTATCACACATAGCAAATTTACGACATATATGCATGGGTCTAGACCAATATTTGGGTCAAGTTTCGTAGAATTATGAGAACGTTCAAAATTTAGCTGTTTCACACGGTTTTATTAAAGCCAGTTTGTTTTCCTTTTCTACTAATATCTAGTTATTATTACGCTTAGCAAATTTACCATACAAATGCATGTGTCTAAACCAACGTTTGGGTCAAGTTTCATGGAATTCTGAGAATGTTCCAAATTTAACTGTTTTGCACAGTTTTATTAAAGCAAGTTTGTTTCCCTTTTATATTATTTTTTAGTTATTATTACGTTTAACAAACTTACTACACAAATGCATGGGTCTAAACCAACATTTGGGTCAAGTTTCATGGAATTCTCAGAACGTACAAAATTTAGCTATTTTGCACGGTTTTATTAAAGCATGTTTGTTTTTCTTTTTTACTATTTTGTAGTTATTATTACGTTTAACAAACTTACTACACAAATGCATGGGTCTAAACCAACGTTTGGGTCAAGTTTCAGGGAATTCTCAGAACGTACAAAATTTAGCTATTTTGCACGGTTTTATTAAAGCCAGTTTGTTTCCCTTTTCTACTAATTTCTAGTTATTATTATGCTTAGCAAATTTACCAAACAAAATATTGGGTCTAGACCTACGTTTGGGTCAAGTTTTATGGAATTCTGAGAACGATCAAAATTTAGCAGTTTGTCACGGTTATTTTAACGTAAGTTTGTTTCCCTTTTCTACTAATTTGTAGTTATTATTACACTTAGCAAATTTACCACACAAAATAATGGGTCTAGACTTACGTTTGGGTCAAATTTCGTGGAATTCTGAGAACGTTCAAAATTTAGTTGTTTGTCACGGTTTTATTAAAAACAAGTTTGTTTCCCTTTTCTACTAATTTGTAGTTATTATTAGGTTTAGCAAATTTACCACACAAAAGAATTGGTCAAGACCAATGTTTGGGTCAAGTTTCGTGGAATTTTGAGAACGTTCAAAATTTAGCTGTTTGACACGGTTTTATATAAGCAAGTTTGTTTCCCATTTCAACTAATTATTATAGTTAGTATTACACTTAGCAAATTTACCACACAAATGCATGGGCTAGACATATATTGAGTGAAGATGATGTCAGATCCTTAGTCTTGCCATTCACACCTACGGATGTCAAGCAGGCAGTTTTTGACAATGCTGAAGATAAGGCACCTGGGCCAGATGGGTATTCATCGGGCTTCTTCAAAGCTGCATGGCCCATAGTGGGGCAGGAGGTGTCTTCGGTAGTATTGGATTTCTTTAATACGGGCCGATTTCTGAAGTAGATAAATACTACACTCTTGGCGCTCATACCAAAGGTACATTCCCCTATGACTGTTGGTGACTTTCGTCCTATATCTTGCTGCAATGTATTGTACAAGATTGTTGCCAAGCTCCTTGTCCAACGGTTGAGTGTGATACTGGACAAACTTATTAGTCCGTGCCAAGCGGCGTTTGTACCCGGACGAAGCATAGGAGACAATATTATGTTGGCGTGGGAACTTTTTACGGGATATAACCAGACCCGTCTACCACTCCGGTGTGCTTTAAAAGTGGACATTTGGAAGGCATATGACACGGTGGAGTGGGACTTCCTGATTGCTGTGATGGAGTTATTTGGGTTCCCTTATACATTCGTGAACTGGATTGAGGCGTGTGTCACAACACCCTCGTTTTCTGTGGGGCTGAATGGGAAACCTCACGGCTTCTTTAGGGGGTCCAGGGGGCTTCGGCAGGGTGATTCTTTATCACCGTACCTGTTCGTGCTTGTGATGGAAGTCCTACACTTGGGTTTCCTGCAGTTGATTAACCAGGATGAATTATTTTCCTTTCATTGGAAGTGTGATGCAGCCAGGATTTTTCAGTTGGGATTTGCTGATGATTTGTTGTTATTCTGTCGTGCTGATATGGACTCTATTCGAGTTTAAGACAGGATTAGATCGCTTTGCTGAATGGTCGGGGCTCAGGCTGAATGTGCAGAAAAGCCATCTTATTATCTCACGTTCGGCACAAGGATTACGAGAGGAGATGATGGGAGCACTCGGGTTTCAAGAGAGAGTTTCACCGATGAGGTATTTGGGGCTACCTCTTTTATCTTCTCGATTAACAGTTGCTGATTGTAGTCCGTTATTGTTGAAAATTGATAAACGCATTGCGGGATGGGAGGGTATGGCTCTTTCTTATGCTGGTAGGGTGCAGATTATTAAATCTATACTCCTTTCGCTGAGTTTATATTGGGCATCGGCGTTCTTCCTGCCAAAGAATGTTACTAACGCAATTGAGAAGAGACTGCGAACTTTCTTATGGAAGGGGAGAACAAACAATGGTTATGCGAAGGTAGCATGGAAAGATCTATGTCGGCCAAAGGATGAGGGAGGACTAGGATTCAAGGATATTTCTATCTTGGATCGTGCATTAATGACGAAGAAACTCTGTGATATCATCAGGTGCGATAGGACCTCAGTTTGGGTTGAATGGCTTTACCAGGGTCGGTTACGAGATACCTCCATTTGGACGATTAGGGAACATGGAGGCTCATGGGGTTGGCAGAAAGTTCTACGTCTACGGGTTTTCCTCTGCCCTTTGGTTGACTATCAGATCGAAGACGGGAGGAAATTCTACCTTTGGCAGGACCCGTGGCATTATCTCGGCCCTCTTAGTGTCATATTTCCACGAGGACCGAGGCTACTCGGAATGGAGGAATCAACCAGACTGAGCACGGTGATTAGTGAAGGAGAGTGGCAATGGCCTCCTATCACAGATTTTGAGTGTCTGGAGATCACACTAATTTACCCACCATCCATGGAGGGGAGGACCGCATTATTTCGAGATTTGATCAGTAACAACCCACAGTTCAGGTTCTATACAGGCTTTTTGACCCCCCAGGACCGAAAGTAGGCAGGTCTTCACTACTTTTGGGATCACTGAAGATTCCACGTCATTTGTTCATCCTATGGCTTACTATTCTAGGCAAGTTGGCTACGACGGACAAACCATGGTTCGCCCACCTTGGCCCATATATTCTATGTAACAAGGGAGTGATAGAGGCACATGGCCACTTATTCTTTCACTGCAGATTTATTCGATAGTGTCTTACAGCGATCCGGAGAATGGTACGATATTCTTGGACCAATAGAGATTGGATCATGGATATTGAATGGGCTTCCCAGAGATGGAGAGGTAAGCACATTGTTAACGTATCTTATCGAGCAGTATTAGCATCATGTGTTTACCACATTTATAGGAGAGAAACTTGAGACGATTCGAGCACACCGAGAGGACACCTAGCACCATCACTTATTGATTGTTGAGGATATCAGGCAGCGGATCCTTAGTATCACTCTACCTAGATCAGTCAGTACACTAGCTTTATATAGACTGTGGCGTATCCCTTGGCCTGTCGAGGGAGAAACCAACTGATAACCACATTGTTGTACTGTACTATTATTTTACTTAATTAAACTTACATTTACCGAAAAAAAGTTTGTTTCCCTTTTCTACTAACTTGTAGTTATTATTAGGTTTAGCAAATATACCACACAAAAGAAATGGTCTAGACCAACGTTTGGGTCAAGTTTCGTGGAATTTTGAGAACGTTCAAAATTTAGCTGTTTGGCATGGTTTTATATAAGCAAGTTTGTTTCCCATTTCTACTCATTTTTAGTTATTATTATACTTAGCAAATTTACCACACATATGCATGGGTCTAGACCAACATTTGGGTCAAGTTTCGTAGAATTCTGAGAACGTTCTTAGCTGTTTTGCACAGTTCTAATAAAACAAGTTTGTTTCCCTTTTATACTAATTTATAGTTATTATTACGCTTACCAAATTTACCACACAAATGCATGTGTCTAAACCAACGTTTGGGTCAAGTTTCATGAAATTCTGAGAATGTTCAAAATTTAACTGTTTTGCACGATTTTATTAAAGCAAGTTTGTTTCCCTTTTATACTATTTTGTAGTTATTATTACGTTTAACAAATTTACTATACAAATGCATGGGTCTAAACCAACGTTTGGCTCAAGTTTCATGGAATTCTCAGAATGTACAAAATTTAGCTGTTTTCCACGGTTTTATTAAAGCAAGTTTGTTTCCCTTTTCTACGTAGCTATTATTACGCTAAGCAAATTTACCACACAAAAGAATGGGTCTAGACCTACGTTTGGGTCAAGTTTTGTAGAATTCTGAGAACGATCAAAATTTAGCAGTTTGTCACAGTTATTTTAACGCAAGTTTGTTTCCCATTTCTAGTAATTTGTAGTTATTATTACGCATATTATTACGGTTATTTCTAGTTATTATTATGGTTATTTTAGCACACAAAAGAATGGGTCTAGACCTACGATGGGGTCAAGTTTCATGGAATTTGGAGAACGTTCAAAATTTAGCTGTTTGTCACGGTTTTATTAAAACAAGTTTCTTTTCCTTTTTTGCTAACTTGTAGTTATTATTAGGTTTAGCAAATTTACCACACAAAAGAATGGGTCTAGACCAACGTTTGGGTCAAGTTTCGTGGAAATTTGAGAACGTTCAAAATTTAGCTGTTTGTTTTTTACCACCAAGTTTGTTTTTTTTTTGGGTAAATATCAAAACTAGTTTGTTTCTTTTTATTTGGGTAAAGGTAAGTTTCATTAAGTAAAATATTACAGTGCAACAGTCAATTGTGTTATCCCTCGACAGGCCAAGGGATACGCCATAGTTTATAAAGGGAATATGTACTAATGGAACTAGAGAGATTAATACTCAAAATCCTCTGTCTAATGTCGTCAACAATAAAGAAAGCCAATACATTTTCCGGGTGCTCAATCTGTTGGAATCGTCTCGAGTTTCTTTCTCACCATATATGGTAAACGAATGCTCCAAGTAACGCTCGATATGCTACATTGATGATATGCTTGCCTCTCCATTTCATCGTTGCCCATTCCACATCCATCGCCCAATCTCTGTTGGGCCAAGCGAATCGAGTAATTTGCCGTATGGCTGCAAGGCATCGTCTACTAAAACGGCATCGGAAGAACAAGTGGGAGTGTGTCTGTCTGCGTCCTCATCACAAAGAATACATCCTCCAAGGTGTGTGAGCCATGGTTTGTCCGTCGTCGGTAATGTTTCCTGGATAGCCATCCATAAGATAAATGAATGCCTTGGTATCTTCAACGAACTCGAAAGTAGTGAAGTCCAGCCTACTTTCGGTCCAGGTGGGCGAATAAGTTAGTATATAGCTTGGGCGGTTGGTCGCCCTTTCGGGAATCGCCAAATGATTCTATCCTCTCCACCATGAATCGGGTGTAAATGTATAGGTATATCAAAAGGCATTCCAAATCCGTGATGAGGGGCCAATGCCATTGGCCCTCATCCAAAACCAAATGGAGTTTGGTAGATTCATCAAGTCCAAGTAAACTCGGTCCTCGTGGAAATCTAGTAATCAGGGATCCAAGGTGAAGCCATGGATCCTTCCAAAGATAGAAGGTCCATCCATCTCTAATATGCAGCTCCACCATTAGTTGGATTAGGCTGCGTAGTTGCATTAGTTTTCTCCAACTCCACGATCCTCCCTTCTCATCGACTGTCCAAATGGATTTATTTCGAAGTCATCCAAGCTGCAACCATTCAACCCATATAGACGTTCGGTCACATCTAATGACATCACACAATTTCTTTGTCATTAGGGCTCGGTTGAGTATCCCAATATCTTTAATACCTTGGCCCCCTTCCACCTCCGGTTTGCAAACATCTTTCCACGTGACTTTTGCATATCCTCTATCTGAAGTGCCTTTCCAGAGGAATGTTCGAAGGCGTTTCTCCACTTTCTTAATAATTGCCTTCGGTAATATGAATGCAGAAGCCCAATACAAGCTTAATGCTGAAAGTACAGATTTTATGATTTGTACCCGACCAGCATATGATATTGACATTCCCTCCCATCCAGCTATACGAGCATCAATTTTAGATAAAAGTGGCTGACAATCTAGATAATCTAGATAAGATTAGAAGAAGGCCCAAGTACCTCATTGGGAGTTGTCCCTCCTGGAAGCCCATGATCGATAACAACTGTTCTTTCCTTTCTAATGCAGACCGGGAGATAATTAGGTAACTCTTTTGGATTTTAAGTCGGAGGCCCGACCATTCCGCAAACTGGTCCAGTCCCACCTTTAGGACTCTAACAGAGTCTATGTCAGCTCTACAGAAGAGGAGGAGATCATCCGCAAATCCCAACTGGAATATTCTCGCTGGCTCACACTTCCAGTGATACGTGAATTGCATATGTAGTTATTATTACACTTAGAAATTTACCACACAAATGCATGTGTCTAGACTAATGTTTTGGTCAAATTTCGTGGAATTCTGATAACGTTCAAAATATAGCTGTTTGGCACGGTTTTATTAAAAACAAGTTGGTTTTCTTTTTCTACTAATTTGTAGTCATTATTACGCTTAGCAAATTTACCACACAAAAGAATGACCCACATTTGGGTCAAGTTTCGTGGAATTCTAAGAACGTTCCAAATTTAGTTCTTTTGTACGCTTTTATTAAAGCATGTTTGTTTCTCTTATATAGTAACTTGTAGTTATTATTACGCTTAGCAAATTTACCACACAAATGCATGGGTCTAGACCAACGTATGGGTCAAGTTTCGTGGAATTTTAAGTAATTTCGCAATAATTTTGTTTCAATAAAGTCGTGCCAAATGGACTCTAAAAATTCTCTGTCTTCTCTCTCACACACTAGTACACACTCAAAAACACACACTAGCATTCAATGCATGGATGGAGATGGAGATGGAGATGGTGGTGGTGGGGCTGCCTCGCCGGCCGAAGTAGGGGAAGGGACGACCGATGATGGGGAACCGTCTGGTGGTGGTCAGACTTCCGGCGACGACCTAGAAGCCGAAAAATTGCGAATCCAGCGAGAAGCAGTTGAAGAGTCGGGAATTGAGAAGTCGACGGAGAATAGCATTTTTTCGGCAACAGGTGAAGAATCAAGGGTCGTGGAGATGACTGGAATGGTTCTGGTCGGAAAAGATCGAAGATTGGCCATGGAAACCGGCGCTAGGGTTCAGCCGCCAAAATTTGGGTTTCGTGAAGACGAAACGACGGGTACAAGAAATACGATGGTAACCGGTTTATTTCCGGCAACTGAAGGTAGATTTGACATCCTGGAGATGCGGGGAACCATCTTGAACAAAAAAGGAGGAAACTTAGAAGATTTGATGCTGGAATCGTCGGAAAATAGGGCACCGCCATTCTTAGGTTTTGTGGAAGACGAACCAACGCGCACTGAAAAACCGATGAAAGAGGGATCCTATTCGACCAAAGATTGCTACAACAACGTCGTAGGGATGGGAGGAGTAATTCCAATGGCAAAAGACGCGTCCTTGGTGTCGATACAAGGAAACCCAAAATTAGGGTTTGGAGCTTCAAAGGACGTCAATGGCGGACGCTCTGCAGTTTACTCACCGGCAGCCTTCAATCTTGATGAGTTCTTGGGGCTTGCAAACAAAGTCTTGGATGGAGATGAATCTGCTAGGGCTGCGCTCCTAAATCTGAAAAACAGATGGGAGAATAAATTTGGGCGAAGCTATTGGAAGCGAACATGGGCAGCGCCGGCGACGGCTGGGCTTCTAAAGCCAAGGTGACACCTGTTACCGGCGAAGGGGATGGAAACCGATGGAGAAAAAACGGGAGAAAGCGTGAGATTGGGTGCAGCGATGGAAAACGATGCTGTTTCTTCTTCTTCGTCGGAACAGCTGCGGATTCCGGCGATTTCGCACCAGTTTTCGACGACTGACGATCGGCTACTGGCGGGAACTGTTAGTACACCGGAGGAACAGACGGCTGAAGGCTCTCCGGCGAAAAATTTGCAGCAACAGATTGATGACGCAAGCACTGACTTGGATAATGACGTAAGCACTGATGTGTGTGCTGACACAGACGCTGATGTGGAGGATGATGCAGACAATGACATATGCGATGATGCAGGTGATGACACAGGCAATGATGCAGCTGCTGAGGTAATACATGACATCACCAATACTAAGGAAAAAAACAGCTTCACTCCTACACAAAAGCGCTCCTTTCCTATGGGTTTGTTTGTGGGAAACATTCCATTGAATCCAAATTCAAATGTGGACGTGGATGATAAAATTGCAGACACTTTTAATAATTCATCTCGGAGAACCATGTCTTGCATACCTCTTACAATACAAAATGGTGAAGTGGTTGTAAGACCTACGATGGAAGCTATTCGCAATGGATCAACCAAGTGGAAGACCACTGCGGTCGGGTATTTTCTGGGGAAACGACCGTACTTTTACCATGTAAAAGATTTTGCATTTTCTGTATGGCCTGGATTGCGGGAGGTGAAGGCCACAACGAACGGGTTTTTCTTCTTCCAGTTCAAGACTGTTGCATTTATGGAAGAAGCAATTGAAGGTGGACCGTGGTTGTTTCAAGGGCAACCAATTGTACTGCAGAAATGGGAGCCAGGGATGGCAATGCGAAAATTAAAACATACACAGGTCCCTGTTTGGATAAAATTGAGACACTTGCCAGTAGAATTATGGACCGAGGAGGGCCTTAGTATAGTGGCCAGCGGCATAGGTAAACCCCTATATCCGGATGCGATTACAAGGACATGCACGAGACTGGACTTCGCTCGTGTATGCGTGATACTGGATGTAAGCTCAAGCCTACCCAAACATATTATCATTATGACGCCTGACGAGGAAGGAGGAGAGACACCATGCAAAATTGACGTTGAATATGAGTGGATACCTCCCAAATGTACCAATTGTATGACGTTAGGCCACTCGGCCAAGGACTGTGCCCTCAATAAACCACCCAGACCAACTAATCCACCGGTTGCCATCTATATTCCTAAATTGGGGCCTCCGAGGCCACCAACTGAGCGTGATCAGGAGATAATTCCACCAAATCGAGGAGTGGCAAAGAAGATGGATAGGCAAGAATCCCCTCGTGGTGATGTAAGGTTGAGTCACGAAGAGAAGGGTAAGGAAGTTGTTGTGTATAATACGTTCAATGCTCTACACTTAATAGATGATGCAGAGGATATGTCACGGGGTCCTAATCATAGCAGTCCCAAACTCGGTGATCCATGTTAAATGCAGCCATGTGGAACGTTCGTGGCCTGAACAAGAGAGACCATCAGTTAGCTATGAAGGACATTGTTGCTGAGTTCAGGTTACAGTTTCTTGGTCTTATTGAAACTCGTGTTCGTATTCATAATGTTACCGCTATTCAATCTTTCATATTACCCCATTGAAAATAGTTTGTGGATTATGGATCGGTTGGTAATCGGGTTTGGATTGCGTGGGATGAAAATTTCATAGAAGTTGAAGTGATTAAATGTGGAACACAATTTATCCACTGCATTGTTTATCTACGATCACTGCAGGAATCAGTGGCCATTACTGTGATTTATGGAGCTACGGACGTGGCAGATAGGAGGGAGTTATGGTCTTCTTTAGAGAATATTGCCGTGCAGAGTGTTGATGTCCCGTGGCTTAGTGGAGGAGATTTCAATGCGGTGCGAGATCTCAGTGAAATATGTGGAGCTTCGGGAGACATTCGAATGGCAATGGAAGAATTCAATGGTTGTATTCAAAATGCGGGCTTGTTGCCACTACCCATGCAGGGAGAATGGTATACGTGGCACAATTGCAGTGCAAGTCCACGAAATCTTTGGAAAAGACTAGACCGAATGCTTATTAAGGATAGATGGATGGCTAGATACCCGACATCTTTTTATACTACCCTTACCCCACGTACTTCAGACCACTCACCGATAGTATTAAACGGGGATAATCAACAACAATATGGAGGTATGTTTCGTTTCGATAATTACCTCACATTATCACCAGAGTTTATTTCCAGTGTGCAGCAGATTTGGCAGCACCACATCATAGGGGTGCCTATGTATGCGGTGACAAGGAAACTGAAAGCACTAAAATCGGTGTTTAGAGAGCAGAGGAGGAAAAAAGGGGACACAATGTCCAGCTGGCTAAAGGATTTCTTGAGATGGCGCAACTGCTGGTTAGTTCAAACAGACAAGAGAAGCTATTCTTACAATTGGAACACTACTGCCGGATTGTTCTAGCTAAAGCAGCCAAACTTGAACAAATTATGCTTCAACAACGTGCAAAGATACAGTGGATGAAAGGGGGCGACCAATGCTCCTGGGTGTTCTTTCGTAAGATATCTCAAAAAAGATCGGCAAGGAGAATCTTACAAATCAAAGATGATCATGGAACTACTCAAATAGAACCAGGAGCAGTTATCAATGAGTTTGTCACGTATTATCAGAACCTTCTTGGGGGGGAAAGACGAAGAGATGCGATTGATCTTCGTTTCCTTCGACCGTGGGCTAGACACATATTGAGTAACGAGGACGCTAATTCTTTACTCGTGCCATTCACACCAGAGGATGTCAAGCATGCAGTTTTTGACATTGCGGAGGACAAGGCACCAGGACCGGACGGGTTTTCATCGGGTTTTTTCAAAGCCACATGGACTATAGTGGGGCAGGAGGTGTCTTCGGCTGTGTTGGATTTCTTTAATACAGGCCGAATACTGAAGCAGATAAATACTATACTTTTGGCACTCATACCAAAGGTACATTCCCCTACGACTGTTGGTGACTTTCGTCCTATTTCCTGCTGTAATGTGTTGTATAAGATTATTGCAAAGCTCATTGTCCAAAGGTTGAGTGTGATACTGGACAAACTAATTAGTCCGTGTCAAGCGGCGTTTGTGCCTAGAAGGAGCATCGGAGATAATATCATGTTGGCACAAGAGCTTTTTATGGGATATAATCAGGCACACCGTCCACCCCGGTGTGCTTTAAAAGTGGACATTCGAAAAGCATACGACATGGTGGAATGGGACTTCATGATTGCGGTGATGGAGTTATTTGGATTTCCTGATACTTTCGTGAAGTGGATTGAGGCATGTGTTACCACACCCTCATTTTCTATAGGGCTGAATGAAAAACCCCATGGTTTTTTCAAGGGAGCGAGAGGACTTCAGCAGGGTGACCCTCTGTCACCATACTTGTTCGTGCTTATGATGGAAGTCCTACACTTAGGTCTCCTGCAATTGATTGACCAGGCTGAATTATTCTCATTCCATTGGAAGTGTGATACTGCCAGGATTTTTAAGTTGGGATTTGCTGACGATTTGCTATTATTCTGCCGAGCTGATATGAATTCTATTGGAATCTTTAAAACTGGATTGGATCGCTTTGCTGAATGGTCGAGGCTCAGACTGAACGTGCAGAAAAGTCACCTTATAATCTCACGTTCAGCACAAGGATTACGTGAGGAGATGCTAGCAGCACTCGGATTTCAAGAAGCGGTCTTACCAATGAAGTATTTGGGGCTACCTCTTTTATCTTCGCGATTAACGATTACTGATTGTCGCCCATTATTGTTGAAAATTGATAAACGTATTGCTGATTGGGAAGGTATGGCTATTTCATATGCTGGTAGAGTACAAATTATTAAATCTGTACTTATGTCACTCAGTTTATATTGGGCTTCGGCGTTCATATTACCTAAGAAAGTTACTAATGAAATTGAGAAGAAGCTGAGAACTTTCTTGTGGAAAGGGACAACAACCAGTGGCTACGCCAAGGTAGCCTGGAAAGATCTTTGCCGGCCAAAGGATGAGGGAGGATTAGGATTTAAGGATATTTCCATCTTGAATCGTGCATTGATGACGAAGAAGCTTTGTGATATTATCAGGTGTGATAGGACTTCGATTTGGGTTGAATGGCTTTACCAGGGATGGCTACGAGACACCTCCATTTGGATGATTAAGGAGCGGGAGGCTCATGGGGATGGAGAAAAATTCTCCGCTTACGGGCTTTCCTTCGCCCTATGGTGGACTATCATATTGGAGACGGGGATGAGGTTTTATTTGTGGCAAGACCCGTGGCACTATCTAGGCCCACTTAGTGACACATTCCCACGGGGACTGAGGCTACTAGGATTGGAGGAGTCAGCCAAACTCAGCATGGTGATTATTGAATGAGAGTGGCAGTGGCTACCCATTACAGATTTCGAGTGTATGGAGATCACGCATGCATTACCCTCAATTCATGGAGGCGAGGATCGCATTCTGTGGCGATTTGATCATGGACATCCGACAGCTCAGGCTCTTTACAGACTATTTAATTCACCAGGACCGAAAGTAGGCTGGTCTTCACTACTTTCGGGATCAGTTAAGATTCCTTGTCATTCATTCATCTTATGGCTTGCCATTCTTGGCAAGTTGGCTACGACGGACAAACCATGGCTAGCTCACCTTGGCCCTTGTATCTTGTATAACGAAGGAGCAACGGAGACACATGGCCACTTATTCTTTCAATGTAGATTCAGTAAACAATGTCTAGCAGAGATACGACGAATGGTAAGCTATTCTTGGCCAAATAGAGAATGGACAACAGATATTGCATGGGCTTCCCAGAGATGGAGGGGTAAGCACATTGTTAACATGTCTTATCGAGCACTGTTAGCATCATGTGTATACCACATTTGGAGGGAAAGAAACTTGAGACGATTTGAGCACACCGGGAGGACACCTAGCACTGTGGCTTTATTGATTATTGAGGATATCAGACAGCGAATACATAGCATTACTTTACCCAGATCAGTTAGTACACGAGCATTATATAGACTATGGCGTATCCCTTGGCCTATCGAGGGAGAACCCAATTGATGATCACGTTGTTGTACTGTACTACTATTTTACTTAATGAAACTTACATTTACCTAAAAAAAAAGTTTCGTGGAATTTTGAGAACGTTCAAAATGTAGTTGTTTGTCACTGTTTTATAAAAACAAGTTTGTTTCCCTTTTTTACTAACTTATAGTTATTATTACGTTTAGCAAATTTACCACACAAATGCATGGATCCAGACCAATGTTTAGGTCAAGTTTCGTAGATTTTGAGAACACTCAAAATTTAGCTGTTCGGCACGGTTTTAGTAGAATTCTGAGAACGTTCAAAATTTAACTGTGTGGCACAGTTTTATTAAAATGAAGTACCAAAACAACTGTTTACGATAAAATTGCCCAAGCATTCAACAACTCATCCCAGAAAATACTTTCATATATTGCCCCAACGATGCAGAATGGGGAAGTTGTGGTTCGCCCTACATTACACACAGTACGACTTAGGTCCAGATGGTGGAAATCTACGGTAGTTGGATACTTTCTGTGGAAATGGCCATATTATCATCACTTAAAGGAATTTGCCCATTCGATTTGGCCAACACTTCGTGAGGTTACAGTGACTACTAATGATTTTTTCTTCTTTCAGTTCAAAACTGTCATTGATATGGAAGAGGTGATCGAAGGGGGACCATGGCTATTCCAAGGACAGCCAATTGTACTCCAAAGATGGGAACCGGGAATGGCTATGAGAAAATTGCAGCATACACAAGTGCCTATCTCGATTAAATTGAGGCACCTACGCTTGATACTATTCGGAACGGATCCACTAGATGGAAAACTACTGCGGTTGGTTATTTTCTTGGGAAACGACCATATTTTCACCATGTAAAAGAGTATGCCTTATCAGTATGGTCAGGTCTACGAGATGTCACTGCCACAATGAACGGCTTTTTCTTCTTCCAATTCAAGACAGTTGCATACATGGAAGAAGTCATAGAAGGAGGACCATGGTTGTTCCAAGAGCAACCGAAATGGGAACCGGGGATGGAGATGAGGAAACTAAACCACACACAGATTCCCGTATGGATCAAGTTGAGGCACTTACTAGTTGAGTTATGGACAGAGGAGGGACTCAGTATTGTAGCAAGTGGTATTGGTAAACCATTATATCCGGATGCAATTACAAGAGCATGCATGAGACTTGACTTCGCTCGTGTATGAGTGATGATCGATGTGAACTCAACCGTAGGTCATGACGCCTGACGAGGAGGGAGGCGAAACACCGTGCAAAATAGATGTGGAATATCAATGGTTACCACCCAAATGCACCAGTTGCAAGACATTAGGAAATGCGGCCAAAGAATGTGCTCTAAACAAGCCATCCAAACCTATTAAACCTTCAGTCTCAGTCTACATACCTAAAACAGGGCCATCCCGACCAACTCCTGTGCCTGACCGGAATACACCACGACCACCACCAGCTAGAGAGGTGGAAAAACAACGAAAGGATCGTGATTATCCCATAGCTGCTGCTGGTCCAAGTCGTGAGGAGCGGGGTAAGGCAATTATCATTTATAACGCTTTTGATGCCTTACATCAAATTGAAGATACAGATGACTTGTCTCGGGGTCCTAAGCAAAGCAGCCCCACACCTGGTGACCTATGTTGAATGCAGCAATATGGAATGTACGTGGCCTGAACAAACGTGATCATCAGCTTGCAATTAAAGACATCGTTAATGAGTTCAGGTTACACTTTCTTGGCCTCCTTGAAACTCGCGTTCGTATTAATAACATACCTCATATTCAGGCTTTTTTACTACCTCATTGAAAATGGTTTGTGGATTATGAATCATCTGGTAATCGTGTTTGGTTAGCCTGGGATGAAAATTTTATTGATGTTGATGTGGTTGAATGTGGGACACAATTTATTCACTGTCGTATTAATATCCGTGCACTTCATGAGATCATTGCTATCACAGTTATTTATGGGGCTAATGAGACTACCGAAAGGCGGGAGTTATAGGTTTCTATGGAGACTATTGCTATACAGTGTAATGATATCCCGTGGCTTGTTGGAGGGGATTTCAATGCAATACGCGACATTAGTGAAATCTGTGGTACAGCGGGGGATAATCGAATGGCTATGGAAGAGTTTAATACTTGCATCCAGAACACATGATTATTACCTTTATCTATGCATAACAGCAGTGCGAACCCACGAAATCTATGAAAAAGATTGGACCGCATGCTGATAAATGATAGATGGATGGCGCGATTCCCGACATCATATTATACGTGTCTCACACCACGCACGTCGGACCACTCTCCAATGGTGCTATGCGGGGATAGACAACAACAACTTGGAGGTATGTTTCGATTCAACAACTACCTCACCCTATCTTCAGCATTTATCCCCAGTGTGCAGCGGGTTTGGCAGCACAGCATCATAGGGACGCCAATGTATGCCGTAACAAGGAAACTCAAAGCACTTAAACCGGTGTTTAGGGAGCAGAGGAGGAATAAGGGGGACTTATCACACAATGTCCAACTAGATACAGGGTTTCTTGAGATGGCGCAATCACCTGTTAGTTCAAACAGACAGGATGAACTATACCTACGGTTGGAACACTGCTGCCGGTTAGTACTAGCTAAAGCAGCCAAACTTGAACAGGTTATGCTTCAACAGCGAGCAAAAATGCAGTGGATGAAAGGAGGTGACCAGTGTTCCCGAGTGTTCTTTCGTAGGATTGCCCAAAGGAGATCGGCGAGGAGAATCTTACAAATAAATGATGATCATGGAACCACTCAAACAGAACCAGAAGCAGTTACCAATGAGTTTGTAACATACTACCAAAACCTACTTGGTGGGGACCGACGACGGGCTGTGGTAAACATTCGATACCTGCGACCTTGGGCTAGACATACTTTGAGTGAAGAGGACGTCAATTCTTTACTTCTGCCATTCAAAACAGCAGACGTCAAGCAGGCAGTTTTTGATATTGCTGAGGATAAAGCACCGGGACCAGACGGGTATTCATCGGGCTTTTTCAAAGCTGCTTGGCATATTGTGGGGCAAGAGGTGTCTTCCGAAGTGCTGGAATTCTTTAATACGGGCCGATTTCTGAAGCAGATTAATACTACACTTTTGGCACTCATACCAAAGGTACAATCCCCTATGACTGTCGGTGATTTTCGTCCTATATCTTGCTACAATGTATTGTATAAGATTATCGCCAAACTCATTGTTCAACGGTTGAGTGTGGTACTGGACAAACTTATTAGTCCGTGCCAAGCAGCGTTTGTGCCCGGAAGAAGCATTGGAGACAATATTATGTTGGCGCAGGAACTGTTTACGGGATATAACCAGGCCCGTCTACCACCTAGGTGTGCTTTAAAAGTTGACATTAGGAAGTCATATGACACGGTGGAGTGGGACTTCCTGATTGTTGTTATGGAGTTATTTGGGTTCCCTGCTACATTCGTGAGTTGGATTGAGGCGTGTATCACAACACCTTCGTTTTATGTTAGCCTAAATGGGAAACCTCATGGTTTCTTTAGAGGGGCTAGAGGGCTTAGACAGGGTGACCCTCTATCGCCGTACCTGTTTGTGCTTGTGATGGAAGTCCTACATTTGGGTTTCCTACAATTGATTGATCAGGATAACTTATTCACCTTCCACTGGAAGTGTGATGCAGCCAGGGTTTTCTAGTTAGGCTTTGCAGATGATTTATTACTATTTTGTCGAGCTGATATGGACTCTATTGGTGTCTTCAAAGCTGGATTGGATCGGTTTGCTGAATGGTCAGGGCTCAGACTGAATGTGCAGAAAAGCCATCTCATTATTTCACGTTCAGCACAAGTGTTACGCGAGGAGATGCTGGCAGCACTCGGATTTCAAGAAGGGATCCTACCGATGAGGTACTTGGGAGTACCACTTTTATCTTCTCGATTAACGATTGCTGATTGTCGCCCATTATTGTAGAAAATTGATAAACGTATTGCTGTTGGGAGGGAATGAATATCTCATATGCCGGTAGGGTGCAAATTATAAAATCTGTACTCATATCACTGAGTCTACATTGGGCATCGACCTTCATATTGCCAAAGAAAGTTACTAATGAAATTGAAAAGAGGCTGCGTAATTTCTTGTGGAAGGGGACAACAACTAGTGGATATGCTAAGGTAGCATGGAAGGATCTATGTGGGCCGAAAGATGAGGGAGGATTAGGATTCAAGGATATTTCAATCTTGAATCAGGCATTAATGTTAAAGAAACTATGCGATATCATCAGGTGCGATAGAACATCAATATGGGTTGAATGGCTTTACCATGGTCGGTTACGAGACACCTCCATTTGGTCAATTCGGGAGCATGGAGGCTCATGGGGTTGGAGGAAAAATCTACGCCTACGAGTTTTCCTCCGCTCTATGGTCGACTATCAGATCGGAGACGGGAGGAGATTCTACCTTTGGCAGGACCCATGGCATTACCTTGGACCTCTTAGAGACACATTTCCACAGGGACCGAGGTTACTCGAAATAGAAGAATCAGCAAGACTCAGTATGGTGATTAGTGGAGGAGAGTGGCAATGGCCTCTTATCACAGATTTTGAGTGTTTGGAGATCACACATGTATTACCCACGATCCACGGAGGGGAAGACCGGATTATTTGGAGATTTGAGCAGGGACACACCACAGCTCAGGCTCTTTATAGATTATTTCACCCCCCAGTACTGAAAGTAGGCTGGTATTCACTACTTTCGGGATCATTAAAGATTCCTCGCCATTTATTCATCCTATGGCTTGCTATCCTTGGCAAGTTGGCCACGACAGATAAACCATGGTTAGCCCATCTTGGCCCTTGTGTCCTGTGTAACGAGGGAGCAATGGAGACACATGGACACTTATTCTTTCAATGTAGATTTAGTCGACAGTGTCTTGCAGCAATACGAAGAGTGGTACGATTTACTTGGCCTAATAGAAACTGGCAAACAGATGTTGACTGGGCTTCCCAGAGATGGAGGGGTAAGGATATTGTCAACATGTCTTATCGAGCACTACTAGCAGCATGTGTTTACCACATTTGGAGGGAGAGGAACTTGAGAAGATTCGAGCACCGAGAGGACAGCTAGCACCATGGCTTTATTGATAGTTGAGGATATTAGACAGCGGATTCTTAGCATTACTCTATCTACATCAGTCAGTACACGAGCTCTATATAGACTATGGCGTATCCCTTGGCCTGTCGAGGGAGAAACCAATAGATGATCACATTGTTGTACTGTACTACTGTTTTTACTTAATGAAAATTACATTTACCCAAAAAAATAAATTGAGGCACCTTCCAATGAATACTGGACATCGGAAGGATTGAGCACAGTGGCAAGTGGTGTGGGTAAACCCCTTTACCCAGACGCGATTATGAGAGCAGGCACGAGACTAGACTTCGCTCGTTTATGCATGGTGATTGACGTTAATCAGAAACTGACAAAACATATTCTTATCATGACATCGGATGAAGATGGTGGGGAGACACCTTGCAAAGTAGATGTGGAATACCAATGGCTCCCCCAAAAATGCGCAACTTGCATGACATTGAGACATACGGCAAAGGAGTGTGCCACAAACAAACCAAAGAAACCAACAAAACCACCGGTCAATATGTATGTACCAAATGTAAACGCCCCCCCACCGCCTCCACCTGAAAAAAAATGAAAGACACCAACAGTTGTTGCTCAGAATACTGATACGGGTGATGTGCATGTGGAACGAAATGTCTCCAACCATGATGACAAGGGTAAGGCAATTATTATTTAAAATGCCTTTGATGCTTTGCATGAACTTGATGATGCAGACGAGAATTAAAGGGGTTCTAACACATGCAGCCCCATCAGAGGTGATCCATGTTGAATTATGTCGTGTGGAACGTCCGTGGGCTGAACAAACGGGACCACCAGCTCGCATTAAAGAACCTGGTCTCCCAATACAGGTTACATCTCCTAGGCATTCTTGAAACCCGTGTTCGATTGAATAATATCATTCATATTTAATCTTTTATATTGCCTTAATGGAAATGGTTTGTTGACTATGATTCTGTGGGAAATCGTATTTGGTTGGCTTGGGATGAAAATTTTATTGATGTCCATATTCTTGACGTGGGAGAACAGTTCGTGCATTGTCGTGTCACATATAGGGCTATCGATGAACTAGTCTTTATCACTGTTGCTTATGGTGCTTCTGAGGTGGTCGCCCGTAGGGCTCTTTGGACTACTTTAAAGATATTAGCTCAGCAGTGCTCGAACGACCTGTGGCTGGTGGGAATGGATTTCAATGCTGTCCGAGATCTTAATGAGGTATGTGGCATATAAGGTGACATTCGGATGGCTATGGATGAATTTAATGCTGGAATACAAGAGGCTGGACTGATGCCACTACCTATGCAAGGCGAATGGTACAATGGCACAACTGTAGCTCGAGCACCAGGAGTTTATGAAAGCGATTGGATAGGCTCCTTATTAATGATCAATGACTGGCAAGGTTTCCTATGTCATCCTATCACAGCCTTACTCCGCGCACATCTGACCACTTACCTTTAGTCATTCATGGGGACACACAACAACAATACGGAGGTATGTTTCGATTTGATAACTACCTAGTATTATCATCTGACTTTGTCCCTAGCGTGCAGAGTATTGGCAACATGAGGTGGTGGGGGTGCCTATGTTTGCGGTGAAGCACAAACTGAAAGCCCTAAAATCGGTCTTCCGAGCGCAGAAAAAGAACAAGGGGGACTTAACACTTAATGTACAATTGGCCAAAGGATTTCTGGAGGAGGCACAAAACTTGGTAAGCTCCGATAGACAGAATGAACTCTACTTATACTTGGAACAATGTTGTTGGGTTGCTTTTGCAAAAGCGGCCAAGTCGGAACAAATTATGCTGCAGCAGAGGGGGAAAATGCAGTAGATGAAGGATGGAGACCAATGCTCTAAGGTCTTCTTTTGTAAGATTGCTCAAAGACGGGTGATGAGGAAAATCTTGCAGATTAATGATGAGAATGGCAACACCCACACAGAACAAGGGGAAATTGTTCATGAATTTATCTCATACTATCAGAACCTCTTAAGAGGTACCAGAACACGTGTTCCAGTGGATATTCGATACCTTAGACCGTGGGCAAGGCATATTCTTACGGATGAGGAAACTCGTCTCCTCCTCTTGCCATTTTCACCAGATGATGTTAAGCAGGCAGTTTTTGACATCGCCTAGGATAAGGCACCGGGACCTGATGGCTTCTCACAAGATTCTTTAAAGCAGCATGGCCAGTGGTGGGGGATGAAGTTACAAGGGCGGTGCTGGACTTCTTTGATATGGGAAAACTCCTTAAGCAGATCAATTGCACGCTCTTGGCATTGAATCCTAAGGTACACACACCTATGTCTATTGGTGATTTTAGACCCATCTCATGCTGCAATGTTTTATACAAAATTATTGCTAAACTCCTTGTCGAACGACTAGTGGGCTACTGGACAAGATCATTAGTCCCTGTCAGGCACCATTTATTCTAGGAAGAAGCATTGGATATAACATAATGTTAGCTCAAGAACTATTCACGGACTACAACCAGATACGTCTCCCACCAAGATGTACAATGAAAGTAGATATCAGGAAAGCCTATGACACGGTGGAGTGGGACTTCCTATTAGCGGTTTTACAGATGTTTGGGTTTCCACCAATATTCATCAGATGGACTGAGGAGTGTGTCACCACGGCCTCATTTTCGATAGGACTCAATGAAAAACCACACGGGTTGTTTTCTAGAGCAAGAGGACTACGACAGGGTGATCCTCTATCTCCATACCTTTTTGTGCTCGTTATGGAAGTTTTGCACTTCGGATTCTTACAACTTATTGAACAACATATTCAGTTCACCTTTCATTGGAAGTGTGAGCCTGCAAGGGTCTTTCAGTTGGGATTTGCGGACGACCTCCTTCTTTTCTGCAGAGCTGATATGGACTCAATCAGAGTTTTTAAAGTGGGACTTGATCGTTTCGCGTATTGGTCGGTCCTCCGGTTGAATGTACAAAAAGGTTACTTAATTATCTCCCGATTCGCCCAATAATGGAAAGAATAGATGTTGGCGGTCTTGGGCTTTCAAGAAGGGCATCTCCCGATAATGTACCTTGGTCTTCCTCTAATTTCATCTAGATTGACTATTTATGACTATCAACCACTTTTATCAAAAATAGATGCATGCATTATGGGATGGGAAGGACGCTCAGTATCTTATGCTGAATCGTCAAATCCATACTTTCATCTTTGAGTTTATATCGGGCTTCTGCTTTTATACTACTTAAGAAAATTAACAAGCAAATTGAGAAGAGGATGAGAAATTTCCTATGGAAAGGGACTACGACTAGTGGCTACGCCAAGGTAGCATGGATTGATGTGTGCAGGCCAATGGAAGAGGGGGGAGTTGGATTCAAGAACATTACAAGCTTGAACAGGGCATTAATGAGTAAAAAGCTTTTTTTTTTATTTTGGTAAATGTAATTTTCATTAAGTAAAAAAAATGGTACAATACCACAAAGTGATCATCTTGTGGTTTCTCTCTCGACAAGCCAAGGGATACGTCATAGTCTATACAAAGCTCGTGTACTGACAGAACTAGCTAATGAATACTAATGATTCGCTGCCTGACATCATCAACTATCAATAACGCCATGGTGCTCGGAGTCCTCTCTCTTTGCTCAAAACGTCTTATGTTTCTCTCCCTCCAAATGTGGTAAACAGAAGATGCCAGTAGTGCTCGATAAGCTATGTTAACGATGTGCTTACCCCTCCATCTATGAGAAGCCCACTCAATGTCGTTCACCCAGTCTCTATTGGGCCAATGAAATTGTACCTTTCTCCGGATTGTTGTGAGACACTGTCGGCTAAATCTGCACTGGAAAAAAAGGTGTGAATGTGTCTCTGTTGCCCCCTCGTTACAAAGTATGCAATCACCAAAGTGAGATAACCATGGTTTGTCTGTCGTAGGCAGCTTGCCAAGAATAGCAAGCCATAGGATGAATAAGTGACGTGGAATCTTTAGCGAGCTTGAAAGTAGCGAAGCCCAACCTACTTTCGGTCTTGGGGGATCAAATAAACTGTAGAGAGACTGTGTTGTGGGTCGACCCTGATCAAATCTCCATACGATCCGGTCATCTGCTCCACGGATTGTGGGTAATACATGTGTGATCTCCAAGCACTCGAAATCCGTGATAAGCGGCCACTGCCATTCTCCTCGACTAATCACCGTGCTGAGTTTTGCTGACTCCTCAAGTCTAAGGAGCCTCGGTCCACGTGGAAATATCTCAATAAGAGGTCCTAGGTAATGCCACGGGTCCTGCCAAAGGTGAAACTTCCGCCCATCTCCGATTTGGTAGTCCACCATAGGACGGAGAAAAATCCGTAAACGCAGGAGTTTCCTCCAACTCCATGAACCTCCATGATCTCGGATTGTCCATATGGAAGTGTCTCGTAACCGGTCATGGTATAGCCATTCAACCCAAATAGAGGTTCGATCACACTGAATGATATCACAGAGTTTCTTAGTCATTAAGGCTCGATTTAAGGTAGTAATGTCCTTGATCCCAAGACCTCCCTCGTCCACCGGCCTACACAATTCTTTCCATGCTACCTTAGCATAGCCACTATTTGTTGGGCCCTTCCATAAGATGTTTCTCAGCCTCTTCTCAATTTCGTTCGTAACTCTCTTTGGTAAAATGAACGCTGAAGCCCAATAAAAGCTCAACGACATGAGTACAGATTTAATAATTTGTACCCTACCGGCATATGAAAGTGTCATTCCCTCCCAACCAGCAATACATTTATCGATTTTCACCAATAATGGTTGACAATCAGCAATAGTTAATCTGGAGGATAATAGAGGTAGACCTAAATACCTCAGTGGAAGGAGTCCCTCCTGAAATCCAAGTGCTTCCAGCATCTCCTCACGTAAACCTTGTGCTGACCGCGAAATAATAAGATGACTTTTCTGTACGTTCAGTCGGAGGCCCGACCAAACGGCAAATCGATCCAGCCCTCTCTTATGGACATCAATAGAGTCCATATCCGCATGGTAGAATAACAACAAGTCATCAGCAAATCCCAACTGAAAAATCCGAGCTGAATGACACATCCAATGAAAAGAAAAGAGCCTATCCTGGTCAATCATCTGTAGGTATCCCAAGTGTAATACCTCCATGACGAGGACAAAAAGGTACGGCGATAGAGGATCTCCCTGTCGAAGTCCTCTTGCACCCGAAAAGAATCCATGTGGCTTTCCATTCAATCCTACTGAGAAGGATGGTGTAGTGACACATTCCTCAATCCACTTGACAAATGTGGGTGGAAACCCAAAAAGTTCCAAAACCGCAACTAGGATGTCCCATTCAACTGAGTCATACGCCTTTCTAATGTCAACTTTTAACGTGCATCTGGGAGGTAGGCGTGACTGATTGTATCCCGAGAAAAGTTCTTGAGCTAGCATGATATTGTCTCCGATACTTCTGCCAGGAACGAATGCTGCTTGGCATGGGCTAATGACTTTGTCCAATACCACACTCAGTCTTTTGACAATAAGTTTGGCAATAATCTTGTAGAGGACATTGCAGCAAGAAATAGGTCGAAAATCACCAACGGACATAGGGGAATGTACCTTCGGATAAGCGCCAATATTGTGGTATTGATTTGTTTCAAGAGCCTCCCGGTAGTGAAGAAATCTAACACTGCCCTCGTAACCTCGCCTCCCACAATCGGGCAGGCAGCTTTGAAGAAGCCTGACGAGTACCCATCAGGACCCGGTGCCTTATCCTCTGCAATATCGAACACTGCCTCTTTGACATCTGAGGGGGTGAATGGTGATAAAAGAGAATTGGTTTCACCCTCAGTCACCAGATGTCTAGCCCACGGCCTGAGGAACCAAATATCAATCATGTCCCATCGTCTTTGTCCTCCCAAAAGGATACGATAATAAGATAAAAATTCATTGATAACAGCCTCCTGCTCCGTGTGAGTGATCCCGTGCTCATCATTAATTTGTAAAATTCTCCTTGTTGCCCGTCTCTGTGCAATCTTGCGAAAAAACACCCTAGAGCATTGATCACCATCTTTCATCCACTCGATTTTTTGCTCTCTGATGTAACATGGTTTGTTCGAGCTTCGCTGCTTTGGCCAAAACCATCCGAGAACAGTGCTCGAAGAATTAGAATACTTCCTCTTGCCTGTTTGCACTAACCAGGTTTTGTGCCGCCTCAAGAAATCCCTTTGCCAACTGTGCATTGTGCGATAAATCTCCCTTATTTCTCCTTTGTTCCCGGAAGTTTCCGAGTTACCGCTTACATCGGCACACCAACTACATCATGTTTCCAAACATTCTGCACACTGGGAATAAATTTTGGTGAGAGGGTAAGATAATTGTCAAAACGGAACATACCTCCCAACTGCTGCTGTCTATCCCCACATAACACTAGTGGTGACTGATCTGAGGTACGCGGGGTGAGGCTGAAATATGCGGATGTGGGGAATCGGGTAATCCATGTATCATTAATGAGCATCCTATCAAGTCGCTTCCATAGATTACGTGGACTTGCACTACAATTGTGCCACGTGTACCATTCTCCTTGCATGGGTAGAGGTAACAATCCGGCATTCTTGATACAATAATTGAATTCCTCCATTGCAGGCCGTATGTCACCAGAAGCTCCACAGACTTCACTGAGATCACGTACTGCATTAAAATCACCTCCGACTAGCCACGGAGTATCCACGCACTGGATGGCAATTGTACTAAGTGAATCCCTAAGTGAGCGTCTGTCCGCTAGCTCTGTAGCCCCATAAATGACAGTAATATCAACTGATTCCTGAAGAGCTCAGATAGTGACATGACTGTGTAAAAATTGTGTACTCAACTCAACCACAGTAACATCAAGAAAATTTTCATCCCAGCCAATCCAGATACAATTACCCGTCAACGCATAATTCATAAACCATTTCCAATAAGGTAATAAAAAAGACTGAGTATGAGAAGCATTATTAACTCATACTCGAGTTTCAAGGAGACCAATGAAATTTAACCTGAACTCAGCCACAAGATCCTTTACTGCAAGCTGATGGTCCCTCTTGTTCAGGCCACGCACATTCCAAATTGCCATATTCAACATAGATCACCATACTTGGGGCTGCTTGCCTTAGGACCCCTATTAGCGTCATCTGCATCTTCAAGCATCTGTAAGGCGTCAAAAGTATTATAAATGACTAACGCCTTACCCTTATCCTCACGTCTCTTTCCACGATGAGTGGGAGACGCATGTATGTCTGACTGTGGTGAAGTACCTTCCAACGGCGGTAAAGAAGAACTCCGAGAAGGAACTGCAAGTGCATCCCCCGACGTTTCATCGCGTTTGTTCTGCATTCGAGGTACCCGTGATCCTCTTGACTTGGGTACATAAACGGACACTGGTGGCTTAGTGGGTTTGGCTATTTTATTCAACGAAAAATCTTTTATAGAGTGGCCTAAGCTCATGCATCCCGTACACTTCGGGGGAACCCATTCATATTCGACATCAACCCTGCAAGGCGTTTCCCCTCCTTCCTCGTCCGGGGTCATGATGATGATGTGTTTCGGTAGTGTTGAGGTGATATCAAGCATAACGCATACACAAGCAAAATCCAGCCTCGTGCATGCTCTCGTTATGGCATCCGGGTATAGAGGTTTTCCTACTCCACTGGCCACCGTACTAAGGCCCTCTTCTGTCCATAACTCTACTGGAAGGTGTCGTAATCTAATCCAAACAGGTACCTGTGTATGCTTTAGTTTTCTCAAAACCATTCCCGGCTCCCATTTTTGTAATACTATTTGCTGACCCTGAAAAAGCCACGGTCCTCCTTCAATGATATCTCCCATCGCAGTAATTGTTTTGAACTGAAAAAAGAAGAACCCATTATTGGTAGCTGTAACCTCAACTAAATCCGACCAGACCGACATCGCAAACTCCTTCACAAGATGGAAATACGGTCTTTTTCTAAGAAAGTATCCCACTACAGTAGTCCTCCATCGTTTAGAACCATTGCGTATAATATCCAGTGTCGGTCGCACAATAACTTCCCCATTTTGCAAGGTAGGCGCAATAAATGTGAGGGTCTTGCGGGTGGAGTTGTTGAACGCTTGGGCAATTTTATCGTCAACTGTCGCATCCGGATAAGTATGCAAAGGAATATTCCCCATGAACAATCCCGTATGATTAGTACTAAAATTTTAGAATTTAGGGTTTTTTTGCAACACATCAGCAGTGACATCAGCCCTAGCAGTTGCATCATCAGTGATATCAGCCCTAGCAATTACATCATCAGTGACATCAGCCCTAGCAGTTACATCATCAGTGACAGAAGCCCTAGCAGTGACATCAGCAGTGACATAAGCCCTAGCATCAGTGACATCATTAGTGACATCAGCCTCTACCCATCCACACATAGCGCCACATCATCCACACATGGCGCCACATCATCCAAACTCGCTGCCACTTCAGCGCCGCTTGCTCCATGTCCGTTCGCCGGCGAGATGGTCGGAGAACCGTCATCAAGATTTTTTGACCGTTTGCCCATCTCTTCGTCGCCGTCCGGTCACCAGAAATGGAGGAAGAATCCGGCGAAGACATAGCAGCAGGTATCTTCGTGCTTTCTTCAGCACTTTCCGGCGGAAAATGAATCGTCACCCTTTTACCTGTTATTTTTCCGACCAAACAGTTCTTGTTCGCCGGCCAGACGCATCTCATGGGTTTGCGACTAGGTACCGGCACCGTAACCAATTTATTTGCAGCAAATCATCCGAATTTCTTCTCCCATCGAGCTTTGAGATCATTGAGCGCAGCCTTGGATTTGTCATCTCCATCCAATATTCTGTTGGCCAACAAGAGAAACTCCTCGATGTTGAAATAAACCGGCGGAGACGAAGAGTCACCACCTCCATTGACAGCGCGTTTCAGTGCACCGCTTCCAAACCCTACCTCCGAGCACCCTTGAAACGACTGCAAGATTGGATCTTTCCTCATTGGCACGTCTCCTCCATCCCCAACGACGTTAGAATACTCACCAGTGATCGAAAAATCAGCAGTTTCCATCGACTTTTCACCGTGCGTCTTTTCGGCTCCCAAAAACCCTAGATCCGACGGTTCCCTTGTTGCAAGTTGTACAAACCGCATCCTTCCATCCTCCATCACTGAAACATTATCCCCATCTTCAAAAGGTCGAATACGGCCATCTACCGACGAAGATCCGGCCTAAATCGTCGGCTTTTTGGTGTCGTCTTCTTCCTCACGCGTTTCTTCGAATTTCTCCGACGATTCTTCACATGAAATAGCCCCTTCATGCCGTTCACCATCCTCCACGTCATTCTCATCGCCGGCCGCCTCATCGCCGCCGTCCCCTTGGCTGCCAGCCGGAAAATTTTGGGCTAGGGTTTTAGTGTGTGAAATTGAAGGTGTGCTAGTGTGTGTAGGAGAGAGAGAATTTTTTTTTGGTCCATTTTAACATTGGGCTAACATCAATATGGGTGCAGTGGCTCTACCATGATCGTCTACATGACACATCTATTTGGACGATCCGAGACCACGGAGGTTCTTGGGGGTGGAGGAAATTACTACGTGTCCATCCTTTTCTACGCTCTAGTGTAGATTATCAGATCAGAAACGGAGTGAGTTTCTATATTTGGCCGAACACATGGCATCACCTCGGACCACTTATTGAGCGATTTCCACGGGGTCCGAGGTTGGTATTAACGAATCGACCAAGCTCAGCTATGTTATTTCATAGGGAGAGTTGCATTGGCCTCCCATTACCGATTTCGAGTTTTTGGAGATCACACACACCTTGCCACAGATTTCTAGAGGAGCGGACAGTGTTGTATAGAGATTTGACAAAGGACAATCCACAACACAGGCCCTTTACAAGTTATTTGACTCCCCAGGACCAAAAGTAGTCTGGTCTTCACTACTTTCGAGCTCTTTGATGATATCTCGCACGCATTCATCCTTTGGCTCGCAATTCTTGGCAAACTTCCCACCATGGACAAACCATGGCTATCCCATTTGGGAGCCTGCATCTTATGTGATGAAAAAACAACTGAAACCCACTCTCACTTATTCTTCCAATGAAGATTTAGCCGGCAGTGCCTTACAAAAATAGGCATAAGGATTTGGTTCCAATGGCCCAATAGGGATTGGGCAACAGACATTGAATGGGCAACAAAAAAATGGAGAGGCAAGCATATTGTCAACATCGCTTACCGTACACTACTAGCAGCATGTGTCTATCACATTTGGAGGGAGAGGAACCTGACGCGATTTGAACATACTGAATGGACACCGAACATCATTTGTATCCTGATTATCGACAACGTCAGGCAGAGGATCCTTACTATCACGCGATTTCAACATACTGAACAGACACCGAACACCATTGGTATCCTGATTATCGACGACATCAGGCAGAGGATCCTTACTATCAAACTTGCTTTGTCAGTTAGTACACGAGCATTATATAGACTATGGAGTATCCCTTGGCCTGTCGAGGGAGAAACCAATTTGATGATCATCTTGTTCTACTGTACCATTATATTACTTAATAAAAATTACATTTACCCAAAAAAAAAAAAAAGTTTATTTCCCTTTTGTACTAATTTGTAGTTATTATTACACTTAGCAAATTTACCACACAAGTGCATAGGTCTAGACCAATGTTTAGGTCATGTTTCGTTGAATTCTGAAAACGTTTAAAATTTAGCTATTTCGCACGGTTTTATTAAAAATAAGACTAATTTGTAGTTATTATTACGCTTGACAAATTTACCACATAAAAGAATGGTTCTAGACCTATGATTGGGTCAAGTTTCGTGGAATGCTGAAAATGTTCAAAATTTAGCTGTTAGGCATGGTTTTAATAATGCAAGTTTGTTTGCCTTTTATACTAATTTGTAGTTATTACTACGCTTAGAAAATTTACCACACAAATGCATGTGTCTAGAACAACGTATGGGTCATGTTTAGTTGAATTTTGAAAACGTTCAAAGTTTAGCTGTTTGGCACGATTTCATTAAAACAAGTTTGTTTCCCTTTTCTAGTAACTTGTAGTTATTATTACGCTTAGCAAATTTATCACACAAATGCATGAGTCTAAACCAACGTTTGGGTCATGTTTCGTGGAATTCTGAGAACGTTCAAATTTAGATGTTTGGCACGGTATTATTAAAGCAAGTTTGTTTCTCTTTTCTACTAACTTGTAGTTATTATTACGCTTAGCAAAATTTACCACATAAATGCATGGGTCCAAACCAACGTTTGGGTCATGTTTCGTGGATTTCTAAGAACGTTCAAAATTTAGCTGTTTGGCATGGTTTTAGTAAAGCAAGTTTGTTTGCCTTTTACACTAATTTGTAGTTATTAATGCATAGCAAATTTACTACACAAATGCATGGGACCTACATATGGGTCAAGTTTCGTGGAATTCTGAGAACGTTCAAAAAATAACAGTTTGGCACGATTTTATTAAAAACAAGTTTTTTTTCCTTTTCTACTAATTTGTAGTTATTATTACGTTTAGCAAATTTACCACACAAAAGAATAGGTTTAGACCTACATTTGGGTCAAGTTTCGTTACATTCTGAGAACGTTCAAAATTTAGCTGTTTTGTACGCTTTTATTAAAGCAAGTTTGTTTCCCTTTTATAGTAACTTCTAGTTATTATTACGCTTGGCAAATTTACCACACAAATGCACGGGTCTAGACCAACGTATGGTTAATGTTTCGTGGAATTTTGAGAACGATCAAAATTTAGCTGTTTGGCATGATTTTATTAAACCAAGTTTGTTTTCCTTTTCTACTAACTTGTAGTTATTATTACGCTTAGCAAATTTACTACACAAATGCATGGGTCCAAACCAACGTTTGGGTCATGTTTCATGGAATTTTGAGAACGTTCAAAATTTAGCTGTTTGGCGTGGTTTAAGTAAAGCAAGTTTGTTTGCCTTTAATAATAATTTATAGTGATTATTACGCTTAGCAAATTTGCCACACAAATGCATTGGTCAAGACCAACGTATGGGTCCAGTTTCATTGAATTTTGAGAATGTTCAAATTTTAGCTGTTTTGCACGGTTTTATTAAAACACGTTTGTTTCCCTTTTCAACTAACTTATCGTTATTATTACGCTTATGAAATTTACAACAAAACTGCATGGGTCTAAACTAATGTTTGGGTCAAGTTTCGTGGTGTTCTGAGAACGTTCATAATTTAGCTATTTTGTTCGGTTTTAATAAACTAAGTTTGTTTTCCTTTTATACTAACTTGTAGTTATCATTACGCTTAGCAAATTTCCCACACAAATGCATGGGTCTAGTCTAACGTTTGGGTCATGTTTCGTGGAATTGTGAGAACGTTCAAAATTTAGCTGTTTGGCATGGTTTTATTAAAGGAAGTTTGTTTGCCTTTTATACTAATTTGTAGTTATTATTAAGCTTAGCAAATTTACCATACAAATGCATGGGTCTAGACCAACATATGGGTCAAGTTTCGTTGAATTTTGAGAACGTTCAAAATTTAGCTATTTGGCATGGTTTTATTAAAGAAACTTTGTTTGCCTTTTATACTAATTTGTAGTTATTATTACGCTTAGCAAATTTACCACACAAATGCATGGGTCCAGACCAACGTATGGTTATAGTTTTGTTGAATTTTGAGAACGTTCCAAATTTAGCTGTTTGGCACGGTTTTATTAAAGCAAGTTTGTTTCCCATTTATATTAACTTTCAGGTATTATTACGCTTAGTAAATTTACCACACAAATGCATGGGTCTAGACATACGTTTGGCTCGGGTTTCATGGAATTCTTATAACGTTCAAAATTTTGATGTTTGGCACGGTTTTATTAAAAACAAGTTTGTTTCCCTTTTCTACAAATTTGTAGTTATTATTACACTTAGCAAATTTACCATACATATGCATGGATCTAGACCAATGTTTGGGTCAAGTTTCGTGGAATTCTGAGAACGTTCAAAAGTTGGCTGTTTGGCACAATTTTATTAAAAACAAGTTTGTTTCCCTTTTCTACTTGTTTGTAGTTATTATTATACTTAACAAATTTACCACATAGAAGAGAGGGTCTAGATTGACATTCGGAAGGCATATGGGAAAGTGGACATTCGGAAGGCATATGATACGGTGGAGTGGGATTTCCTGATTGCTGTGATGGAGTTATTTGGGTTCCCTCATACATTCGTGAAATGGATTGAGGAGTGTGTCACAACACCCTCATTTTCTGTTGGGCTTAATGGGAAACCTCATGGCTTCTTTACGGGGGCCAGAGGGCTTCGGCAGGGTGATCCTCTATCACCATACTTTTTCGTGCTTGTGATGGAAGTCCTACAATTGGGTTTCCTACAGTTGATTGACCAGGATGAAATATTTTCCTTTCATTGGAAGTGTGATGCAGCCAGGATTTTTCAGCTGGGATTTGCTGATGATTTGTTGCTATTCTGCCGTGCCTATATGAACTCTATTGGAGTCTTTAAGACAGGATTGTATCGCTTTGTTGAATGGTCGGGGCTCAGGCTGAATGTGCAGAAAAGCCACCTCATTATCTCACGTTCAGCACAAGGATTACGAGAGGAGATGCTGGAAGTACTCGGGATTCAAGAGGGAGTCCTACCGATGAGGTATTTGGGGCTACCTCTTTTATCTTCTCGATTAACAATTGCTGATTGTAACCCATTATTGTTGAAAATTGATAAACGCATTGCGGGTTGGGAGGGTATGGCTCTTTCTTATGCTAGTAAGGTGCAGATTATTAAATCTGTACTCTTGTCGCTGAGTTTATATTGGTCATCGGCGTTCATCCTGCCAAAGAAAGTTACTAACGAAATTGAGAAGAGACTACGAACTTTCTTTTGGAAGGGGACAACAAACAGTGGTTATGCGAAGGTAGCAAGGAAAGATCTCTGCCAATCGAAAGATGAGGGAGGACTAGGATTCAAAGATATTGCTATCTTGAATCGCGCATTATTGACCAAGAAACTCTGTGATATCATCAGGTGCGATAGGACCTCAATTTGGGTTGAATGGCTTTACTAGGGTCGATTACGAGACACCTCCATTTGGACGATTAGGGAGAATGAAGGCTCATGGGGTTGGCGGAAAATTCTACGTCTACAGGCTTTCCTCCGCCCTATGGTGGACTATCAGATCGGCGATTGGCAAACTTTTTACCTTTGGCAGGACCCATGGCAGTATCTTGGACCGCTCAGTGTCACATTCCCACGGGGACCGAGACTACTCAGAATGGAGGAATCAGCCAGATTGAGCACATTTATTAGTGAAGGAGAGTGGCAGTGGCCTCCTATCACAAATTTTGAGTGTCTGGAAATCACACATGGTTTACCCACAATCCATGGAGGGGAGGACCGAATTATTTGGAGATTTGATCAGGGTAAACCTACAACCCAGGCTCTATATAGGCTTTTTGATCCCCCAGGATCGAAAGTAGGCTGGTCTTCACTACTTTCGGGATCACTGAAGATTCCACGTCATTTGTTCATCCTGTGGCTTGCTATTCTAGGCAAATTGGCTACGGCAGACAAATTATGGTTAGCGCACCTTAGCCCATGTATTCTATGTAATGAGGGAGCGACAGAGACACATGGCCACTTATTCTTTCAGTGCAGATTTAGTCGATAGTGTCTCACAGCAATCCAGAGAATGGTACGATATTCTTGACCCAATAGAGACTAGACAACGGATATTGAATGGGCTTCCCAAAAATGGAGAGGTAAACACATTGTTAACATATCTTATCGAGCACTATTAGCATCATGTGTTTACCACATTTGGAGGGAGAGAAACTTGAGAAGATTCGAGCACACCGAGAGGACACCTAGCACCATGGCTTTATTGATTGTTGAGGATATCAGGCAGCGGATCCTTAGTATCTCTCTACCTAGATCAGTCAGTACACGAGCTTTATATAGACTGTGGCGTATCCCTTGGCCTATCGAGGGAGAAACCAGCTGATAACCACACTGTTGTACTGTACTACAATTTATTTTACTTAATCAAACTTACATTTACCAAAAAAAAAAAGAAAGGGCCTTTAGACCTACATTTGGGTCAAGTTTCGTTGAATTTTGAGAACGTTCAAAATTTTGCTGTTTTGTTTGCTTTTATTAAAGAAAATTTGTTTCCCTTTTATAATAACTTGTAGTTATTATTACGCTTAGCAAATTTATCACACAAATGCATGGGTAAGACGAACGTATGGGTTACGTTTTGTGGAATTTTGAGAACGTTTAAAATTTAGCTGTTTGGCACGATTTTACTGACACAAATTTGTTTCACTTTTCTACTAACTTATAGTTAATATTACGCTTAGCAAATTTACCATTCAAATGTATGGGTCCAAATCAAAGTTTGGGTCATATTTCGTGGAATCTGAGAACGTTCAAAATTAAGCTGTTTGGCATGATTCTAGTAAAGCAAGTTTGTTTGCCTTTTATGCTAATTTGTAGTTATATTACGCTTAGGAATTTACCACACAAATGCAGGGGTCTAGACAAACGTATGGGTCATGTTTCGTTGACGTTTGAGCATGTTCAAAATTAAGCTGTTTGGCTCGGTTTTATTAAAACAAGTTCGATTCCCTTTTCTACTAACTTGTACTTATTATTATGTTTAGCAAATTTAACACATAAATGCATGGGTCAAAACCAACATTTGGGTCAAGTTTCGTACAATTCTGAGAACGTTCAAAATTTATCTATTTGGCGCGGTATTATTATAGCAAGTTTGTTTCTCTTTCATACTAATTTGTAGTTACTATTACACTTAGACAATTTACCACACAAATGAATGGGTCTAAACCAATATTTAGGTCAAGTTTCGTGGAATTCTGAGAACGTTCATAATTTAGTTGTTTTGTACGGTTTTAATAAAGCAAGTTTATTTTCCTTTTATACTAACTTGTAGTTATCATTACGCTTAGAAAATTTCCCACACAAATGCATGGGTCTATTCCAACGTTTGGATCAAGTTTCGTAGAATTCTGAGAACGTTCAAAATTTAGATGTTTGGAACGGTTTTATTAGAAACAAGTTAGTTTCCCTTTTCTACTATTTGTAGTTATTATTACACTTAGAAAATTTACCACACAAAAAAATGCGTCTAGACCAACATTTGGGTCAAGTTTCGTGGAATTCTGACAACGTTAAAAATTTAGCTGTTTTGTACGCTTTTATTAAAGCAAGTTTGTTTCCCTTTTAAAGTAACTTGTATTTATTATTACGCTTAACAAGTTTACCACACAAATGCACGGTTCTAGACCAACATATGGGCCAAGTTTCGTGTAGTTTCGATAATGTTCAAAATTTAGCAGTTTGGCACGGTTTTATTAAAACAAGTTTGTTTCTCTTTTCTACTAACTTGTAGCTATTATTACGCTGAGCAAATTACCTCACAAATGCATGTGTCTAAACCAATGTTTGGGTCAAGTTTCGTAGATTTCTGAAAATGTTGAAAATTTAGCTGTTGGACATGGTTTTATTAAAGCAATTTTGTTTCTCTTTTATACTAATTTGTAGTTATTATTACGCTTAGCAAATTTACCACACAAATGCGTGTGTCTAGACCAACGTATGGGTCAAGTTTCATAGAATTTTGAGAACGTTCAAAATTTAGCGATTTGGAACGGTTTTATTAAAAACAAGTTTGTTTCCCTTTTTTCTACTAATTTGTAGTTATTACAAAGTTTCAAGAATGCCTAGGAGATGTAACCTGTATTCGGAGACCAGGTCGTTTAATGCGAGCTGGTGGTCCCGTTTGTTCAACCCATGGACATTCCACACGGCATAATTCAACATGGATCACCTCTGACAGGGGTGCATGTGTTAGGACCCCTCGGAATCTCGTCTGCATCGTCAAGTTCATGTAAAGCGTCAAAGGCGTTGTATATAATAATTGCCTTACCCTATCATCATGGTTGGAGACTTTTCGTTCAACATGTACATCTCCTATATCAGTGTTCTGCGTGACAACTGTCGGTGTCCTTTTTTTTTCAGGTGGCGGAGGTGGGGGGGCGTTTACTTTTGGTACATACACTTTGACCGGTGGTTTTGTTGGTTTCTCTAGTTTGTTTATGGCACACTCCTTCGTCGTATGTCCCACTTTCATGCATGTTGCACATTTTGGGGGGAGCCATTCATAATCCACATCTACTTTGCAAGGTGTCTCCCCACCATCTTCATCCGGTGTCATGACCACAATATGTTTTGTCAGTTTCTGATTAATGTCAATTATTACGCATACACGAGCGAAGTCCAATCTCGTGCATGCTCTCGTAATCGCGTCTGGGTAAAGGGGTTTACCCACACCACTTGCCACCGTGCTCAATCCTTCCGATGTCCAGTATTCCATCGGAAGGTGCCTCAATTTAATCCAGATAGGCACTTGTGTATGCTGCAATTTTCTCATAGCCATTCCCGGTTCCCATATTGGAGTATAATCGGTTGTCCTTGGTATAGCCATGGTCCCCCTTCGATCACATCTTCCATATCAATAACACTTTTGAACTGAAAGAAGAAAAAACCATTAGTAGTCGTTGTAACCTCACGAAGTGTTGGCCAAATCGAATGAACAAATTCCTTAAAGTGATAATAATATGGCCGTTTCCCCATAAAGTATCTAACTGCTGTAGATTTCTACTGTCTAGCCCCATCTCGTACTGTTTCTAATGTAGGGCGAACCACGACTTCCCCGTTCTGCGTCGTTGGGGCAATATATGAAAGTATTTTCCGGGATGAGTTGTTGAATGCTTGGGTAATTTTATCGTCAACAATCATTGTCGTATTTGCATGTAGTGGAATTTTTCCAATAAACAATCCCGTTGGAGTTGCATTCACATGTGAATTAATAGAGTTGAAATTCGCCACATCATGTATAATTTTGTTTTCCACGTCATCAATTCCAGCATTCAAAGAAGTGATGTTATCATTTCCAGCATTCAAAATAGTGATGTCATCCTTGACAACAACAGTGATGTCACCCATGACATCATGCATGACATCAGCCCTGCCCATGACATCATGCATGACATCAGCCTTTGCTGCAGAATTTTCCGGCGCCAAAACGATTGCCAGCGACTCAGCTTTTCCGTCCGGTAATGCAGTATTCATTGGCGGAGTCTGGACATGGGCTGGTGGCGTCTGGTTCGTCGGAGAAGATGAACCAGCAGCCGGGGAAGTTGATGCAACAACAATAGGTCGATCTCCTCTTTCTTCAACAGTCGGATTTTTCGCCGGTGTTCCACGAACAGGTTTCGGTGGTCCACCAACAATAGTTATTATTACGCTTAGCAAATTTACCGCACAAATGCATGGATCTAAACAAATGTTTGGGTCAAGTTTCGTGGAATTCTGAGAACATTCAAAATTTAGCTAATTGGCACGGTATTATTAAGGCAAGTTTGTTTCCCTTTTATACTAATTTGTAGTTATTATTACGCTTAACAAATTTACCAAACAAATGAATGGGCGTAAACCAATGTTTGGACCATGTTTCGTTGAATTCTGAGAACGTTCATAATTTAGCTATTTTGTGCTGTTTTAATAAAGCAAGATTGTTTTCCTTTTACACTAAGTTGTAGTTATCATTACGTTTAGAAAATTTCCCACACAAATGCATTGGTCTAGTCTAACGTTTGGGTCAAGTTTCGTGGAATTCTGAAAACATTCAAAATTTAGGTGTTTGGCACGGTTTTATTAAACCAAATTTGTTTCCCATTTATATTAACTTTTAGGTATTATTACGCTTAGCAAATTTACCACACAAAATGCATGGACCTACGTTTGGATCAGGTTTCGTGAAATTCTGAGAAGGTTCTAAATTTAGTTGTTTGACACGGTTTTATTAAAAAACAAGTTTTATTCCATTTTCTACTAATTTGTAGTTATTATTACACTTAGCAAATTTACCACACAAATGCATGGGTATAGACCAACATTTGGGTCAAATTTCGTGAAATTCTGAGAATATTCAAAATTTAGCAGTTTGGCACGGTTTTATTAAAAACAAGTTTGTTTCCCTTTTCTACTAATTTGTAGTTATTATAACGCTTATAAAATTTACCACACAAAAGAATGGGTCTAGTCCTACACTTGGGTCAAGTTTCGTTGAATTCTGAGAACGTTCTAAATTTAGCTGTTTTGTATGCTTTTTCTAAAGCAAGTTTGTTTTCCTTTTATAGTAACTTGTAGTAATTATTACCTTTAGTAAAATTTCACACAAATGCATGGGTCCAGACGAACGTATGGGTCAAGGATCGTGGAATTTTGAGAACGTTCAAAATTTAGCTGTTTGGCACGATTTTATTAAAACAAGTTTGCTTCTCTTTTCTACTAACTTGTAGTTATTATTATGCTTAGCAAATTTACCAAACAAACACATGGGTCCAAACCAACGTTTGGGTCAAGTTTCGTGAAATTATGAGAATATTCAAAATTTAGCTGTTTGACATTATTTTATTAAAGCAAGTTTTTTTGCCTTTTATACTAATTTGTACTTATTATTATACTTAGCAAATTTAGCACGCAAATGCATGGTCCTGACCATCGTATAGGTCAAGTTTCGTTGAATTTTGAGAAAGTTCAAAATTTAGCTGTTTGACACGGTTTTATTAAAACAAGTTTGTTTCCTTTTCGACTAACTTGTAGTTATTATTACACTTAGCAAATTTACCACACAAATGCATGGATCTAAACCAATGTTTGGGTCAAGTTTTGTGGAATTCTGTGAACGTTCAAATATTAGCTAATTGGCACGGTATAATTAAAGCAAGTTTGTTTCCCGTTTATACTAATTTGTAGTTATTATTACGCTAAGCAAATTTACCACACAAATGCATGGGTCTAAACCAATGTTTGGGCTATGTTTTGTTGAATTATGAGAACATTCATAATTTAGCTATTTTGTGCGGTTTTAATAGAGCAAGTTTGTTTCCCTTTTCTACTAACTTATAGCTACTATTTCGCTTAGCAAATTTATCTCTTAGTGACACATTCCCACGTGGACCGAGGTTACTTCGATTGGAGGAGTCAGCTAAACTCAGTACAGTGATTAGTGGAGGAGAGTGGCAGTGGCCCCCTATCACAGATTTTGAGTGCTTGGAAATCACACAAGCACTACCCACTATCCATGGAAGGGAGGACCGCATTATTTGGAGGTTCGACCATGGGCTTCCTACAGCTCAGACTCTTTATAAGCTTTTTGATCCGCCTGAACCGAAAGTAGACTGGTCTTCGCTACTTTCGGGATCCCTCAAGATTCCACGTCACTTATTCATCCTATCGCTTGCTATTCTTGGCAAGTTGGCTTCGATCGATAAACCATGGCTAGCCCACCTTGGCCCATGCATTCTGTGCAGCAAGGGAGTGATGGGGACACATGGCCACTTATTTTTTCAGTGCAGATTTAGTCGACAGTGTCTAGCAGAAATTCAGAAAATAGTACAATTCTCGTGGCCCAATAGAGACTGGAAGATGGGTATTACATGGGCGTCCCGGAGGTGGAGGGGTAAGCACATTATTAACATGTCTTACCGAGCACTATTAGCATCATGTGTTTACCACCATGGCAGTAGTTATTATCGAGGATATCAGGCAGCGGATACATAGGATTACTTTACCTAGTTCAGTCAGTACACGATCTTTATTTAGACTTTGGCATATCCCTTGGCCTGTCGAGGAAGACACCAACTGATGACCACCATGTTGTACTACTGTACTACTATGTTATTTATGAAACTTACATTTACCCAAAAAAAAATTTATCTCACAAATGTACGGGTCTAAACCAACGTTTGGTTCAAGTTTCGTGGAATTCTGAAAATGTTCAAACTAGCTATTTGGCATGGTTTTATAAAAGCAAGTTTATTTCCCTTTTATACTAATTTATGATTATTATTACGCTTAGCAAATTTATCACACAAATGCATGGGTCTAGACCCACTTATAGGTCAAGTTTCAAGGAATTTTGAGAACGTTCAGAATTTAGCTGTTTGGCACGATTTTTATTAAAAACAAGTTTGTTTCCCTTTTCTACTAATTTGTAGTTATTATTACCTTAGCAAATTTCCCACACAAATGCATGGGTCTAGTCTAACGTTTGGGTCAAGTTTCGTGGAATTCTGAAAACATTCCAAATTTAGTTGTTTGGCACGGTTTTATTAAACCAAATTTGTTTCCCATTTATATTAACTTTTAGGTATTATTACGCTTAGCAAATTTACCACACAAAATGCATGGACGTTTGGATCAGGTTTCGTGGAATTCTGAGAAGGTTCTAAATTTAGTTGTTTGGCACGGTTTTATTAAAAAACAAGTTTTATTCCCTTTTCTACTAATTTGTAGTTATTATTACACTTAGCAAATTTACCACACAAATGCATGGGTATAGACCAACGTTTGGGTCAAGTTTCGTGGAATTCTGAGAATGTTCAAAATATAGCAGTTTGGCACGGTTTTATTAAAAACAAGTTTGTTTCCCTTTTCTACTAATTTGTAGTTATTATAACGCTTATCAAATTTGCCACACAAAAGAATGGGTCTAGTCCTACACTTGGGTCAAGTTTCGTTGAATTCTGAGAACGTTCTAAATTTAGCTGTTTTGTATGCTTTTTCTAAAGCAAGTTTGTTTTCCTTTTATAGTAACTTGTAGTAATTATTACGTTTAGCAAATTTTCACACAAATGCATGGGTCCAGACGAACGTGTGGGTCAAGTATCGTGGAATTTTGAGAACGTTCAAAATTTAGCTGTTCGGCACGATTTTATTAAAACAAGTTTGCTTCTCTTTTCTACTAACTTGTAGTTATTATTATGCTTAGCAAATTTACCAAACAAACACATGGGTCCAAACCAACGTTTGGGTCAAGTTTCGTGAAATTATGAGAATATTCAAAATTTAGCTGTTTGACAATATTTTATTAAAGCAAGTTTTTTTCCCTTTTATACTAATTTGTAGTTATTATTACGCTTAGCAAATTTAGCACACAAATGCATGGTCCTGACCATCGTATAGGTCAAGTTTCGTTGAATTTTGAGAAAGTTCAAAATTTAGCTGTTTGACACGGTTTTATTAAAACAAGTTTGTTTCCTTTTCTACTAACTTGTAGTTATTATTACACTTAGCAAATTCACCACACAAATGCATGGATCTAAACCAATGTTTGGGTCAAGTTTTGTGGAATTCTGTGAACGTTCAAATATTAGCTAATTGGCACGGTATAATTAAAGCAAGTTTGTTTCCCGTTTATACTAATTTGTAGTTATTATTACACTTAGCAAATTTACCACACAAATGCATGGGTCTAAACCAATGTTTGGGCTATGTTTTGTTGAATTATGAGAACGTTCATAATTTAGCTATTTTGTGCGGTTTTAATAGAGCAAGTTTGTTTCCCTTTTCTACTAACTTATAGCTACTATTTCGCTTAGCAAATTTATCTCTTAGTGACACATTCCCACGTGGACAGAGGTTACTTCGATTGGAGGAGTCAGCTAAACTCAGTACGGTGATTAGTGGAGGAGAGTGGCAGTGGCCCCCTATCACAGATTTTTAGTGTTTGGAAATCACACAAGCACTACCCACTATCCATGGAGGGGAGGACCGCATTATTTGGAGGTTCGACCATGGGCTTCCTACAGCTCAGACTCTTTATAAGCTATTTGATCCGCCTGAATCGAAAGTAGACTGGTCTTCGCTACTTTCGGGGTCCCTCAAGATTCCACGTCACTTATTCATCCTATCGCTAGCTATTCTTGGCAAGTTGGCTTCGATCGATAAACCATGGCTAGCCCACCTTTGCCCATGCATTCTGTGCAGCGAGGGAGTGATGGGGACACATGGCCACTTATTTTTTCAGTGCAGATTTAGTCGACAGTGTCTAGCAGAAATTCAAAAAATAGTACAATTCTCGTGGCCCAATAGAGACTGGAAGATGGGTATTACATGGGCGTCCCGGAGGTGGAGGGGTAAGCACATTATTAACATGTCTTACCGAGCACTATTAGCATCATGTGTTTACCACCATGGCAGTAGTTATTATCGAGGATATCAGGCAGCGGATACATAGGATTACTTTACCTAGTTCAGTCAGTACACGATCTTTATTTAGACTTTGGCATATCCCTTGGCCTGTCGAGGAAGACACCAACTGATGACCACCATGTTGTACTACTGTACTACTATGTTATTTATGAAACTTACATTTACCCAAAAAAAAATTTATCTCACAAATGTACGGGTCTAAACCAACGTTTGGTTCAAGTTTCGTGGAATTCTGAAAATGTTCAAACTAGCTATTTGGCATGGTTTTATAAAAGCAAGTTTATTTCCCTTTTATACTAATTTATGATTATTATTACGCTTAGCAAATTTATCACACAAATGCATGGGTCTAGACCCACTTATAGGTCAAGTTTCATGGAATTTTGAGAACGTTCAGAATTTAGCTGTTTGGCACGATTTTTATTAAAAACAAGTTTGTTTCCCTTTTCTACTAATTTGAAGTTATTATTACCTTAGCAAATTTCCCACACAAATGCATGGGTCTAGTCTAACGTTTGGGTCATGTTTCGTGGAATTCTGAAAACATTCAAAATTTAGCTGTTTGGCACGGTTTTATTAAACCAAATTTGTTTCCCATTTATATTAACTTTTAGGTATTATTACGCTTAGCAAATTTACCACACAAAATGCATGGACGTTTGGATCAGGTTTCGTGGAATTCTGAGAAGGTTCTAAATTTAGTTGTTTGGCACGGTTTTATTAAAAAACAAGTTTTATTCCCTTTTCTACTAATTTGTAGTTATTATTATACTTAGCAAATTTACCACACAAATGCATGGGTATAGACCAACGTTTGGGTCAAGTTTCGTGGAATTCTGAGAATGTTCAAAATATAGCAGTTTGGCACGGTTTTATTAAAAACAAGTTTGTTTCCCTTTTCTACTAATTTGTAGTTATTATAACGCTTATCAAATTTGCCACACAAAAGAATGGGTTTAGTCCTACACTTGGGTCAAGTTTCGTTGAATTCTGAGAACGTTCTAAATTTAGCTGTTTTGTATGCTTTTTCTAAAGCAAGTTTGTTTTCCTTTTATAGTAACTTGTAGTAATTATTACGTTTAGCAAATTTTCACACAAATGCATGGGTCCAGACGAACGTGTGGGTCAAGTATCGTGGAATTTTGAGAACGTTCAAAATTTAGCTGTTTGGCACGATTTTATTAAAACAAGTTTGCTTCTCTTTTCTACTAACTTGTAGTTATTATTATGCTTAGCAAATTTACCAAACAAACACATGGGTCCAAACCAACGTTTGGGTCAAGTTTCGTGAAATTATGAGAATATTCAAAATTTAGCTGTTTGACAATATTTTATTAAAGCAAGTTTTTTTCCCTTTTATACTAATTTGTAGTTATTATTACGCTTAGCAAATTTAGCACACAAATGCATGGTCCTGACCATTGTATAGGTCAAGTTTCATTGAATTTTGAGAAAGTTCAAAATTTAGCTGTTTGACACGGTTTTATTAAAACAAGTTTGTTTCCTTTTCTACTAACTTGTAGTTATTATTACACTTAGCAAATTCACCACACAAATGCATGGATCTAAACCAATGTTTGGGTCAAGTTTTGTGGAATTCTGTGAACGTCAAATATTAGCTAATTGGCACGGTATAATTAAAGCAAGTTTGTTTCCCGTTTATACTAATTTGTAGTTATTATTGCGCTTAGCAAATTTACCACACAAATGCATGGGTCTAAACCAATGTTTCGGCTATGTTTTGTTGAATTATGAGAACGTTCATAATTTAGCTATTTTGTGCGGTTTTAATAGAGCAAGTTTGTTTCCCTTTTCTACTAACTTATAGCTACTATTTCGCTTAGCAAATTTATCTCTTAGTGACACATTCCCACGTGGACCGAGGTTACTTCGATTGGAGGAGTCAGCTAAACTCAGTACGGTGATTAGTGGAGGAGAGTGGCAGTGGCCCCCTATCACAGATTTTGAGTGTTTGGAAATCACACAAGCACTACCCACTATCCATGGAGGGGAGGACCGCATTATTTGGAGGTTCGACCATGGGCTTCCTACAGCTCAGACTCTTTATAAGCTTTTTGATCCGCCTGAACCGAAAGTAGACTGGTCTTCGCTACTTTCGGGATCCCTCAAGATTCCACGTCACTTATTCATCCTATCGCTAGCTATTCTTGGCAAGTTGGCTTCGATCGATAAACCATGGCTAGCCCACCTTGGCCCATGCATTCTGTGCAGCGAGGGAGTGATGGGGACACATGGCCACTTATTTTTTCAGTGCAGATTTAGTCGACAGTGTCTAGCAGAAATTCAGAAAATAGTACAATTCTCGTGGCCCAATAGAGACTGGAAGATGGGTATTACATGGGCGTCCCGGAGGTGGAGGGGTAAGCACATTATTAACATGTCTTACCGAGCACTATTAGCATCATGTGTTTACCACCATGGCAGTAGTTATTATCGAGGATATCAGGCAGCGGATACATAGGATTACTTTACCTAGTTCAGTCAGTACACGATCTTTATTTAGACTTTGGCATATCCCTTGGCCTGTCGAGGAAGACACCAACTGATGACCACCATGTTGTACTACTGTACTACTATGTTATTTATGAAACTTACATTTACCCAAAAAAAAATTTATCTCACAAATGTACGGGTCTAAACCAACGTTTGGTTCAAGTTTCGTGGAATTCTGAAAATGTTCAAACTAGCTATTTGGCATGGTTTTATAAAAGCAAGTTTATTTCCCTTTTATACTAATTTATGATTATTATTACGCTTAGCAAATTTATCACACAAATGCATGGGTCTAGACCCACTTATAGGTCAAGTTTCATGGAATTTTGAGAACGTTCAGAATTTAGCTGTTTGGCACGATTTTTATTAAAAACAAGTTTGTTTCCCTTTTCTACTAATTTGAAGTTATTATTACCTTAGCAAATTTCCCACACAAATGCATGGGTCTAGTCTAACGTTTGGGTCATGTTTCGTGAAATTCTGAAAACATTCAAAATTTAGCTGTTTGGCACGGTTTTATTAAACCAAATTTGTTTCCCATTTATATTAACTTTTAGGTATTATTACGCTTAGCAAATTTACCACACAAAATGCATGGACGTTTGGATCAGGTTTCGTGGAATTCTGAGAAGGTTCTAAATTTAGTTGTTTGGCACGGTTTTATTAAAAAACAAGTTTTATTCCCTTTTCTACTAATTTGTAGTTATTATTACACTTAGCAAATTTACCACACAAATGCATGGGTATAGACCAACGTTTGGGTCAAGTTTCGTGGAATTCTGAGAATGTCCAAAATATAGCAGTTTGGCACGGTTTTATTAAAAAAAAGTTTGTTTCCCTTTTCTACTAATTTGTAGTTATTATAACGCTTATCAAATTTGCCACACAAAAGAATGGGTCTAGTCCTACACTTGGGTCAAGTTTCGTTGAATTCTGAGAACGTTCTAAATTTAGCTGTTTTGTATGCTTTTTCTAAAGCAAGTTTGTTTTCCTTTTATAGTAACTTGTAGTAATTATTACGTTTAGCAAATTTTCACACAAATGCATGGGTCCAGACGAACGTGTGGGTCAAGTATCGTGGAATTTTGAGAACGTTCAAAATTTAGCTGTTTGGCACGATTTTATTAAAACAAGTTTGCTTCTCTTTTCTACTAACTTGTAGTTATTATTATGCTTAGCAAATTTACCAAACAAACACATGGGTCCAAACCAACGTTTGGGTCAAGTTTCGTGAAATTATGAGAATATTCAAAATTTAGCAGTTTGACAATATTTTATTAAAGCAAGTTTTTTTCCCTTTTATACTAATTTGTAGTTATTATTACGCTTAGCAAATTTAGCACACAAATGCATGGTCCTGACCATCGTATAGGTCAAGTTTCGTTGAATTTTGAGAAAGTTCAAAATTTAGCTGTTTGACACGGTTTTATTAAAACAAGTTTGTTTCCTTTTCTACTAACTTGTAGTTATTATTACACTTAGAAAATTCACCACACAAATGCATGGATCTAAACCAATGTTTGGGTCAAGTTTTGTGGAATTCTGTGAACGTTCAAATATTAGCTAATTGGCACGGTATAATTAAAGCAAGTTTGTTTCCCGTTTATACTAATTTGTAGTTATTATTACACTTAGCAAATTTACCACACAAATGCATGGGTCTAAACCAATGTTTGGGCTATGTTTTGTTGAATTATGAGAACGTTCATAATTTAGCTATTTTGTGCGGTTTTAATAGAGCAAGTTTGTTTCCCTTTTCTACTAACTTATAGCTACTATTTCGCTTAGCAAATTTATCTCTTAGTGACACATTCCCACGTGGACCGAGGTTACTTCGATTGGAGGAGTCAGCTAAACTCAGTACGGTGATTAGTGGAGGAGAGTGGCAGTGGCCCCCTATCACAGATTTTGAGTGTTTGGAAATCACACAAGCACTACCCACTATCCATGGAGGGGAGGACCGCATTATTTGGAGGTTCGACCATGGGCTTCCTACAGCTCAGACTCTTTATAAGCTTTTTGATCCGCCTGAACCGAAAGTAGACTGGTCTTCGCTACTTTCGGGATCCCTCAAGATTCCACGTCACTTATTCATCCTATCGCTAGCTATTCTTGGCAAGTTGGCTTCGATCGATAAACCATGGCTAGCCCACCTTGGCCCATGCATTCTGTGCAGCGAGGGAGTGATGGGGACACATGGCCACTTATTTTTTCAGTGCAGATTTAGTCGACAGTGTCTAGCAGAAATTCAGAAAATAGTACAATTCTCGTGGCCCAATAGAGACTGGAAGATGGGTATTACATGGGCGTCCCGGAGGTGGAGGGGTAAGCACATTATTAACATGTCTTACCGAGCACTATTAGCATCATGTGTTTACCACCATGGCAGTAGTTATTATCGAGGATATCAGGCAGCGGATACATAGGATTACTTTACCTAGTTCAGTCAGTACACGATCTTTATTTAGACTTTGGCATATCCCTTGGCCTGTCGAGGAAGACACCAACTGATGACCACCATGTTGTACTACTGTACTACTATGTTATTTATGAAACTTACATTTACCCAAAAAAAAATTTATCTCACAAATGTACGGGTCTAAACCAACGTTTGGTTCAAGTTTCGTGGAATTCTGAAAATGTTCAAACTAGCTATTTGGCATGGTTTTATAAAAGCAAGTTTATTTCCCTTTTATACTAATTTATGATTATTATTACGCTTAGCAAATTTATCACACAAATGCATGGGTCTAGACCCACTTATAGGTCAAGTTTCATGGAATTTTGAGAACGTTCAGAATTTAGCTGTTTGGCACGATTTTTATTAAAAACAAGTTTGTTTCCCTTTTCTACTAATTTGAAGTTATTATTACCTTAGCAAATTTCCCACACAAATGCATGGGTCTAGTCTAACGTTTGGGTCATGTTTTGTGAAATTCTGAAAACATTCAAAATTTAGCTGTTTGGCACGGTTTTATTAAACCAAATTTGTTTCCCATTTATATTAACTTTTAGGTATTATTACGCTTAGCAAATTTACCACACAAAATGCATGGACGTTTGGATCAGGTTTCGTGGAATTCTGAGAAGGTTTTAAATTTAGTTGTTTGGCACGGTTTTATTAAAAAACAAGTTTTATTCCCTTTTCTACTAATTTGTAGTTATTATTACACTTAGCAAATTTACCACACAAATGCATGGGTATAGACCAACGTTTGGGTCAAGTTTCGTGGAATTCTGAGAATGTCCAAAATATAGCAGTTTGGCACGGTTTTATTAAAAAAAAGTTTGTTTCCCTTTTCTACTAATTTGTAGTTATTATAACGCTTATCAAATTTGCCACACAAAAGAATGGGTCTAGTCCTACACTTGGGTCAAGTTTCGTTGAATTCTGAGAACGTTCTAAATTTAGCTGTTTTGTATGCTTTTTCTAAAGCAAGTTTGTTTTCCTTTTATAGTAACTTGTAGTAATTATTACGTTTAGCAAATTTTCACACAAATGCATGGGTCCAGACGAACGTGTGGGTCAAGTATCGTGGAATTTTGAGAACGTTCAAAATTTAGCTGTTTGGCACGATTTTATTAAAACAAGTTTGCTTCTCTTTTCTACTAACTTGTAGTTATTATTATGCTTAGCAAATTTACCAAACAAACACATGGGTCCAAACCAACGTTTGGGTCAAGTTTCGTGAAATTATGAGAATATTCAAAATTTAGCAGTTTGACAATATTTTATTAAAGCAAGTTTTTTTCCCTTTTATACTAATTTGTAGTTATTATTACGCTTAGCAAATTTAGCACACAAATGCATGGTCCTGACCATCGTATAGGTCAAGTTTCGTTGAATTTTGAGAAAGTTCAAAATTTAGCTGTTTGACACGGTTTTATTAAAACAAGTTTGTTTCCTTTTCTACTAACTTGTAGTTATTATTACACTTAGAAAATTCACCACACAAATGCATGGATCTAAACCAATGTTTGGGTCAAGTTTTGTGGAATTCTGTGAACGTTCAAATATTAGCTAATTGGCACGGTATAATTAAAGCAAGTTTGTTTCCCGTTTATACTAATTTGTAGTTATTATTACACTTAGCAAATTTACCACACAAATGCATGGGTCTAAACCAATGTTTGGGCTATGTTTTGTTGAATTATGAGAACGTTCATAATTTAGCTATTTTGTGCGGTTTTAATAGAGCAAGTTTGTTTCCCTTTTCTACTAACTTATAGCTACTATTTCGCTTAGCAAATTTATCTCTTAGTGACACATTCCCACGTGGACCGAGGTTACTTCGATTGGAGGAGTCAGCTAAACTCAGTACGGTGATTAGTGGAGGAGAGTGGCAGTGGCCCCCTATCACAGATTTTGAGTGTTTGGAAATCACACAAGCACTACCCACTATCCATGGAGGGGAGGACCGCATTATTTGGAGGTTCGACCATGGGCTTCCTACAGCTCAGACTCTTTATAAGCTTTTTGATCCGCCTGAACCGAAAGTAGACTGGTCTTCGCTACTTTCGGGATCCCTCAAGATTCCACGTCACTTATTCATCCTATCGCTAGCTATTCTTGGCAAGTTGGCTTCGATCGATAAACCATGGCTAGCCCACCTTGGCCCATGCATTCTGTGCAGCGAGGGAGTGATGGGGACACATGGCCACTTATTTTTTCAGTGCAGATTTAGTCGACAGTGTCTAGCAGAAATTCAGAAAATAGTACAATTCTCGTGGCCCAATAGAGACTGGAAGATGGGTATTACATGGGCGTCCCGGAGGTGGAGGGGTAAGCACATTATTAACATGTCTTACCGAGCACTATTAGCATCATGTGTTTACCACCATGGCAGTAGTTATTATCGAGGATATCAGGCAGCGGATACATAGGATTACTTTACCTAGTTCAGTCAGTACACGATCTTTATTTAGACTTTGGCATATCCCTTGGCCTGTCGAGGAAGACACCAACTGATGACCACCATGTTGTACTACTGTACTACTATGTTATTTATGAAACTTACATTTACCCAAAAAAAAATTTATCTCACAAATGTACGGGTCTAAACCAACGTTTGGTTCAAGTTTCGTGGAATTCTGAAAATGTTCAAACTAGCTATTTGGCATGGTTTTATAAAAGCAAGTTTATTTCCCTTTTATACTAATTTATGATTATTATTACGCTTAGCAAATTTATCACACAAATGCATGGGTCTAGACCCACTTATAGGTCAAGTTTCATGGAATTTTGAGAACGTTCAGAATTTAGCTGTTTGGCACGATTTTTATTAAAAACAAGTTTGTTTCCCTTTTCTACTAATTTGAAGTTATTATTACCTTAGCAAATTTCCCACACAAATGCATGGGTCTAGTCTAACGTTTGGGTCATGTTTCGTGGAATTCTGAAAACATTCAAAATTTAGCTGTTTGGCACGGTTTTATTAAACCAAATTTGTTTCCCATTTATATTAACTTTTAGGTATTATTACGCTTAGCAAATTTACCACACAAAATGCATGGACGTTTGGATCAGGTTTCGTGGAATTCTGAGAAGGTTCTAAATTTAGTTGTTTGGCACGGTTTTATTAAAAAACAAGTTTTATTCCCTTTTCTACTAATTTGTAGTTATTATTACACTTAGCAAATTTACCACACAAATGCATGGGTATAGACCAACGTTTGGGTCAAGTTTCGTGGAATTCTGAGAATGTTCAAAATATAGCAGTTTGGCACGGTTTTATTAAAAACAAGTTTGTTTCCCTTTTCTACTAATTTGTAGTTATTATAACGCTTATCAAATTTGCCACACAAAAGAATGGGTCTAGTCCTACACTTGGGTCAAGTTTCGTTGAATTCTGAGAACGTTCTAAATTTAGCTGTTTTGTATGCTTTTTCAAAAGCATGTTTGTTTTCCTTTTATAGTAACTTGTAGTAATTATTACGTTTAGCAAATTTTCACACAAATGCATGGGTCCAGACGAACGTGTGGGTCAAGTATCGTGGAATTTTGAGAACGTTCAAAATTTAGCTGTTTGGCACGATTTTATTAAAACAAGTTTGCTTCTCTTTTCTACTAACTTGTAGTTATTATTATTCTTAGCAAATTTACCAAACAAACACATGGGTCCAAACCAACGTTTGGGTCAAGTTTCGTGAAATTATGAGAATATTCAAAATTTAGCTGTTTGACAATATTTTATTAAAGCAAGTTTTTTTCCCTTTTATACTAATTTGTAGTTATTATTACGCTTAGCAAATTTAGCACACAAATGCATGGTCCTGACCATCGTATAGGTCAAGTTTCGTTGAATTTTGAGAAAGTTCAGAATTTGGCTGTTTGACACGGTTTTATTAAAACAAGTTTGTTTCCTTTTCTACTAACTTGTAGTTATTATTACACTTAGCAAATTCACCACACAAATGCATGGATCTAAACCAATATTTGGGTCAAGTTTTGTGGAATTCTGTGAACGTCAAATATTAGCTAATTGGCACGGTATAATTAAAGCAAGTTTGTGTCCCGTTTATACTAATTTGTAGTTATTATTGCGTTTAGCAAATTTACCACACAAATGCATGGGTCTAAACCAATGTTTCGGCTATGTTTTGTTGAATTATGAGAACGTTCATAATTTAGCTATTTTGTGCGGTTTTAATAGAGCAAGTTTGTTTCCCTTTTCTACTAACTTATAGCTACTATTTCGCTTAGCAAATTTATCTCTTAGTGACACATTCCCACGTGGACCGAGGTTACTTCGATTGGAGGAGTCAGCTAAACTCAGTACGGTGATTAGTGGAGGTGAGTGGCAGTGGCCCCCTATCACAGATTTTGAGTGTTTGGAAATCACACAAGCACTACCCACTATCCATGGAGGGGAGGACCGCATTATTTGGAGGTTCGACCATGGGCTTCCTACAGCTCAGACTCTTTATAAGCTTTTTGATCCGCCTGAACCGAAAGTAGACTGGTCTTCGCTACTTTCGGGATCCCTCAAGATTCCACGTCACTTATTCATCCTATCGCTAGCTATTCTTGGCAAGTTGGCTTCGATCGATAAACCATGGCTAGCCCACCTTGGCCCATGCATTCTGTGCAGCGAGGGAGTGATGGGGACACATGGCCACTTATTTTTTCAGTGCAGATTTAGTCGACAGTGTCTAGCAGAAATTCAGAAAATAGTACAATTCTCGTGGCCCAATAGAGACTGGAAGATGGGTATTACATGGGCGTCCCGGAGGTGGAGGGGTAAGCACATTATTAACATGTCTTACCGAGCACTATTAGCATCATGTGTTTACCACCATGGCAGTAGTTATTATCGAGGATATCAGGCAGCGGATACATAGGATTACTTTACCTAGTTCAGTCAGTACACGATCTTTATTTAGACTTTGGCATATCCCTTGGCCTGTCGAGGAAGACACCAACTGATGACCACCATGTTGTACTACTGTACTACTATGTTATTTATGAAACATACATTTACCCAAAAAAAAATTTATCTCACAAATGTACGGGTCTAAACCAACGTTTGGTTCAAGTTTCGTGGAATTCTGAAAATGTTCAAACTAGCTATTTGGCATGGTTTTATAAAAGCAAGTTTATTTCCCTTTTATACTAATTTATGATTATTATTACGCTTAGCAAATTTATCACACAAATGCATGGGTCTAGACCCACTTATAGGTCAAGTTTCATGGAATTTTGAGAACGTTCAGAATTTAGCTGTTTGGCACGATTTTTATTAAAAACAAGTTTGTTTCCCTTTTCTACTAATTTGAAGTTATTATTACCTTACCAAATTTCCCACACAAATGCATGGGTCTAGTCTAACGTTTGGGTCATGTTTCGTGGAATTCTGAAAACATTCAAAATTTAGCTGTTTGGCACGGTTTTATTAAACCAAATTTGTTTCCCATTTATATTAACTTTTAGGTATTATTACGCTTAGCAAATTTACCACACAAAATGCATGGACGTTTGGATCAGGTTTCGTGGAATTCTGAGAAGGTTCTAAATTTAGTTGTTTGGCACGGTTTTATTAAAAAACAAGTTTTATTCCCTTTTCTACTAATTTGTAGTTATTATTACACTTAGCAAATTTACCACACAAATGCATGGGTATAGACCAACGTTTGGGTCAAGTTTCGTGGAATTCTGAGAATGTTCAAAATATAGCAGTTTGGCACGGTTTTATTAAAAACAAGTTTGTTTCCCTTTTCTACTAATTTGTAGTTATTATAACGCTTATCAAATTTGCCACACAAAAGAATGGGTCTAGTCCTACACTTGGGTCAAGTTTCGTTGAATTCTGAGAACGTTCTAAATTTAGCTGTTTTGTATGCTTTTTCTAAAGCAAGTTTGTTTTCCTTTTATAGTAACTTGTAGTAATTATTACGTTTAGCAAATTTTCACACAAATGCATGGGTCCAGACGAACGTGTGGGTCAAGTATCGTGGAATTTTGAGAACGTTCAAAATTTAGCTGTTTGGCACGATTTTATTAAAACAAGTTTGCTTCTCTTTTCTACTAACTTGTAGTTATTATTATGCTTAGCAAATTTACCAAACAAACACATGGGTCCAAACCAACGTTTGGGTCAAGTTTCGTGAAATTATAAGAATATTTAAAATTTAGCTGTTTGACAATATTTTATTAAAGCAAGTTTTTTTCCCTTTTATACTAATTTGTAGTTATTATTACGCTTAGCAAATTTAGCACACAAATGCATGGTCCTGACCATCGTATAGGTCAAGTTTCGTTGAATTTTGAGAAAGTTCAAAATTTGGCTGTTTGACACGGTTTTATTAAAACAAGTTTGTTTCCTTTTCTACTAACTTGTAGTTATTATTACACTTAGCAAATTCACCACACAAATGCATGGATCTAAACCAATATTTGGGTCAAGTTTTGTGGAATTCTGTGAACGTCAAATATTAGCTAATTGGCACGGTATAATTAAAGCAAGTTTGTTTCCCGTTTATACTAATTTGTAGTTATTATTGCATTTAGCAAATTTACCACACAAATGCATGGGTCTAAACCAATGTTTCGGCTATGTTTTGTTGAATTATGAGAACGTTCATAATTTAGCTATTTTGTGCGGTTTTAATAGAGCAAGTTTGTTTCCCTTTTCTACTAACTTATAGCTACTATTTCGCTTAGCAAATTTATCTCTTAGTGACACATTCCCACGTGGACCGAGGTTACTTCGATTGGAGGAGTCAGCTAAACTCAGTACGGTGATTAGTGGAGGAGAGTGGCAGTGGCCCCCTATCACAGATTTTGAGTGTTTGGAAATCACACAAGCACTACCCACTATCCATGGAGGGGAGGACCGCATTATTTGGAGGTTCGACCATGGGCTTCCTACAGCTCAGACTCTTTATAAGCTTTTTGATCCGCCTGAACCGAAAGTAGACTGGTCTTCGCTACTTTCGGGATCCCTCAAGATTCCACGTCACTTATTCATCCTATCGCTAGCTATTCTTGGCAAGTTGGCTTCGATCGATAAACCATGGCTAGCCCACCTTGGCCCATGCATTCTGTGCAGCGAGGGAGTGATGGGGACACATGGCCACTTATTTTTTCAGTGCAGATTTAGTCGACAGTGTCTAGCAGAAATTCAGAAAATAGTACAATTCTCGTGGCCCAATAGAGACTGGAAGATGGGTATTACATGGGCGTCCCGGAGGTGGAGGGGTAAGCACATTATTAACATGTCTTACCGAGCACTATTAGCATCATGTGTTTACCACCATGGCAGTAGTTATTATCGAGGATATCAGGCAGCGGATACATAGGATTACTTTACCTAGTTCAGTCAGTACACGATCTTTATTTAGACTTTGGCATATCCCTTGGCCTGTCGAGGAAGACACCAACTGATGACCACCATGTTGTACTACTGTACTACTATGTTATTTATGAAACTTACATTTACCCAAAAAAAAATTTATCTCACAAATGTACGGGTCTAAACCAACGTTTGGTTCAAGTTTCGTGGAATTCTGAAAATGTTCAAACTAGCTATTTGGCATGGTTTTATAAAAGCAAGTTTATTTCCCTTTTATACTAATTTATGATTATTATTACGCTTAGCAAATTTATCACACAAATGCATGGGTCTAGACCCACTTATAGGTCAAGTTTCATGGAATTTTGAGAACGTTCAGAATTTAGCTGTTTGGCACGATTTTTATTAAAAACAAGTTTGTTTCCCTTTTCTACTAATTTGAAGTTATTATTACCTTAGCAAATTTCCCACACAAATGCATGGGTCTAGTCTAACGTTTCGGTCATGTTTCGTGGAATTCTGAAAACATTCAAAATTTAGCTGTTTGGCACGGTTTTATTAAACCAAATTTGTTTCCCATTTATATTAACTTTTAGGTATTATTACGCTTAGCAAATTTACCACACAAAATGCATGGACGTTTGGATCAGGTTTCGTGGAATTCTGAGAAGGTTCTAAATTTAGTTGTTTGGCACGGTTTTATTAAAAAACAAGTTTTATTCCCTTTTCTACTAATTTGTAGTTATTATTACACTTAGCAAATTTACCACACAAATGCATGGGTATAGACCAACGTTTGGGTCAAGTTTCGTGGAATTCTGAGAATGTTCAAAATATAGCAGTTTGGCACGGTTTTATTAAAAACAAGTTTGTTTCCCTTTTCTACTAATTTGTAGTTATTATAACGCTTATCAAATTTGCCACACAAAAGAATGGGTCTAGTCCTACACTTGGGTCAAGTTTCGTTGAATTCTGAGAACGTTCTAAATTTAGCTGTTTTGTATGCTTTTTCTAAAGCAAGTTTGTTTTCCTTTTATAGTAACTTGTAGTAATTATTACGTTTAGCAAATTTTCACACAAATGCATGGGTCCAGACGAACGTGTGGGTCAAGTATCGTGGAATTTTGAGAACGTTCAAAATTTAGCTGTTTGGCACGATTTTATTAAAACAAGTTTGCTTCTCTTTTTTACTAACTTGTAGTTATTATTATGCTTAGCAAATTTACCAAACAAACACATGGGTCCAAACCAACGTTTGGGTCAAGTTTCGTGAAATTATGAGAATATTCAAAATTTAGCTGTTTGACAATATTTTATTAAAGCAAGTTTTTTTCCCTTTTATACTAATTTGTAGTTATTATTACGCTTAGCAAATTTAGCACACAAATGCATGGTCCTGACCATCGTATAGGTCAAGTTTCGTTGAATTTTGAGAAAGTTCAAAATTTCGCTGTTTGACACGGTTTTATTAAAACAAGTTTGTTTCCTTTTCTACTAACTTGTAGTTATTATTACACTTAGCAAATTCACCACACAAATGCATGGATCTAAACCAATGTTTGGGTCAAGTTTTGTGGAATTCTGTGAACGTCAAATATTAGCTAATTGGCACGGTATAATTAAAGCAAGTTTGTTTCCCGTTTATACTAATTTGTAGTTATTATTGCGCTTAGCAAATTTACCACACAAATGCATGGGTCTAAACCAATGTTTCGGCTATGTTTTGTTGAATTATGAGAACGTTCATAATTTAGCTATTTTGTGCGGTTTTAATAGAGCAAGTTTGTTTCCCTTTTCTACTAACTTATAGCTACTATTTCGCTTAGCAAATTTATCTCTTAGTGACACATTCCCACGTGGACCGAGGTTACTTCGATTGGAGGAGTCAGCTAAACTCAGTACGGTGATTAGTGGAGGAGAGTGGCAGTGGCCCCCTATCACAGATTTTGAGTGTTTGGAAATCACACAAGCACTACCCACTATCCATGGAGGGGAGGACCGCATTATTTGGAGGTTCGACCATGGGCTTCCTACAGCTCAGACTCTTTATAAGCTTTTTGATCCGCCTGAACCGAAAGTAGACTGGTCTTCGCTACTTTCGGGATCCCTCAAGATTCCACGTCACTTATTCATCCTATCGCTAGCTATTCTTGGCAAGTTGGCTTCGATCGATAAACCATGGCTAGCCCACCTTGGCCCATGCATTCTGTGCAGCGAGGGAGTGATGGGGACACATGGCCACTTATTTTTTCAGTGCAGATTTAGTCGACAGTGTCTAGCAGAAATTCAGAAAATAGTACAATTCTCGTGGCCCAATAGAGACTGGAAGATGGGTATTACATGGGCGTCCCGGAGGTGGAGGGGTAAGCACATTATTAACATGTCTTACCGAGCACTATTAGCATCATGTGTTTACCACCATGGCAGTAGTTATTATCGAGGATATCAGGCAGCGGATACATAGGATTACTTTACCTAGTTCAGTCAGTACACGATCTTTATTTAGACTTTGGCATATCCCTTGGCCTGTCGAGGAAGACACCAACTGATGACCACCATGTTGTACTACTGTACTACTATGTTATTTATGAAACTTACATTTACCCAAAAAAAAATTTATCTCACAAATGTACGGGTCTAAACCAACGTTTGGTTCAAGTTTCGTGGAATTCTGAAAATGTTCAAACTAGCTATTTGGCATGGTTTTATAAAAGCAAGTTTATTTCCCTTTTATACTAATTTATGATTATTATTACGCTTAGCAAATTTATCATACAAATGCATGGGTCTAGACCCACTTATAGGTCAAGTTTCATGGAATTTTGAGAACGTTCAGAATTTAGCTGTTTGGCACGATTTTTATTAAAAACAAGTTTGTTTCCCTTTTCTACTAATTTGAAGTTATTATTACCTTAGCAAATTTCCCACACAAATGCATGGGTCTAGTCTAACGTTTCGGTCATGTTTCGTGGAATTCTGAAAACATTCAAAATTTAGCTGTTTGGCACGGTTTTATTAAACCAAATTTGTTTCCCATTTATATTAACTTTTAGGTATTATTACGCTTAGCAAATTTACCACACAAAATGCATGGACGTTTGGATCAGGTTTCGTGGAATTCTGAGAAGGTTCTAAATTTAGTTGTTTGGCACGGTTTTATTAAAAAACAAGTTTTATTCCCTTTTCTACTAATTTGTAGTTATTATTACACTTAGCAAATTTACCACACAAATGCATGGGTATAGACCAACGTTTGGGTCAAGTTTCGTGGAATTCTGAGAATGTTCAAAATATAGCAGTTTGGCACGGTTTTATTAAAAACAAGTTTGTTTCCCTTTTCTACTAATTTGTAGTTATTATAACGCTTATCAAATTTGCCACACAAAAGAATGGGTCTAGTCCTACACTTGGGTCAAGTTTCGTTGAATTCTGAGAACGTTCTAAATTTAGCTGTTTTGTATGCTTTTTCTAAAGCAAGTTTGTTTTCCTTTTATAGTAACTTGTAGTAATTATTACGTTTAGCAAATTTTCACACAAATGCATGGGTCCAGACGAACGTGTGGGTCAAGTATCGTGGAATTTTGAGAACGTTTAAAATTTAGCTGTTTGGCACGATTTTATTAAAACAAGTTTGCTTCTCTTTTCTACTAACTTGTAGTTATTATTATGCTTAGCAAATTTACCAAACAAACACATGGGTCCAAACCAACGTTTGGGTCATGTTTCGTGAAATTATGAGAATATTCAAAATTTAGCTGTTTGACATTATTTTATTAAAGCAAGTTTTTTTGCCTTTTATACTAATTTGTAGTTATTATTACGCTTAGCAAATTTAGCACACAAATGCATGGTCCTGACCATCGTATAGGTCAAGTTTCGTTGAATTTTGAGAAAGTTCAAAATTTAGCTGTTTGACACGGTTTTATTAAAACAAGTTTGTTTCCTTTTCTACTAACTTGTAGTTATTATTACACTTAGCAAATTCACCACACAAATGCATGGATCTAAACCAATGTTTGGGTCAAGTTTTGTGGAATTCTGTGAACGTTCAAATATTAGCTAATTGGCACGGTATAATTAAAGCAAGTTTGTTTCCCGTTTATACTAATTTGTAGTTATTATTGCGCTTAGCAAATTTACCACACAAATGCATGGGTGTAAACCAATGTTTCGGCTATGTTTTGTTGAATTATGAGAACGTTCATAATTTAGCTATTTTGTGCGGTTTTAATAGAGCAAGTTTGTTTCCCTTTTCTACTAACTTATAGCTACTATTTCGCTTAGCAAATTTATCTCTTAGTGACACATTCCCACGTGGACGAGGTTACTTCGATTGGAGGAGTCAACTAAACTCAGTACGGTGATTAGTGGAGGAGAGTGGCAGTGGCCCCCTATCACAGATTTTGAGTGTTTGGAAATCACACAAGCACTACCCACTATCCATGGAGGGGAGGACCGCATTATTTGGAGGTTCGACCATGGGCTTCCTACAGCTCAGACTCTTTATAAGCTTTTTGATCCGCCTGAACCGAAAGTAGACTGGTCTTCGCTACTTTCGGGATCCCTCAAGATTCCACGTCACTTATTCATCCTATCGCTAGCTATTCTTGGCAAGTTGGCTTCGATCGATAAACCATGGCTAGCCCACCTTGGCCCATGCATTTTGTGCAGCGAGGGAGTGATGGGGACACATGGCCACTTATTTTTTCAGTGCAGATTTAGTCGACAGTGTCTAGCAGAAATTCAGAAAATAGTACAATTCTCGTGGCCCAATAGAGATTGGAAGATGGGTATTACATGGGCGTCCCGGAGGTGGAGGGGTAAGCACATTATTAACATGTCTTACCGAGCACTATTAGCATCATGTGTTTACCACAATGGCAGTAGTTATTATCGAGGATATCAGGCAGCGGACACATAGCATTACTTTACCTAGTTCAGTCAGTACACGATCTTTATTTAGACTTTGGCATATCCCTTGGACTGTCGAGGAAGACACCAACTGATGACCACCATGTTGTACTGTACTACTATGTTATTTATGAAACTTACATTTACCCAAAAAAAAATTTATCTCACAAATGTATGGGTCTAAACCAACGTTTGGTTCAAGTTTCGTGGAATTCTGAAAATGTTCAAACTAGCTATTTGGCATGGTTTTATAATAGCAAGTTTATTTCCCTTTTATACTAATTTATGATTATTATTACGCTTAGCAAATTTATCACACAAATGCATGGGTCTAGACCCACTTATAGGTCAAGTTTCATGGAATTTTGAGAACGTTCAGAATTTAGCTGTTTGGCACGATTTTTATTAAAAAGAAGTTTGTTTCCCTTTTCTACTAATTTGAAGTTATTATTATCTTAGCAAATTTCCCACACAAATGCATGGGTCTAGTCTAACGTTTGGGTCAAGTTTCGTGGAATTCTGAAAACATTCAAAATTTAGCTGTTTGGCACGGTTTTATTAAACCAAATTTGTTTCCCATTTATATTAACTTTTAGGTATTATTACGCTTAGCAAATTTACCACACAAAATGCATGGACCTACGTTTGGATCAGGTTTCGTGGAATTCTGAGAAGGTTCTAAATTTAGTTGTTTGGCACGATTTTATTAAAAAACAAGTTTTTTTCCCTTTTCTACTAATTTGTAGTTATTATTACACTTAGCAAATTTACCACACAAATGCATGGGTATAGACCAACGTTTGGGTCAAGTTTCGTGGAATTCTGAGAATGTTCAAAATTTAGCAGTTTGGCACGGTTTTATTAAAAACAAGTTTGTTTCCCTTTTATACTAATTTGTAGTTATTATAACGCTTATCAAATTTACCACACAAAAGAATGGGTCTAGTCCTACACTTGGGTCAAGTTTCGTTGAATTCTGAGAATGTTCTAAATTTAGCTGTTTTGTATGCTTTTTCTAAAGCAAGTTTGTTTTCCTTTTATAAAACAGAAGTCCAAAAATGCAAAAATTCTCTCACTAAAAAATTCTCTCCCAACTACCCTCTCTTCTCTCTCACACACTCGCACACACTCAAAAACACACACTAGCATGGATGGAGGCAGAAATGGCGGAGCTGCCTCACCGGCCGGAGCAGGGGGGACGGCTGACGATGGGGAACCAACTGGGGGTGGTCTGACTACCGGCGACCGCTTGGAAGCCGGAAAAATACAAAACCGACGAGAATGTGAAGAGTCGGGTTTCGAGAAATCGCCGGCAAACAGCGCCAATCTGGAAACGGAGGTTGAACAGACATCAATGGGGGGAAGATCTCCACTCCAGACTCTGAAAGGCGGGATCTTGGCTGGGAAATCGACGATCAACCAAGCGCCGCCGGATCTAGGGTTTTCTGCCATGGAAGACGAAACGTCGGGTTCATTGGAGACGATAGATACTGATACTTTTCTGGTAAATAGGAGTGGATTGGACACCATGACGATGAGAGGAAGGATTTCGAACGATCAAGATGAGAAATCGGCTACGGATAATATGAGTTTCAATGCGCCGCAAAAACTAGGGTTTAGTGAAGCTTCGGCTCCATCCATCAATGGCGGACGGACTGCTATTCCTTCTCCCCGCGATTTTAATATTACTGAATTCTTGAATCTTGCGAACAGAATTGTGGATGTTGGTGATACAGATTCAATAGAAGCTTTAGCGAAACTTAAAGCTCGTTGGGAGGCCAAATTCGGCCATGGCGAAAATCTGAGACAACAAACAGGGACTGGAAACACACTGACGTTTGGACGTCTTCCTCTTCGGGCTCGCTGGGGTACAATGGTTGAAAGGGCGTTGGCGCACGGAATAGCGCCGGCGCCGTACAAGAAATCTGAAACGGTTTTGGGGAAGAAGACAACATGTCTTGTTGCTACTCCGGTTATGCAGCAAACTCCGGCAACTTTGGATGCTGCCCAGATTCAGGCGACGGCGACTGATCGACGACGAACAGCAGGGACGGCTGCTACAGCTTTTCCGGCGAAAAAACAGCAGCACCATGAAGGAGGTGATGACATGTGCGATGATGTAAGCGCTAACATGTGTGATGACGCAACAGATGATGTGGAAGCTGATGCAGGCGCTGACCTATATGATGATGTAGGTGATGACACAGGCGCTGATGCAGCTGCTGATGTAGTACATGACATTAGCAATACAATGGAAAAAATTAGTCCTCTCCCTACACAAGTGCGTTCATTTCCTACGGGTTTGTTTGTGGGTAATATTCCGCTAAATGCAAATTTGAATGTGAACGTGGATGATAAAATTGCCGACGCTTTTAATAATTCATCTCGGAGGACTCTTACATACATACCCCCTACAATACAAAATGGAGAAGTAGTTGTGAGACCTACAATGGAAACTATTTGCAATGGATCAACTAAGTGGAAGACCACCGCGATCGGTTATTTACTTGGAAAACGACCGTACTTTTATCACGTTAAAGACTTTGCCTTCTCAGTTTGGCCTGGATTGCAGGAGGTTAAAGCCACGGCAAACGGTTTTTTCTTTTTCCAGTTTAAGACAGTTGCATACATGGAAGAAGCAATTGAAGGCGGACCGTGGTTGTTCCAAGGACAACCAATTGTACTGCAGAAATGGGAACCAGGGATGGCGATGAGGAAATTAAAACATACACAGGTCCCAGTTTGGATAAAAATGAGACACTTACCGGTTGAATTGTGGACTGAAGAGGGCCTCAGCACGGTGGCTAGCGGCATAGGCAAACCCCTATATCCGGATGCTATTACGAGGGCATGCACGAGACTGGACTTCGCTCGTGTATGCGTCATGTTGGATGTGAGCTCCAACTTACCTAAACATATTATCATTATGACTCCTGACGAGGAAGGAGGAGAGACACCGTGCAAAATTGACGTGGAATATGAATGGTTACCTTCCAAATGTACCAGTTGTATGACATTAGGCCACTCGGCTAAGGATTGTGTGCTCAATAAACCATCCAAACCAATTAAACCACCGGTAGCCGTTTACGTTCCAAAAAAGGGACCTGCAGAGCCGACTATGGTGCATGATCAGGAGATAACACCACCACCTCGAGGGGTGGAAAAGCAGAGAGATGGTCGTGAATCTCCTCGTCGAGGGGGAATGAGGACAAATCGAGCAGAGAATGGTAAGGAGATTGTAGTATATAATACATTTGCTGCTCTACACTTAATTGACGATGCAGATGATATAGCATGGGGTCCTAACCAAAGCAGCCCTATACTTGGTGATCCATGTTGAACACAGCTATATGGAATGTTCGTGGCCTGAATAAAAGAGACCATCAGCTAGCAGTGCAGGACATCGTTGCTGAGTTCAGGTTACAACTTCTTGGTCTTCTTGAAACCCGTGTTCGTATTAATAATATAGCAACTATTCAATCGTTCTTATTACCTAATTGGAAATGGTTTGTGGATTATGGAATGGTTGGTAATCGGATTTGGATTGCGTGGGATGATAATTTTATTGATGTTGATGTCGTTGAATGTGGTACACAATTCATCCACTGCCTTGTTTATATACGGTCAATACGTGAGTCAATTGCCATCACTATGATTTATGGAGCTACGGAGGTGGCAGATAGGAGGGAGTTATGGGCTTCCCTAGAGACTATTGCCATGCAGACTGGTGATATCCCTTGGCTTATTGGAGGGGATTTCAATGCAGTACGAGACATTAGTGAAATATGTGGAGCATCAGGAGATGTTCGGATGGCAATGGAAGAGTTTAATGACTGCATTCAGAATGCAGGTCTACTACCACTACCCATGCAGGGGGAATGGTACACGTGGCATAACTGCAGTGCAAGTCCACGGAATCTTTGGAAAAGGTTGGATCGAATGATGATTAATGATAGATGGATGGCTCGATTCCCAACATCTTTTTACACTAGCCTCACTCCACGTACTTCAGATCACTCACCGCTGGTGCTATACGGGGACAGCCAACAACAATATGGAGGTATGTTTCGATTCGACAATTATCTCACCCTATCACCAGAGTTTATTCCCAGTGTGCAGCAGATTTGGCAACATAACATTATTAGGGCGCCTATGTATGCGGTAACGAGGAAACTCAAAGCACTTAAACCAGTGTTTAGAGAGCAGAGGAGGAATAAAGGAGACTTATCACATAATGTCCAGCTGGCAAAAGGGTTTCTTGAGATGGCGCAATTACTTGTCAGTTCGAACAGGCAGGATGAACATTGCTGCCGATTCATACTGGCTAAAGCAGCCAAACTTGAACAAAGTATGCTCCAACAACGAGCAAAAATGCAGTGGATGAAGAGGGGTGACCAGTGCTCCCGGGTATTCTTTCGTAAGATCGCTCAACGGAGGTCGGCGCGAAGAATCTTACAAATTAATGATGATCATGGAGCCACTCACACAGAACCACAAGAGGTAGTCAATGAATTTGTCATGTACTATCAAAACTTGCTTGGTGGGGAACAAAGGAGAGACGTGATTGATCTACGATTCCTTCAACCGTGGGTCAGACACCTTTTGAGTGAAGAGGATGTTAACTCTTTACTCTTGCCATTCACACCAGCGGATGTTAAACAAGCAGTTTTTGACATTGCTGAGGATAAGGCACCGGGGCCGGACGGATATTCATCGGGCTTTTTCAAAGCTGCATGGCCTATAGTGGGGCAGGAAGTGACTTCGGCAGTTCTGGATTTCTTTAATACGGGACGACTTCTGAAGCAGATAAATACTACACTTCTGGCGCTTATTCCCAAGGTACATACACCTATGACAGTTGGTGATTTTCGTCCTATATCTTGCTGTAATGTGTTATATAAAATCATTGCCAAACTCCTTGTTCAACGGCTGAGTGTGATATTAGACAAACTAATTAGTCCATGGCAAGCGGCATTTGTGCCCGGACGAAGCATTGGAGACAATATTATGTTGGCACAGGAGCTATTTACAGGCTACAACCAGGCCCGTCTACCACCCCGGTGTGCTTTGAAAGTGGACATTCGAAAGGCTTATGACACGGTGGAGTGGGATTTTATGATCGCGGTAATGGAGTTATTTGGGTTCCCCCCTAATTTCGTGAAGTGGATTAAGATGTGTGTCACTACAACTTCATTTTCTGTTGGGCTGAATGATAAACCTCATGGTTTCTTTAAGGGGGCCAGAGGGCTTCGACAGGGAGATCCTCTTTCGCCATACTTGTTCGTGCTTGTAATGGAAGTACTACACTTGAGTTTCCTACAGTTGATTGATCAGGATGAATTATTTTCCTTCCACTGGAAATGTGATTCATCCAGAGTTTTTCAGTTGGGTTTTGCTGATGATTTGTTGTTATTCTGTCATGCTGATATGGACTCTATTGGAGTCTTTAAAATAGGATTGGATAGATTTGCTGTATGGTCGGGGCTCAGGCTAAACGTGCAGAAAAGCCATCTTATTATCTCACGGTCAGCCCAAGGACTTCGCGATGAGATGCTGACAGCACTCGGGTTTCAGGAGGGTGTCCTCCCGATGAGGTACTTGGGACTACCTCTCTTATCCTCTCGCTTAACAATTGCTGATTGTAGCCCATTATTGATGAAAATTGATAAACGTATTGCTGGTTGGGAGGGTATTGCATTGTCTTATGCTGGTAGAGTACAAATTATTAAATCTGTACTCATGGCGTTGAATTTATACTGGGCTTCAGCGTTCATACTGCCAAAGAAAGTTACCAATGAAATTGAGAAGAGGCTGAGAACTTTCTTGTGGAAAGGGACATCAACCAGTGGATATGCCAAGGTTGCCTGGAAAGACCTGTGCCGGCCGAAGGAGGAAGGAGGCCTAGGATTCAAGGACATCACTCTCTTGAATCGTGCATTAATGGCTAAGAAACTATGTGATATCATCAGATGCGATAGAACCTCAATATGGGTTACATGGCTCTACCAGGGTCGATTACGAGATACTTCCATCTGGACTATTAGAGAGCATGGAGGATCATGGGGATGGCGGAAACTCCTCCGTTTACGGATCTTCCTCCGATCTATGGTGGATTATAAAATAGGAGATGGGAGAAGATTCTACCTATGGTAGGACCCATGGCATCATCTAGGACCTCTTCGTGATACATTCCCACGTGGACCGAGGTTACTTAGATTGGAGGAGTCAACAAAACTCTGTACGGTGATCAGTGGAGGAGAGTGGCAGTGGCCCCCTATCACAGATTTTGAGTGTTTGGAAATCACACATACACTACCCACAATTTATGGAGGAGAGGACCACATTATTTGGAGGTTCGACCATGGGATTCCTACTACTCAAACTCTTTATAGGCTTTTTGATCCGCCTGGACCGAAAGTAGACTGGTACTCGCTACTTTCGGGATCACTCAAGATTCCATGTCACTTATTCATCCTCTGGCTTGCTATTCTTGGAAAGTTGGCTACGACGGATAAACCATGGCTAGCCCACCTCGGCCCGTGCAATTTATGCAATGAGGGAGCGACGGAGACACACGACCACTTATTTTTCCAATGCAGATTTAGTCGTCAGTGTATAACAGAAATTCGAAAAATAGTACGATTCTCGTGGCCCAATAGAGACTGGATGACGGATATTTTATGGGCGTCCCGGAGATGGAGAGGTCAGCACATTATTAACATGTCTTACCGAGCACTATTAGCATCATGTGTTTACCACATTTGGAAGGAGAGAAATTTGAGACGATTCGAGCAAACTGAAAGGACTCCCAGCACCATGGCAGTTGTTATTATCGAGGATATCAAGCAGCGAATACATAGTTCAGTCAGTACACAATCTTTATTTAGACTTTGGCGTATCCCTTGGCCTGTCGAGGGAGACACCAACTGATGACTTCCATGTTGTACTGTACTACAATGTTATTAATGAAACTTACATTTACCCAAAAAAAAAGTTTGTTTTCCTTTTATAGTAACTTGTAGTAATTATTACCTTTAGCAAATTTTCACAAAAATGCATGGGTCCAGACGAACGTGTGGGTCAAGTATCGTGGAATTTTGAGAATGTTCAAAATTTAGCTGTTTGGCACGATTTTATTAAAACAAGTTTGCTTCTCTTTTCTACTAACTTGTAGTTATTATTATGCTTAGCAAATTTACCAAACAAACACATGGGTCCAAACCAACGTTTGGGTCAAGTTTCGTGATATTATGAGAATATTCAAAATTTAGCTGTTTGACATTATTTTATTAAAGCAAGTTTTTTTCCCTTTTATACTAATTTGTAGTTATTATTACGCTTAGCAAATTTAGCACGCAAATGCATGGTCCTGACCATCGTATAGGTCAAGTTTCGTTGAATTTTGAGAAAGTTCAAAATTTAGCTGTTTGACACGGTTTTATTAAAACAAGTTTGTTTCCTTTTCTACTAACTTGTAGTTATTATTACACTTAGCAAATTCACCACACAAATGCATGGATCTAAACCAATGTTTGGGTCAAGTTTTGTGGAATTCTGTGAACGTTCAAATATTAGCTAATTGGCACGGTATAATTAAAGCAAGTTTGTTTCCCGTTTATACTAATTTGTAGTTATTATTACACTTAGCAAATTTACCACACAAATGCATGGGTCTAAACCAATGTTTGGGCTATGTTTTGTTGAATTATGAGAACGTTCATAATTTAGCTATTTTGTGCGGTTTTAATAGAGCAAGTTTGTTTCCCTTTTCTACTAACTTATAGCTACTATTTCGCTTAGCAAATTTATCTCTTAGTGACACATTCCCACGTGGACCGAGGTTACTTCGATTGGAGGAGTCAGCTAAACTCAGTACGGTGATTAGTGGAGGAGAGTGGCAGTGGCCCCCTATCACAGATTTTGAGTGTTTGGAAATCACACAAGCACTACCCACTATCCATGGAGGGGAGGACCGCATTATCTGGAGGTTCGACCATGGGCTTCCTACAGCTCAGACTCTTTGTAAGCTTTTTGATCCGCCTGAACCGAAAGTAGACTGGTCTTCGCTACTTTCGGGATCCCTCAAGATTCCACGTCACTTATTCATCCTATGGCTTGCTATTCTTGGCAAGTTGGCTTCGATCGATAAACCATGGCTAGCCCACCTTGGCCCATGCATTCTGTGCAGCGAGGGAGTGATGGGGACACATGGCCACTTATTTTTTCAGTGCAGATTTAGTCGACAGTGTCTAGCAGAAATTCAGAAAATAGTACAATTCCCGTGGCCCAATAGAGACTGGAAGATGGGTATTACATGGGCGTCCCGGAGGTGGAGGGGTAAGCACATTATTAACATGTCTTACCGAGCACTATTAGCATCATGTGTTTACCACCATGGCAGTAGTTATTATCGAGGATATCAGGCAGCGGATACATAGCATTACTTTACCTAGTTCAGTCAGTACACGATCTTTATTTAGACTTTGGCAATATCCCTTGGCCTGTCGAGAAAGACACCAACTGATGACTACCATGTTGTACTGTACTACTATGTTATTTATGAAACTTACATTTACCCAAAAAAAAAATTTATCTCACAAATGTATGGGTCTAAACCAACGTTTGGTTCAAGTTTCGTGGAATTTTGAAAATGTTCAAACTTGCTATTTGGCATGGTTTTATAATAGCAAGTTTATTTCCCTTTTATACTAATTTATGATTATTATTACGCTTAGCAAATTTATCACACAAATGCATGGGTCTAGACCCACTTATAGGTCAAGTTTCATGGAATTTTGAGAATGTTCAGAATTTAGCTGTTCGGCACGATTTTTATTAAAAACAAGTTTGTTTCCCTTTTCTACTAATTTGAAGTTATTATTACCTTAGCAAATTTCCCACACAAATGCATGGTTCTAGTCTAACGTTTGGGTCAAGTTTCGTGCAATTCTGAAAACATTCAAAATTTAGCTGTTTGGCACGGTTTTATTAAACCAAATTTGTTTCCCATTTATATTAACTTTTAGGTATTATTACGCTTAGCAAATTTACCATACAAAATGCATGGACCTACGTTTGGATCAGGTTTCGTGGAATTCTGAGAAGGTTCTAAATTTAGTTGTTTGGCACGGTTTTATTAAAAAACAAGTTTTATTCCCTTTTCTACTAATTTGTAGTTATTATTACACTTAGCAAATTTACCACACAAATGCATGGGTATAGACCAACGTTTGGGTCAAGTTTCGTGGAATCCTGAGAATGTTCAAAATTTAGCAGTTTGGCACGGTTTTATTAAAAACAAGTTTGTTTCCCTTTTCTACTAATTTGTAGTTATTATAACGCTTATCAAATTAACCACACAAAAGAATGGGTCTAGTCCTACACTTGGGTCAAGTTTCGTTGAATTCTGAGAACGTTCTAAATTTAGCTGTTTTGTATGCTTTTTCTAAAGCAAGTTTGTTTTCCTTTTGTAGTAACTTGTAGTAATTATTACGTTTAGCAAATTTTCACACAAATGCATGGGTCCAGACGAACGTGTGGGTCAAGTATCGTGGAATTTTGAGAACGTTCAAAATTTAGCTGTTTGGCACGATTTTATTAAAACAATTTTGCTTCTCTTTTCTACTAACTTGTAGTTATTATTATGCTTAGCAAATTTACCAAACAAACACATGGGTCCAAACCAACGTTTCGGTCAAGTTTCGTGAAATTATGAGAATATTCAAAATTTAGCTGTTTGACATTATTTTATTAAAGCAAGTTTTTTTGCCTTTTATACTAATTTGTAGTTATTATTACGGGTAGCAAATTTAGCACACAAATGCATGGTCCTGACCATCGTATAGGTCAAGTTTCGTTGAATTTTGAGAAAGTTCAAAATTTAGCTGTTTGACACGGTTTTATTAAAACAAGTTTGTTTCCTTTTCTACTAACTTGTAGTTATTATTACACTTAGCAAATTTACCACACAATTGCATGGATCTAAACCAATATTTGGGTCAAGTTTTGTGGAATTCTGTGAACGTTCAAATATTAGCTAATTGGCACGGTATAATTAAAGCAAGTTTGTTTCCCGTTTATACTAATTTGTAGTTATTATTACGCTTAGCAAATTTACCACACAAATGCATGGGTCTAAACCAATGTTTGGGCTATGTTTTTTTGAATTATGAGAACGTTCATAATTTAGCTATTTTGTGCGGTTTTAATAGAGCAAGTTTGTTTCCCTTTTCTACTAACTTATAGCTATTATTTCGCTTAGCAAATTTATCTCTTAGTGACACATTCCCACGTGGATCGAGGTTACTTCGATTGGAGGAGTCAGCTAAACTCAGTACGGTGATTAGTGGAGGAGAGTGGCAGTGGCCCCCTATCACAGATTTTGAGTGTTTGGAAATCACACAAGCACTACCCACTATCCATGGAGGGGAGGACCGCATTATCTGGAGGTTCGACCATGGGCTTCCTACAGCTCAGACTCTTTATAAGCTTTTTGATCCGCCTGAACCGAAAGTAGACTGGTCTTCGCTACTTTCGGGATCCCTCAAGATTCCACGTCACTTATTCATCCTATGGCTTGCTATTCTTGGCAAGTTGGCTTCGATCGATAAACCATGGCTAGCCCACCTTGGCCCATGCATTCTGTGCAGCGAGGGAGTGATGGGGACACATGGCCACTTATTTTTTCAGTGCAGATTTAGTCGACAGTGTCTAGCAGAAATTCAGAAAATAGTACAATTCCCGTGGCCCAATAGAGACTGGAAGATGGGTATTACATGGGCGTCCCGGAGGTGGAGGGGTAAGCACATTATTAACATGTCTTACCGAGTACTATTAGCATCATGTGTTTACCACCATGGCAGTAGTTATTATCGAGGATATCAGGCAGCGGATACATAGCATTACTTTACCTAGTTCAGTCAGTACACGATCTTTATTTAGACTTTGGCATATCCCTTGGCCTGTCGAGAAAGACACCAACTGATGACCACCATGTTGTACTGTACTACTATGTTATTTATGAAACTTACATTTACCCAAAAAAAAAATTTATCTAACAAATGTATGGGTCTAAACCAACGTTTGGTTCAAGTTTCGTGGAATTTTGAAAATGTTCAAACTAGCTATTTCGCATGGTTTTATAATAGCAAGTTTATTTTCCTTTTATACTAATTTATGATTATTATTACGCTTAGCAAATTTATCACACAAATGCATGGGTCTAGACCCACTTATAGGTCAAGTTTCATGGAATTTTGAGAATGTTCAGAATTTAGCTGTTTGGCACGATTTTTATTAAAAACAAGTTTGTTTCCCTTTTCTACTAATTTGAAGTTATTATTACCTTAGCAAATTTCCCACACAAATGCATGGTTCTAGTCTAACGTTTGGGTCAAGTTTCGTGCAATTCTGAAAACATTCAAAATTTAGCTGTTTGGCACGGTTTTATTAAACCAAAGTTGTTTCCCATTTATATTAACTTTTAGGTATTATTACGCTTAGCAAATTTACCACACAAAATGCGTGGACCTATGTTTGGATCAGGTTTCGTGGAATTCTGAGAAGGTTCTCAATTTAGTTGTTTGGCACGGTTTTATTAAAAAACAAGTTTTATTCCCTTTTCTACTAATTTATAGTTATTATTACACTTAGCAAATTTACCACACAAATGCATGGGTATAGACCAACGTTTGGGTCAAGTTTCATGGAATTCTGAGAATGTTCAAAATTTAGCAGTTTGGCACGGTTTTATTAAAAACAAGTTTGTTTCCCTTTTCTACTAATTTGTAGTTATTATAACGCTTATCAAATTTACCACACAAAATAATGGGTCTAGTCCTACACTTGGGTCAAGTTTCGTTGAATTCTGAGAACGTTCTAAATTTAGCTGTTTTGTATGCTTTTTCTAAAGCAAGTTTGTTTTCCTTTTATAGTAACTTGTAGTAATTATTACGTTTAGCAAATTTTCACACAAATGCATGCGTCCAGACGAACGTATGGGTCAAGTATCGTGGAATTTTGAGAACGTTCAAAATTTAGCTGTTTGGCACGATTTTATTAAAACAAGTTTGCTTCTCTTTTCTACTAACTTGTAGTTATTATTATGCTTAGCAAATTTACCAAACAAACACATGGGTCCAAACCAACGTTTGGGTCAAGTTTCGTGAAATTATGAGAATATTCAAAATTTAGCTGTTTGACATTATTTTATTAAAGCAAGTTTTTTTGCCTTTTATACTAATTTGTAGTTATTATTACGGTTAGCAAATTTAGCACACAAATGCATGGTCCTGACCATCGTATAGGTCAAGTTTCGTTGAATTTTGAGAAAGTTCAAAATTTAGCTGTTTGACACGGTTTTATTAAAACAAGTTTGTTTCCTTTTCTACTAACTTGTAGTTATTATTACACTTAGCAAATTTACCACACAAATGCATGGATCTAAACCAATATTTGGGTCAAGTTTTGTGGAATTCTGTGAACGTTCAAATATTAGCTAATTGGCACGGTATAATTAAAGCAAGTATGTTTCCCGTTTATACTAATTTGTAGTTATTATTACGCTTAGCAAATTTACCACACAAATGCATGGATCTAAACCGATGTTTGGGCTATGTTTTGTTGAATTATGAGAACGTTCATAATTTAGCTATTTTGTGCGGTTTTAATAGAGCAAGTTTGTTTCCCTTTTCTACTAACTTATAGCTATTATTTCGCTTAGCAAATTTATCTCTTAGTGACACATTCCCACGTGGACCGAGGTTACTTCGATTGGAGGAGTCAGCTAAACTCAGGACGGTGATTAGTGGAGGAGAGTGGCAGTGGCCCCCTATCACAGATTTTGAGTGTTTGGAAATCACACAAGCACTACCCACTATCCATGGAGGGGAGGACCGCATTATCTGGAGGTTCGACCATGGGCTTCCTACAGCTCAGACTCTTTATAAGCTTTTTGATCCGCCTGAACCGAAAGTAGACTGGTCTTCGCTACTTTCGGGATCCCTCAAGATTCCACGTCACTTATTCATCCTATGGCTTGCTATTCTTCGCAAGTTGGCTTCGATCGATAAACCATGGCTAGCCCACCTTGGCCCATGCATTCTGTGCAGCGAGGGAGTGATGGGGACACGTGGCCACTTATTTTTTCAGTGCAGATTTAGTCGACAGTGTCTAGCAGAAATTAAGAAAATAGTACAATTCTCGTGGCCCAATAGAGACTGGAAGATGGGTATTACATGGGCGTCCCGGAGGTGGAGGGGTAAGCACATTATTAACATGTCTTACCGAGCACAATTAGCATCATGTGTTTACCACCATGGCAGTAGTTATTATCGAGGATATCAGGCAGCGGATACATAGCATTACTTTACCTAGTTCAGTCAGTACACGATCTTTATTTAGACTTTGGCATATCCCTTGGCCTGTCGAGGAAGACACCAACTGATGACCACCATGTTGTACTGTACTACTATGTTATTTATGAAACTTACATTTACCCAAAAAAAAAATTATCTCACAAATGTATGGGTCTAAACCAACGTTTGGTTCAAGTTTCGTGGAATTCTGAAAATGTTCAAACTAGCTATTTGGCATGGTTTTATAAAAGCAAGTTTATTTCCCTTTTATACTAATTTATGATTATTGTTACGCTTAGCAAGTTTATCACACAAATGCATGGGTCTAGACCCACTTATAGGTCAAGTTTCATGGAATTTTGAGAATGTTCAGAATTTAGCTGTTCGGCACGATTTTTATTAAAAACAAGTCTGTTTCCCTTTTCTACTAATTTGAAGTTATTATTACCTTAGCAAATTTCCCACACAAATGCATGGGTCTAGTCTAACGTTTGGGTCAAATTTCGTGGAATTCTGAAAACATTCAAAATTTAGCTGTTTGGCACGGTTTTATTAAACCAAATTTGTTTCCCATTTATATTAACTTTTAGGTATTATTACGCTTAGCAAATTTACCACACAAAATGCATGGACCTACGTTTGGATCAGGTTTCGTGGAATTCTGAGAAGGTTCTAAATTTAGTTGTTTGGCACGGTTTTATTAAAAAACAAGTTTTATTCCCTTTTCTACTAATTTATAGTTATTATTACACTTAGCAAATTTACCACACAAATGCATGGGTATAGACCAACGTTTGGGTCAAGTTTCATGGAATTCTGAGAATGTTCAAAATTTAGCAGTTTGGCACGGTTTTATTAAAAACAAGTTTGTTTCCCTTTTCTACTAATTTGTAGTTATTATAACGCTTATCAAATTTACCACACAAAATAATGGGTCTAGTCCTACACTTGGGTCAAGTTTCGTTGAATTCTGAGAACGTTCTAAATTTAGCTGTTTTGTATGCTTTTTCTAAAGCAAGTTTGTTTTCCTTTTATAGTAACTTGTAGTAATTATTACGTTTAGCAAATTTTCACACAAATGCATGCGTCCAGACGAACGTATGGGTCAAGTATCGTGGAATTTTGAGAACGTTCAAAATTTAGCTGTTTGGCACGATTTTATTAAAACAAGTTTGCTTCTCTTTTCTACTAACTTGTAGTTATTATTATGCTTAGCAAATTTACCAAACAAACACATGGGTCCAAACCAACGTTTGGGTCAAGTTTCGTGAAATTATGAGAATATTCAAAATTTAGCTGTTTGACATTATTTTATTAAAGCAAGTTTTTTTGCCTTTTATACTAATTTGTAGTTATTATTACGGTTAGCAAATTTAGCACACAAATGCATGGTCCTGACCATCGTATAGGTCAAGTTTCGTTGAATTTTGAGAAAGTTCAAAATTTAGCTGTTTGACACGGTTTTATTAAAACAAGTTTGTTTCCTTTTCTACTAACTTGTAGTTATTATTACACTTAGCAAATTTACCACACAAATGCATGGATCTAAACCAATATTTGGGTCAAGTTTTGTGGAATTCTGTGAACGTTCAAATATTAGCTAATTGGCACGGTATAATTAAAGCAAGTTTGTTTCCCGTTTATACTAATTTGTAGTTATTATTACGCTTAGCAAATTTACCACACAAATGCATGGATCTAAACCGATGTTTGGGCTATGTTTTGTTGAATTATGAGAACGTTCATAATTTAGCTATTTTGTGCGGTTTTAATAGAGCAAGTTTGTTTCCCTTTTCTACTAACTTATAGCTATTATTTCGCTTAGCAAATTTATCTCTTAGTGACACATTCCCACGTGGACCGAGGTTACTTCGATTGGAGGAGTCAGCTAAACTCAGGACGGTGATTAGTGGAGGAGAGTGGCAGTGGCCCCCTATCACAGATTTTGAGTGTTTGGAAATCACACAAGCACTACCCACTATCCATGGAGGGGAGGACCGCATTATCTGGAGGTTCGACCATGGGCTTCCTACAGCTCAGACTCTTTATAAGCTTTTTGATCCGCCTGAACCGAAAGTAGACTGGTCTTCGCTACTTTCGGGATCCCTCAAGATTCCACGTCACTTATTCATCCTATGGCTTGCTATTCTTCGCAAGTTGGCTTCGATCGATAAACCATGGCTAGCCCACCTTGGCCCATGCATTCTGTGCAGCGAGGGAGTGATGGGGACACGTGGCCACTTATTTTTTCAGTGCAGATTTAGTCGACAGTGTCTAGCAGAAATTAAGAAAATAGTACAATTCTCGTGGCCCAATAGAGACTGGAAGATGGGTATTACATGGGCGTCCCGGAGGTGGAGGGGTAAGCACATTATTAACATGTCTTACCGAGCACAATTAGCATCATGTGTTTACCACCATGGCAGTAGTTATTATCGAGGATATCAGGCAGCGGATACATAGCATTACTTTACCTAGTTCAGTCAGTACACGATCTTTATTTAGACTTTGGCATATCCCTTGGCCTGTCGAGGAAGACACCAACTGATGACCACCATGTTGTACTGTACTACTATGTTATTTATGAAACTTACATTTACCCAAAAAAAAAATTATCTCACAAATGTATGGGTCTAAACCAACGTTTGGTTCAAGTTTCGTGGAATTCTGAAAATGTTCAAACTAGCTATTTGGCATGGTTTTATAAAAGCAAGTTTATTTCCCTTTTATACTAATTTATGATTATTGTTACGCTTAGCAAGTTTATCACACAAATGCATGGGTCTAGACCCACTTATAGGTCAAGTTTCATGGAATTTTGAGAATGTTCAGAATTTAGCTGTTCGGCACGATTTTTATTAAAAACAAGTCTGTTTCCCTTTTCTACTAATTTGAAGTTATTATTACCTTAGCAAATTTCCCACACAAATGCATGGGTCTAGTCTAACGTTTGGGTCAAATTTCGTGGAATTCTGAAAACATTCAAAATTTAGCTGTTTGGCACGGTTTTATTAAACCAAATTTGTTTCCCATTTATATTAACTTTTAGGTATTATTACGCTTAGCAAATTTACCACACAAAATGCATGGACCTACGTTTGGATCAGGTTTCGTGGAATTCTGAGAAGGTTCTAAATTTAGTTGTTTGGCACGGTTTTATTAAAAAACAAGTTTTATTCCCTTTTCTACTAATTTATAGTTATTATTACACTTAGCAAATTTACCACACAAATGCATGGGTATAGACCAACGTTTGGGTCAAGTTTCATGGAATTCTGAGAATGTTCAAAATTTAGCAGTTTGGCACGGTTTTATTAAAAACAAGTTTGTTTCCCTTTTCTACTAATTTGTAGTTATTATAACGCTTATCAAATTTACCACACAAAATAATGGGTCTAGTCCTACACTTGGGTCAAGTTTCGTTGAATTCTGAGAACGTTCTAAATTTAGCTGTTTTGTATGCTTTTTCTAAAGCAAGTTTGTTTTCCTTTTATAGTAACTTGTAGTAATTATTACGTTTAGCAAATTTTCACACAAATGCATGCGTCCAGACGAACGTATGGGTCAAGTATCGTGGAATTTTGAGAACGTTCAAAATTTAGCTGTTTGGCACGATTTTATTAAAACAAGTTTGCTTCTCTTTTCTACTAACTTGTAGTTATTATTATGCTTAGCAAATTTACCAAACAAACACATGGGTCCAAACCAACGTTTGGGTCAAGTTTCGTGAAATTATGAGAATATTCAAAATTTAGCTGTTTGACATTATTTTATTAAAGCAAGTTTTTTTGCCTTTTATACTAATTTGTAGTTATTATTACGGTTAGCAAATTTAGCACACAAATGCATGGTCCTGACCATCGTATAGGTCAAGTTTCGTTGAATTTTGAGAAAGTTCAAAATTTAGCTGTTTGACACGGTTTTATTAAAACAAGTTTGTTTCCTTTTCTACTAACTTGTAGTTATTATTACACTTAGCAAATTTACCACACAAATGCATGGATCTAAACCAATATTTGGGTCAAGTTTTGTGGAATTCTGTGAACGTTCAAATATTAGCTAATTGGCACGGTATAATTAAAGCAAGTTTGTTTCCCGTTTATACTAATTTGTAGTTATTATTACGCTTAGCAAATTTACCACACAAATGCATGGATCTAAACCGATGTTTGGGCTATGTTTTGTTGAATTATGAGAACGTTCATAATTTAGCTATTTTGTGCGGTTTTAATAGAGCAAGTTTGTTTCCCTTTTCTACTAACTTATAGCTATTATTTCGCTTAGCAAATTTATCTCTTAGTGACACATTCCCACGTGGACCGAGGTTACTTCGATTGGAGGAGTCAGCTAAACTCAGGACGGTGATTAGTGGAGGAGAGTGGCAGTGGCCCCCTATCACAGATTTTGAGTGTTTGGAAATCACACAAGCACTACCCACTATCCATGGAGGGGAGGACCGCATTATCTGGAGGTTCGACCATGGGCTTCCTACAGCTCAGACTCTTTATAAGCTTTTTGATCCGCCTGAACCGAAAGTAGACTGGTCTTCGCTACTTTCGGGATCCCTCAAGATTCCACGTCACTTATTCATCCTATGGCTTGCTATTCTTCGCAAGTTGGCTTCGATCGATAAACCATGGCTAGCCCACCTTGGCCCATGCATTCTGTGCAGCGAGGGAGTGATGGGGACACGTGGCCACTTATTTTTTCAGTGCAGATTTAGTCGACAGTGTCTAGCAGAAATTAAGAAAATAGTACAATTCTCGTGGCCCAATAGAGACTGGAAGATGGGTATTACATGGGCGTCCCGGAGGTGGAGGGGTAAGCACATTATTAACATGTCTTACCGAGCACAATTAGCATCATGTGTTTACCACCATGGCAGTAGTTATTATCGAGGATATCAGGCAGCGGATACATAGCATTACTTTACCTAGTTCAGTCAGTACACGATCTTTATTTAGACTTTGGCATATCCCTTGGCCTGTCGAGGAAGACACCAACTGATGACCACCATGTTGTACTGTACTACTATGTTATTTATGAAACTTACATTTACCCAAAAAAAAAATTATCTCACAAATGTATGGGTCTAAACCAACGTTTGGTTCAAGTTTCGTGGAATTCTGAAAATGTTCAAACTAGCTATTTGGCATGGTTTTATAAAAGCAAGTTTATTTCCCTTTTATACTAATTTATGATTATTGTTACGCTTAGCAAGTTTATCACACAAATGCATGGGTCTAGACCCACTTATAGGTCAAGTTTCATGGAATTTTGAGAATGTTCAGAATTTAGCTGTTCGGCACGATTTTTATTAAAAACAAGTCTGTTTCCCTTTTCTACTAATTTGAAGTTATTATTACCTTAGCAAATTTCCCACACAAATGCATGGGTCTAGTCTAACGTTTGGGTCAAATTTCGTGGAATTCTGAAAACATTCAAAATTTAGCTGTTTGGCACGGTTTTATTAAACCAAATTTGTTTCCCATTTATATTAACTTTTAGGTATTATTACGCTTAGCAAATTTACCACACAAAATGCATGGACCTACGTTTGGATCAGGTTTCGTGGAATTCTGAGAAGGTTCTAAATTTAGTTGTTTGGCACGGTTTTATTAAAAAACAAGTTTTATTCCCTTTTCTACTAATTTATAGTTATTATTACACTTAGCAAATTTACCACACAAATGCATGGGTATAGACCAACGTTTGGGTCAAGTTTCATGGAATTCTGAGAATGTTCAAAATTTAGCAGTTTGGCACGGTTTTATTAAAAACAAGTTTGTTTCCCTTTTCTACTAATTTGTAGTTATTATAACGCTTATCAAATTTACCACACAAAATAATGGGTCTAGTCCTACACTTGGGTCAAGTTTCGTTGAATTCTGAGAACGTTCTAAATTTAGCTGTTTTGTATGCTTTTTCTAAAGCAAGTTTGTTTTCCTTTTATAGTAACTTGTAGTAATTATTACGTTTAGCAAATTTTCACACAAATGCATGCGTCCAGACGAACGTATGGGTCAAGTATCGTGGAATTTTGAGAACGTTCAAAATTTAGCTGTTTGGCACGATTTTATTAAAACAAGTTTGCTTCTCTTTTCTACTAACTTGTAGTTATTATTATGCTTAGCAAATTTACCAAACAAACACATGGGTCCAAACCAACGTTTGGGTCAAGTTTCGTGAAATTATGAGAATATTCAAAATTTAGCTGTTTGACATTATTTTATTAAAGCAAGTTTTTTTGCCTTTTATACTAATTTGTAGTTATTATTACGGTTAGCAAATTTAGCACACAAATGCATGGTCCTGACCATCGTATAGGTCAAGTTTCGTTGAATTTTGAGAAAGTTCAAAATTTAGCTGTTTGACACGGTTTTATTAAAACAAGTTTGTTTCCTTTTCTACTAACTTGTAGTTATTATTACACTTAGCAAATTTACCACACAAATGCATGGATCTAAACCAATATTTGGGTCAAGTTTTGTGGAATTCTGTGAACGTTCAAATATTAGCTAATTGGCACGGTATAATTAAAGCAAGTATGTTTCCCGTTTATACTAATTTGTAGTTATTATTACGCTTAGCAAATTTACCACACAAATGCATGGATCTAAACCGATGTTTGGGCTATGTTTTGTTGAATTATGAGAACGTTCATAATTTAGCTATTTTGTGCGGTTTTAATAGAGCAAGTTTGTTTCCCTTTTCTACTAACTTATAGCTATTATTTCGCTTAGCAAATTTATCTCTTAGTGACACATTCCCACGTGGACCGAGGTTACTTCGATTGGAGGAGTCAGCTAAACTCAGGACGGTGATTAGTGGAGGAGAGTGGCAGTGGCCCCCTATCACAGATTTTGAGTGTTTGGAAATCACACAAGCACTACCCACTATCCATGGAGGGGAGGACCGCATTATCTGGAGGTTCGACCATGGGCTTCCTACAGCTCAGACTCTTTATAAGCTTTTTGATCCGCCTGAACCGAAAGTAGACTGGTCTTCGCTACTTTCGGGATCCCTCAAGATTCCACGTCACTTATTCATCCTATGGCTTGCTATTCTTCGCAAGTTGGCTTCGATCGATAAACCATGGCTCGCCCACCTTGGCCCATGCATTCTGTGCAGCGAGGGAGTGATGGGGACACGTGGCCACTTATTTTTTCAGTGCAGATTTAGTCGACAGTGTCTAGCAGAAATTAAGAAAATAGTACAATTCTCGTGGCCCAATAGAGACTGGAAGATGGGTATTACATGGGCGTCCCGGAGGTGGAGGGGTAAGCACATTATTAACATGTCTTACCGAGCACAATTAGCATCATGTGTTTACCACCATGGCAGTAGTTATTATCGAGGATATCAGGCAGCGGATACATAGCATTACTTTACCTAGTTCAGTCAGTACACGATCTTTATTTAGACTTTGGCATATCCCTTGGCCTGTCGAGGAAGACACCAACTGATGACCACCATGTTGTACTGTACTACTATGTTATTTATGAAACTTACATTTACCCAAAAAAAAAATTATCTCACAAATGTATGGGTCTAAACCAACGTTTGGTTCAAGTTTCGTGGAATTCTGAAAATGTTCAAACTAGCTATTTGGCATGGTTTTATAAAAGCAAGTTTATTTCCCTTTTATACTAATTTATGATTATTGTTACGCTTAGCAAGTTTATCACACAAATGCATGGGTCTAGACCCACTTATAGGTCAAGTTTCATGGAATTTTGAGAATGTTCAGAATTTAGCTGTTCGGCACGATTTTTATTAAAAACAAGTCTGTTTCCCTTTTCTACTAATTTGAAGTTATTATTACCTTAGCAAATTTCCCACACAAATGCATGGGTCTAGTCTAACGTTTGGGTCAAATTTCGTGGAATTCTGAAAACATTCAAAATTTAGCTGTTTGGCACGGTTTTATTAAACCAAATTTGTTTCCCATTTATATTAACTTTTAGGTATTATTACGCTTAGCAAATTTACCACACAAAATGCATGGACCTACGTTTGGATCAGGTTTCGTGGAATTCTGAGAAGGTTCTAAATTTAGTTGTTTGGCACGGTTTTATTAAAAAACAAGTTTTATTCCCTTTTCTACTAATTTATAGTTATTATTACACTTAGCAAATTTACCACACAAATGCATGGGTATAGACCAACGTTTGGGTCAAGTTTCATGGAATTCTGAGAATGTTCAAAATTTAGCAGTTTGGCACGGTTTTATTAAAAACAAGTTTGTTTCCCTTTTCTACTAATTTGTAGTTATTATAACGCTTATCAAATTTACCACACAAAATAATGGGTCTAGTCCTACACTTGGGTCAAGTTTCGTTGAATTCTGAGAACGTTCTAAATTTAGCTGTTTTGTATGCTTTTTCTAAAGCAAGTTTGTTTTCCTTTTATAGTAACTTGTAGTAATTATTACGTTTAGCAAATTTTCACACAAATGCATGCGTCCAGACGAACGTATGGGTCAAGTATCGTGGAATTTTGAGAACGTTCAAAATTTAGCTGTTTGGCACGATTTTATTAAAACAAGTTTGCTTCTCTTTTCTACTAACTTGTAGTTATTATTATGCTTAGCAAATTTACCAAACAAACACATGGGTCCAAACCAACGTTTGGGTCAAGTTTCGTGAAATTATGAGAATATTCAAAATTTAGCTGTTTGACATTATTTTATTAAAGCAAGTTTTTTTGCCTTTTATACTAATTTGTAGTTATTATTACGGTTAGCAAATTTAGCACACAAATGCATGGTCCTGACCATCGTATAGGTCAAGTTTCGTTGAATTTTGAGAAAGTTCAAAATTTAGCTGTTTGACACGGTTTTATTAAAACAAGTTTGTTTCCTTTTCTACTAACTTGTAGTTATTATTACACTTAGCAAATTTACCACACAAATGCATGGATCTAAACCAATATTTGGGTCAAGTTTTGTGGAATTCTGTGAACGTTCAAATATTAGCTAATTGGCACGGTATAATTAAAGCAAGTTTGTTTCCCGTTTATACTAATTTGTAGTTATTATTACGCTTAGCAAATTTACCACACAAATGCATGGATCTAAACCAATGTTTGGGCTATGTTTTGTTGAATTATGAGAACGTTCATAATTTAGCTATTTTGTGCGGTTTTAATAGAGCATGTTTGTTTCCCTTTTCTACTAACTTATAGCTATTATTTCGCTTAGCAAATTTATCTCTTAGTGACACATTCCCACGTGGACCGAGGTTACTTCGATTGGAGGAGTCAGCTAAACTCAGGACGGTGATTAGTGGAGGAGAGTGGCAGTGGCCCCCTATCACAGATTTTGAGTGTTTGGAAATCACACAAGCACTACCCACTATCCATGGAGGGGAGGACCGCATTATCTGGAGGTTCGACCATGGGCTTCCTACAGCTCAGACTCTTTATAAGCTTTTTGATCCGCCTGAACCGAAAGTAGACTGGTCTTCGCTACTTTCGGGATCCCTCAAGATTCCACGTCACTTATTCATCCTATGGCTTGCTATTCTTCGCAAGTTGGCTTCGATCGATAAACCATGGCTAGCCCACCTTGGCCCATGCATTCTGTGCAGCGAGGGAGTGATGGGGACACGTGGCCACTTATTTTTTCAGTGCAGATTTAGTCGACAGTGTCTAGCAGAAATTAAGAAAATAGTACAATTCTCGTGGCCCAATAGAGACTGGAAGATGGGTATTACATGGGCGTCCCGGAGGTGGAGGGGTAAGCACATTATTAACATGTCTTACCGAGCACAATTAGCATCATGTGTTTACCACCATGGCAGTAGTTATTATCGAGGATATCAGGCAGCGGATACATAGCATTACTTTACCTAGTTCAGTCAGTACACGATCTTTATTTAGACTTTGGCATATCCCTTGGCCTGTCGAGGAAGACACCAACTGATGACCACCATGTTGTACTGTACTACTATGTTATTTATGAAACTTACATTTACCCAAAAAAAAAATTATCTCACAAATGTATGGGTCTAAACCAACGTTTGGTTCAAGTTTCGTGGAATTCTGAAAATGTTCAAACTAGCTATTTGGCATGGTTTTATAAAAGCAAGTTTATTTCCCTTTTATACTAATTTATGATTATTGTTACGCTTAGCAAGTTTATCACACAAATGCATGGGTCTAGACCCACTTATAGGTCAAGTTTCATGGAATTTTGAGAATGTTCAGAATTTAGCTGTTCGGCATGATTTTTATTAAAAACAAGTCTGTTTCCCTTTTCTACTAATTTGAAGTTATTATTACCTTAGCAAATTTCCCACACAAATGCATGGGTCTAGTCTAACGTTTGGGTCAAATTTCGTGGAATTCTGAAAACATTCAAAATTTAGCTGTTTGGCACGGTTTTATTAAACCAAATTTGTTTCCCATTTATATTAACTTTTAGGTATTATTACGCTTAGCAAATTTACCACACAAAATGCATGGACCTACGTTTGGATCAGGTTTCGTGGAATTCTGAGAAGGTTCTAAATTTAGTTGTTTGGCACGGTTTTATTAAAAAACAAGTTTTATTCCCTTTTCTACTAATTTATAGTTATTATTACACTTAGCAAATTTACCACACAAATGCATGGGTATAGACCAACGTTTGGGTCAAGTTTCATGGAATTCTGAGAATGTTCAAAATTTAGCAGTTTGGCACGGTTTTATTAAAAACAAGTTTGTTTCCCTTTTCTACTAATTTGTAGTTATTATAACGCTTATCAAATTTACCACACAAAATAATGGGTCTAGTCCTACACTTGGGTCAAGTTTCGTTGAATTCTGAGAACGTTCTAAATTTAGCTGTTTTGTATGCTTTTTCTAAAGCAAGTTTGTTTTCCTTTTATAGTAACTTGTAGTAATTATTACGTTTAGCAAATTTTCACACAAATGCATGCGTCCAGACGAACGTATGGGTCAAGTATCGTGGAATTTTGAGAACGTTCAAAATTTAGCTGTTTGGCACGATTTTATTAAAACAAGTTTGCTTCTCTTTTCTACTAACTTGTAGTTATTATTATGCTTAGCAAATTTACCAAACAAACACATGGGTCCAAACCAACGTTTGGGTCAAGTTTCGTGAAATTATGAGAATATTCAAAATTTAGCTGTTTGACATTATTTTATTAAAGCAAGTTTTTTTGCCTTTTATACTAATTTGTAGTTATTATTACGGTTAGCAAATTTAGCACACAAATGCATGGTCCTGACCATCGTATAGGTCAAGTTTCGTTGAATTTTGAGAAAGTTCAAAATTTAGCTGTTTGACACGGTTTTATTAAAACAAGTTTGTTTCCTTTTCTACTAACTTGTAGTTATTATTACACTTAGCAAATTTACCACACAAATGCATGGATCTAAACCAATATTTGGGTCAAGTTTTGTGGAATTCTGTGAACGTTCAAATATTAGCTAATTGGCACGGTATAATTAAAGCAAGTTTGTTTCCCGTTTATACTAATTTGTAGTTATTATTACGCTTAGCAAATTTACCACACAAATGCATGGATCTAAACCGATGTTTGGGCTATGTTTTGTTGAATTATGAGAACGTTCATAATTTAGCTATTTTGTGCGGTTTTAATAGAGCATGTTTGTTTCCCTTTTCTACTAACTTATAGCTATTATTTCGCTTAGCAAATTTATCTCTTAGTGACACATTCCCACGTGGACCGAGGTTACTTCGATTGGAGGAGTCAGCTAAACTCAGGACGGTGATTAGTGGAGGAGAGTGGCAGTGGCCCCCTATCACAGATTTTGAGTGTTTGGAAATCACACAAGCACTACCCACTATCCATGGAGGGGAGGACCGCATTATCTGGAGGTTCGACCATGGGCTTCCTACAGCTCAGACTCTTTATAAGCTTTTTGATCCGCCTGAACCGAAAGTAGACTGGTCTTCGCTACTTTCGGGATCCCTCAAGATTCCACGTCACTTATTCATCCTATGGCTTGCTATTCTTCGCAAGTTGGCTTCGATCGATAAACCATGGCTAGCCCACCTTGGCCCATGCATTCTGTGCAGCGAGGGAGTGATGGGGACACGTGGCCACTTATTTTTTCAGTGCAGATTTAGTCGACAGTGTCTAGCAGAAATTAAGAAAATAGTACAATTCTCGTGGCCCAATAGAGACTGGAAGATGGGTATTACATGGGCGTCCCGGAGGTGGAGGGGTAAGCACATTATTAACATGTCTTACCGAGCACAATTAGCATCATGTGTTTACCACCATGGCAGTAGTTATTATCGAGGATATCAGGCAGCGGATACATAGCATTACTTTACCTAGTTCAGTCAGTACACGATCTTTATTTAGACTTTGGCATATCCCTTGGCCTGTCGAGGAAGACACCAACTGATGACCACCATGTTGTACTGTACTACTATGTTATTTATGAAACTTACATTTACCCAAAAAAAAAATTATCTCACAAATGTATGGGTCTAAACCAACGTTTGGTTCAAGTTTCGTGGAATTCTGAAAATGTTCAAACTAGCTATTTGGCATGGTTTTATAAAAGCAAGTTTATTTCCCTTTTATACTAATTTATGATTATTGTTACGCTTAGCAAGTTTATCACACAAATGCATGGGTCTAGACCCACTTATAGGTCAAGTTTCATGGAATTTTGAGAATGTTCAGAATTTAGCTGTTCGGCACGATTTTTATTAAAAACAAGTCTGTTTCCCTTTTCTACTAATTTGAAGTTATTATTACCTTAGCAAATTTCCCACACAAATGCATGGGTCTAGTCTAACGTTTGGGTCAAATTTCGTGGAATTCTGAAAACATTCAAAATTTAGCTGTTTGGCACGGTTTTATTAAACCAAATTTGTTTCCCATTTATATTAACTTTTAGGTATTATTACGCTTAGCAAATTTACCACACAAAATGCATGGACCTACGTTTGGATCAGGTTTCGTGGAATTCTGAGAAGGTTCTAAATTTAGTTGTTTGGCACGGTTTTATTAAAAAACAAGTTTTATTCCCTTTTCTACTAATTTATAGTTATTATTACACTTAGCAAATTTACCACACAAATGCATGGGTATAGACCAACGTTTGGGTCAAGTTTCATGGAATTCTGAGAATGTTCAAAATTTAGCAGTTTGGCACGGTTTTATTAAAAACAAGTTTGTTTCCCTTTTCTACTAATTTGTAGTTATTATAACGCTTATCAAATTTACCACACAAAATAATGGGTCTAGTCCTACACTTGGGTCAAGTTTCGTTGAATTCTGAGAACGTTCTAAATTTAGCTGTTTTGTATGCTTTTTCTAAAGCAAGTTTGTTTTCCTTTTATAGTAACTTGTAGTAATTATTACGTTTAGCAAATTTTCACACAAATGCATGCGTCCAGACGAACGTATGGGTCAAGTATCGTGGAATTTTGAGAACGTTCAAAATTTAGCTGTTTGGCACGATTTTATTAAAACAAGTTTGCTTCTCTTTTCTACTAACTTGTAGTTATTATTATGCTTAGCAAATTTACCAAACAAACACATGGGTCCAAACCAACGTTTGGGTCAAGTTTCGTGAAATTATGAGAATATTCAAAATTTAGCTGTTTGACATTATTTTATTAAAGCAAGTTTTTTTGCCTTTTATACTAATTTGTAGTTATTATTACGGTTAGCAAATTTAGCACACAAATGCATGGTCCTGACCATCGTATAGGTCAAGTTTCGTTGAATTTTGAGAAAGTTCAAAATTTAGCTGTTTGACACGGTTTTATTAAAACAAATTTGTTTCCTTTTCTACTAACTTGTAGTTATTATTACACTTAGCAAATTTACCACACAAATGCATGGATCTAAACCAATATTTGGGTCAAGTTTTGTGGAATTCTGTGAACGTTCAAATATTAGCTAATTGGCACGGTATAATTAAAGCAAGTTTGTTTCCCGTTTATACTAATTTGTAGTTATTATTACGCTTAGCAAATTTACCACACAAATGCATGGATCTAAACCAATGTTTGGGCTATGTTTTGTTGAATTATGAGAACGTTCATAATTTAGCTATTTTGTGCGGTTTTAATAGAGCAAGTTTGTTTCCCTTTTCTACTAACTTATAGCTATTATTTCGCTTAGCAAATTTATCTCTTAGTGACACATTCCCACGTGGACCGAGGTTACTTCGATTGGAGGAGTCAGCTAAACTCAGGACGGTGATTAGTGGAGGAGAGTGGCAGTGGCCCCCTATCACAGATTTTGAGTGTTTGGAAATCACACAAGCACTACCCACTATCCATGGAGGGGAGGACCGCATTATCTGGAGGTTCGACCATGGGCTTCCTACAGCTCAGACTCTTTATAAGCTTTTTGATCCGCCTGAACCGAAAGTAGACTGGTCTTCGCTACTTTCGGGATCCCTCAAGATTCCACGTCACTTATTCATCCTATGGCTTGCTATTCTTCGCAAGTTGGCTTCGATCGATAAACCATGGCTAGCCCACCTTGGCCCATGCATTCTGTGCAGCGAGGGAGTGATGGGGACACGTGGCCACTTATTTTTTCAGTGAAGATTTAGTCGACAGTGTCTAGCAGAAATTAAGAAAATAGTACAATTCTCGTGGCCCAATAGAGACTGGAAGATGGGTATTACATGGGCGTCCCGGAGGTGGAGGGGTAAGCACATTATTAACATGTCTTACCGAGCACAATTAGCATCATGTGTTTACCACCATGGCAGTAGTTATTATCGAGGATATCAGGCAGCGGATACATAGCATTACTTTACCTAGTTCAGTCAGTACACGATCTTTATTTAGACTTTGGCATATCCCTTGGCCTGTCGAGGAAGACACCAACTGATGACCACCATGTTGTACTGTACTACTATGTTATTTATGAAACTTACATTTACCCAAAAAAAAAATTATCTCACAAATGTATGGGTCTAAACCAACGTTTGGTTCAAGTTTCGTGGAATTCTGAAAATGTTCAAACTAGCTATTTGGCATGGTTTTATAAAAGCAAGTTTATTTCCCTTTTATACTAATTTATGATTATTGTTACGCTTAGCAAGTTTATCACACAAATGCATGGGTCTAGACCCACTTATAGGTCAAGTTTCATGGAATTTTGAGAACGTTCCGAATTTAGCTGTTCGGCACGGTTTTTATTAAAAACAAGTTTGTTTCCCTTTTCTACTAATTTGAAGTTATTATTACCTTAGCAAATTTCCCACACAAATGCATGGGTCTAGTCTAACGTTTGGGTCAAGTTTCGTGGAATTCTGAAAACATTCAAAATTTAGCTGTTTGGCACGGTTTTATTAAACCAAATTTGTTTCCCATTTATATTAACTTTTAGGTATTATTACGCTTAGCAAATTTACCACACAAAATGCATGGACCTACGTTTGGATCAGGTTTCGTGGAATTCTGAGAAGGTTCTAAATTTAGTTGTTTGGCACGGTTTTATTAAAAAACAAGTTTTATTCCCTTTTCTACTAATTTGTAGTTATTATTACACTTAGCAAATTTACCACACAAATGCATGGGTATAGACCAACGTTTGGGTCAAGTTTCGTGGAATTTTGAGAATGTTCAAAATTTAGCAGTTTGGCACGGTTTTATTAAAAACAAGTTTGTTTCCCTTTTCTACTAATTTGTAGTTATTATAACGCTTATCAAATTTACCACACAAAATAATGGGTCTAGTCCTACACTTGGGTCAAGTTTCGTTGAATTCTGAGAACGTTCTAAATTTAGCTGTTTTGTATGCTTTTTCTAAAGCAAGTTTGTTTTCCTTTTATAGTAACTTGTAGTAATTATTACGTTTAGCAAATTTTCACACAAATGCATGCGTCCAGACGAACGTATGGGTCAAGTATCGTGGAATTTTGAGAACGTTCAAAATTTAGCTGTTTGGCACGATTTTATTAAAACAAGTTTGCTTCTCTTTTCTACTAACTTGTAGTTATTATTATGCTTAGCAAATTTACCAAACAAACACATGGGTCCAAACCAACGTTTGGGTCAAGTTTCGTGAAATTATGAGAATATTCAAAATTTAGCTGTTTGACATTATTTTATTAAAGCAAGTTTTTTTGCCTTTTATACTAATTTGTAGTTATTATTACGGTTAGCAAATTTAGCACACAAATGCATGGTCCTGACCATCGTATAGGTCAAGTTTCGTTGAATTTTGAGAAAGTTCAAAATTTAGCTGTTTGACACGGTTTTATTAAAACAAGTTTGTTTCCTTTTCTACTAACTTGTAGTTATTATTACACTTAGCAAATTTACCACACAAATGCATGGATCTAAACCAATATTTGGGTCAAGTTTTGTGGAATTCTGTGAACGTTCAAATATTAGCTAATTGGCACGGTATAATTAAAGCAAGTTTGTTTCCCGTTTATACTAATTTGTAGTTATTATTACGCTTAGCAAATTTACCACACAAATGCATGGATCTAAACCAATGTTTGGGCTATGTTTTGTTGAATTATGAGAACGTTCATAATTTAGCTATTTTGTGCGGTTTTAATAGAGCAAGTTTGTTTCCCTTTTCTACTAACTTATAGCTATTATTTCGCTTAGCAAATTTATCTCTTAGTGACACATTCCCACGTGGACCGAGGTTACTTCGATTGGAGGAGTCAGCTAAACTCAGGACGGTGATTAGTGGAGGAGAGTGGCAGTGGCCCCCTATCACAGATTTTGAGTGTTTGGAAATCACACAAGCACTACCCACTATCCATGGAGGGGAGGACCGCATTATCTGGAGGTTCGACCATGGGCTTCCTACAGCTCAGACTCTTTATAAGCTTTTTGATCCGCCTGAACCGAAAGTAGACTGGTCTTCGCTACTTTCGGGATCCCTCAAGATTCCACGTCACTTATTCATCCTATGGCTTGCTATTCTTCGCAAGTTGGCTTCGATCGATAAACCATGGCTAGCCCACCATGGCCCATGCATTCTGTGCAGCGAGGGAGTGATGGGGACACATGGCCACTTATTTTTTCAGTGCAGATTTAGTCGACAGTGTCTAGCAGAAATTCAGAAAATAGTACAATTCTCGTGGCCCAATAGAGACTGGAAGATGGGTATTACATGGGCGTCTCGGAGGTGGAGGGGTAAGCACATTATTAACATGTCTTACCGAGCACTATTAGCATCATGTGTTTACCACCATGGCAGTAGTTATTATCGAGGATATCAGGCAGCGGATACATAGCATTACTTTACCTAGTTCAGTCAGTACACGATCTTTATTTAGACTTTGGCATATCCCTTGGCCTGTCGAGGAAGACACCAACTGATGACCACCATGTTGTCAGTTGTACTACTATGTTATTTATGAAACTTACATTTACCCAAAAAAAAAATTATCTCACAAATGTATGGGTCTAAACCAACGTTTGGTTCAAGTTTCGTGGAATTCTGAAAATGTTCAAACTAGCTATTTGGCATGGTTTTATAAAAGCAAGTTTATTTCCCTTTTATACTAATTTATGATTATTGTTACGCTTAGCAAGTTTATCACACAAATGCATGGGTCTAGACCCACTTATAGGTCAAGTTTCATGGAATTTTGAGAATGTTCAGAATTTAGCTGTTCGGCACGATTTTTATTAAAAACAAGTCTGTTTCCCTTTTCTACTAATTTGAAGTTATTATTACCTTAGCAAATTTCCCACACAAATGCATGGGTCTAGTCTAACGTTTGGGTCAAATTTCGTGGAATTCTGAAAACATTCAAAATTTAGCTGTTTGGCACGGTTTTATTAAACCAAATTTGTTTCCCATTTATATTAACTTTTAGGTATTATTACGCTTAGCAAATTTACCACACAAAATGCATGGACCTACGTTTGGATCAGGTTTCGTGGAATTCTGAGAAGGTTCTAAATTTAGTTGTTTGGCACGGTTTTATTAAAAAACAAGTTTTATTCCCTTTTCTACTAATTTGTAGTTATTATTACACTTAGCAAATTTACCACACAAATGCATGGGTATAGACCAACGTTTGGGTCAAGTTTCGTGGAATTTTGAGAATGTTCAAAATTTAGCAGTTTGGCACGGTTTTATTAAAAACAAGTTTGTTTCCCTTTTCTACTAATTTGTAGTTATTATAACGCTTATCAAATTTACCAAACAAAATAATGGGTCTAGTCCTACACTTGGGTCAAGTTTCGTTGAATTCTGAGAACGTTCTAAATTTAGCTGTTTTGTATGCTTTTTCTAAAGCAAGTTTGTTTTTCTTTTATAGTAACTTGTAGTAATTATTACGTTTAGCAAATTTTCACACAAATGCATGCGTCCAGACGAACGTATGGGTCAAGTATCGTGGAATTTTGAGAACGTTCAAAATTTAGCTGTTTGGCACGATTTTATTAAAACAAGTTTGCTTCTCTTTTCTACTAACTTGTAGTTATTATTATGCTTAGCAAATTTACCAAACAAACACATGGGTCCAAACCAACGTTTGGGTCAAGTTTCGTGAAATTATGAGAATATTCAAAATTTAGCTGTTTGACATTATTTTATTAAAGCAAGTTTTTTTGCCTTTTATACTAATTTGTAGTTATTATTACGGTTAGCAAATTTAGCACACAAATGCATGGTCCTGACCATCGTATAGGTCAAGTTTCGTTGAATTTTGAGAAAGTTCAAAATTTAGCTGTTTGACACGGTTTTATTAAAACAAGTTTGTTTCCTTTTCTACTAACTTGTAGTTATTATTACACTTAGCAAATTTACCACACAAATGCATGGATCTAAACCAATATTTGGGTCAAGTTTTGTGGAATTCTGTGAACGTTCAAATATTAGCTAATTGGCACGGTATAATTAAAGCAAGTTTGTTTCCCGTTTATACTAATTTATAGTTATTATTACGCTTAGCAAATTTACCACACAAATGCATGGGTCTAAACCAATGTTTGGGCTATGTTTTGTTGAATTATGAGAACGTTCATAATTTAGCTATTTTGTGCGGTTTTAATAGAGCAAGTTTGTTTCCCTTTTCTACTAACTTATAGCTATTATTTCGCTTAGCAAATTTATCTCTTAGTGACACATTCCCACGTGGACCGAGGTTACTTCGATTGGAGGAGTCAGCTAAACTCAGTACGGTGATTAGTGGAGGAGAGTGGCAGTGGCCCCCTATCACAGATTTTGAGTGTTTGGAAATCACACAAGCACTACCCACTATCCATGGAGGGGAGGACCGCATTATCTGGAGGTTCGACCATGGGCTTCCTACAGCTCAGACTCTTTATAAGCTTTTTGATCCGCCTGAACCGAAAGTAGACTGGTCTTCGCTACTTTCGGGATCCCTCAAGATTCCACGTCACTTATTCATCCTATGGCTTGCTATTCTTGGCAAGTTGGCTTCGATCGATAAACCATGGCTAGCCCACCATGGCCCATGCATTCTGTGCAGCGAGGGAGTGATGGGGACACATGGCCACTTATTTTTTCAGTGCAGATTTAGTCGACAGTGTCTAGCAGAAATTCAGAAAATAGTACAATTCTCGTGGCCCAATAGAGACTGGAAGATGGGTATTACATGGGCGTCTCGGAGGTGGAGGGGTAAGCACATTATTAACATGTCTTACCGAGCACTATTAGCATCATGTGTTTACCACCATGGCAGTAGTTATTATCGAGGATATCAGGCAGCGGATACATAGCATTACTTTACCTAGTTCAGTCAGTACACGATCTTTATTTAGACTTTGGCATATCCCTTGGCCTGTCGAGAAAGACACCAACTGATGACCACCATGTTGTCAGTTGTACTACTATGTTATTTATGAAACTTACATTTACCCAAAAAAAAAATTATCTCACAAATGTATGGGTCTAAACCAACGTTTGGTTCAAGTTTCGTGGAATTCTGAAAATGTTCAAACTAGCTATTTGGCATGGTTTTATAAAAGCAAGTTTATTTCCCTTTTATACTAATTTATGATTATTGTTACGCTTAGCAAGTTTATCACACAAATGCATGGGTCTAGACCCACTTATAGGTCAAGTTTCATGGAATTTTGAGAACGTTCAGAATTTAGCTGTTCGGCACGGTTTTTATTAAAAACAAGTTTGTTTCCCTTTTCTACTAATTTGAAGTTATTATTACCTTAGCAAATTTCCCACACAAATGCATGGGTCTAGTCTAACGTTTGGGTCAAGTTTCGTGGAATTCTGAAAACATTCAAAATTTAGCTGTTTGGCACGATTTTATTAAACCAAATTTGTTTCCCATTTATATTAACTTTTAGGTATTATTACGCTTAGCAAATTTACCACACAAAATGCATGGACCTACGTTTGGATCAGGTTTCGTGGAATTCTGAGAAGGTTCTAAATTTAGTTGTTTGGCACGGTTTTATTAAAAAACAAGTTTTATTCCCTTTTCTACTAATTTGTAGTTATTATTACACTTAGCAAATTTACCACACAAATGCATGGGTATAGACCAACGTTTGGGTCAAGTTTCGTGGAATTTTGAGAATGTTCAAAATTTAGCAGTTTGGCACGGTTTTATTAAAAACAAGTTTGTTTCCCTTTTCTACTAATTTGTAGTTATTATAACGCTTATCAAATTTACCAAACAAAATAATGGGTCTAGTCCTACACTTGGGTCAAGTTTCGTTGAATTCTGAGAACGTTCTAAATTTAGCTGTTTTGTATGCTTTTTCTAAAGCAAGTTTGTTTTCCTTTTATAGTAACTTGTAGTAATTATTACGTTTAGCAAATTTTCACACAAATGCATGCGTCCAGACGAACGTATGGGTCAAGTATCGTGGAATTTTGAGAACGTTCAAAATTTAGCTGTTTGGCACGATTTTATTAAAACAAGTTTGCTTCTCTTTTCTACTAACTTGTAGTTATTATTATGCTTAGCAAATTTACCAAACAAACACATGGGTCCAAACCAACGTTTGGGTCAAGTTTCGTGAAATTATGAGAATATTCAAAATTTAGCTGTTTGACATTATTTTATTAAAGCAAGTTTTTTTGCCTTTTATACTAATTTGTAGTTATTATTACGGTTAGCAAATTTAGCACACAAATGCATGGTCCTGACCATCGTATAGGTCAAGTTTCGTTGAATTTTGAGAAAGTTCAAAATTTAGCTGTTTGACACGGTTTTATTAAAACAAGTTTGTTTCCTTTTCTACTAACTTGTAGTTATTATTACACTTAGCAAATTTACCACACAAATGCATGGATCTAAACCAATATTTGGGTCAAGTTTTGTGGAATTCTGTGAACGTTCAAATATTAGCTAATTGGCACGGTATAATTAAAGCAAGTTTGTTTCCCGTTTATACTAATTTATAGTTATTATTACGCTTAGCAAATTTACCACACAAATGCATGGGTCTAAACCAATGTTTGGGCTATGTTTTGTTGAATTATGAGAACGTTCATAATTTAGCTATTTTGTGCGGTTTTAATAGAGCAAGTTTGTTTCCCTTTTCTACTAACTTATAGCTATTATTTCGCTTAGCAAATTTATCTCTTAGTGACACATTCCCACGTGGACCGAGGTTACTTCGATTGGAGGAGTCAGCTAAACTCAGTACGGTGATTAGTGGAGGAGAGTGGCAGTGGCCCCCTATCACAGATTTTGAGTGTTTGGAAATCACACAAGCACTACCCACTATCCATGGAGGGGAGGACCGCATTATCTGGAGGTTCGACCATGGGCTTCCTACAGCTCAGACTCTTTATAAGCTTTTTGATCCGCCTGAACCGAAAGTAGACTGGTCTTCGCTACTTTCGGGATCCCTCAAGATTCCACGTCACTTATTCATCCTATGGCTTGCTATTCTTGGCAAGTTGGCTTCGATCGATAAACCATGGCTAGCCCACCATGGCCCATGCATTCTGTGCAGCGAGGGAGTGATGGGGACACATGGCCACTTATTTTTTCAGTGCAGATTTAGTCGACAGTGTCTAGCAGAAATTCAGAAAATAGTACAATTCTCGTGGCCCAATAGAGACTGGAAGATGGGTATTACATGGGCGTCTCGGAGGTGGAGGGGTAAGCACATTATTAACATGTCTTACCGAGCACTATTAGCATCATGTGTTTACCACCATGGCAGTAGTTATTATCGAGGATATCAGGCAGCGGATACATAGCATTACTTTACCTAGTTCAGTCAGTACACGATCTTTATTTAGACTTTGGCATATCCCTTGGCCTGTCGAGAAAGACACCAACTGATGACCACCATGTTGTCAGTTGTACTACTATGTTATTTATGAAACTTACATTTACCCAAAAAAAAAATTATCTCACAAATGTATGGGTCTAAACCAACGTTTGGTTCAAGTTTCGTGGAATTCTGAAAATGTTCAAACTAGCTATTTGGCATGGTTTTATAAAAGCAAGTTTATTTCCCTTTTATACTAATTTATGATTATTGTTACGCTTAGCAAGTTTATCACACAAATGCATGGGTCTAGACCCACTTATAGGTCAAGTTTCATGGAATTTTGAGAACGTTCAGAATTTAGCTGTTCGGCACGGTTTTTATTAAAAACAAGTTTGTTTCCCTTTTCTACTAATTTGAAGTTATTATTACCTTAGCAAATTTCCCACACAAATGCATGGGTCTAGTCTAACGTTTGGGTCAAGTTTCGTGGAATTCTGAAAACATTCAAAATTTAGCTGTTTGGCACGATTTTATTAAACCAAATTTGTTTCCCATTTATATTAACTTTTAGGTATTATTACGCTTAGCAAATTTACCACACAAAATGCATGGACCTACGTTTGGATCAGGTTTCGTGGAATTCTGAGAAGGTTCTAAATTTAGTTGTTTGGCACGGTTTTATTAAAAAACAAGTTTTATTCCCTTTTCTACTAATTTGTAGTTATTATTACACTTAGCAAATTTACCACACAAATGCATGGGTATAGACCAACGTTTGGGTCAAGTTTCGTGGAATTTTGAGAATGTTCAAAATTTAGCAGTTTGGCACGGTTTTATTAAAAACAAGTTTGTTTCCCTTTTCTACTAATTTGTAGTTATTATAACGCTTATCAAATTTACCAAACAAAATAATGGGTCTAGTCCTACACTTGGGTCAAGTTTCGTTGAATTCTGAGAACGTTCTAAATTTAGCTGTTTTGTATGCTTTTTCTAAAGCAAGTTTGTTTTCCTTTTATAGTAGCTTGTAGTAATTATTACGTTTAGCAAATTTTCACACAAATGCATGCGTCCAGACGAACGTATGGGTCAAGTATCGTGGAATTTTGAGAACGTTCAAAATTTAGCTGTTTGGCACGATTTTATTAAAACAAGTTTGCTTCTCTTTTCTACTAACTTGTAGTTATTATTATGCTTAGCAAATTTACCAAACAAACACATGGGTCCAAACCAACGTTTGGGTCAAGTTTCGTGAAATTATGAGAATATTCAAAATTTAGCTGTTTGACATTATTTTATTAAAGCAAGTTTTTTTGCCTTTTATACTAATTTGTAGTTATTATTACGGTTAGCAAATTTAGCACACAAATGCATGGTCCTGACCATCGTATAGGTCAAGTTTCGTTGAATTTTGAGAAAGTTCAAAATTTAGCTGTTTGACACGGTTTTATTAAAACAAGTTTGTTTCCTTTTCTACTAACTTGTAGTTATTATTACACTTAGCAAATTTACCACACAAATGCATGGATCTAAACCAATATTTGGGTCAAGTTTTGTGGAATTCTGTGAACGTTCAAATATTAGCTAATTGGCACGGTATAATTAAAGCAAGTTTGTTTCCCGTTTATACTAATTTATAGTTATTATTACGCTTAGCAAATTTACCACACAAATGCATGGGTCTAAACCAATGTTTGGGCTATGTTTTGTTGAATTATGAGAACGTTCATAATTTAGCTATTTTGTGCGGTTTTAATAGAGCAAGTTTGTTTCCCTTTTCTACTAACTTATAGCTATTATTTCGCTTAGCAAATTTATCTCTTAGTGACACATTCCCACGTGGACCGAGGTTACTTCGATTGGAGGAGTCAGCTAAACTCAGTACGGTGATTAGTGGAGGAGAGTGGCAGTGGCCCCCTATCACAGATTTTGAGTGTTTGGAAATCACACAAGCACTACCCACTATCCATGGAGGGGAGGACCGCATTATCTGGAGGTTCGACCATGGGCTTCCTACAGCTCAGACTCTTTATAAGCTTTTTGATCCGCCTGAACCGAAAGTAGACTGGTCTTCGCTACTTTCGGGATCCCTCAAGATTCCACGTCACTTATTCATCCTATGGCTTGCTATTCTTGGCAAGTTGGCTTCGATCGATAAACCATGGCTAGCCCACCATGGCCCATGCATTCTGTGCAGCGAGGGAGTGATGGGGACACATGGCCACTTATTTTTTCAGTGCAGATTTAGTCGACAGTGTCTAGCAGAAATTCAGAAAATAGTACAATTCTCGTGGCCCAATAGAGACTGGAAGATGGGTATTACATGGGCGTCTCGGAGGTGGAGGGGTAAGCACATTATTAACATGTCTTACCGAGCACTATTAGCATCATGTGTTTACCACCATGGCAGTAGTTATTATCGAGGATATCAGGCAGCGGATACATAGCATTACTTTACCTAGTTCAGTCAGTACACGATCTTTATTTAGACTTTGGCATATCCCTTGGCCTGTCGAGAAAGACACCAACTGATGACCACCATGTTGTCAGTTGTACTACTATGTTATTTATGAAACTTACATTTACCCAAAAAAAAAATTATCTCACAAATGTATGGGTCTAAACCAACGTTTGGTTCAAGTTTCGTGGAATTCTGAAAATGTTCAAACTAGCTATTTGGCATGGTTTTATAAAAGCAAGTTTATTTCCCTTTTATACTAATTTATGATTATTGTTACGCTTAGCAAGTTTATCACACAAATGCATGGGTCTAGACCCACTTATAGGTCAAGTTTCATGGAATTTTGAGAACGTTCAGAATTTAGCTGTTCGGCACGGTTTTTATTAAAAACAAGTTTGTTTCCCTTTTCTACTAATTTGAAGTTATTATTACCTTAGCAAATTTCCCACACAAATGCATGGGTCTAGTCTAACGTTTGGGTCAAGTTTCGTGGAATTCTGAAAACATTCAAAATTTAGCTGTTTGGCACGGTTTTATTAAACCAAATTTGTTTCCCATTTATATTAACTTTTAGGTATTATTACGCTTAGCAAATTTACCACACAAAATGCATGGACCTACGTTTGGATCAGGTTTCGTGGAATTCTGAGAAGGTTCTAAATTTAGTTGTTTGGCACGGTTTTATTAAAAAACAAGTTTTATTCCCTTTTCTACTAATTTGTAGTTATTATTACACTTAGCAAATTTACCACACAAATGCATGGGTATAGACCAACGTTTGGGTCAAGTTTCGTGGAATTTTGAGAATGTTCAAAATTTAGCAGTTTGGCACGGTTTTATTAAAAACAAGTTTGTTTCCCTTTTCTACTAATTTGTAGTTATTATAACGCTTATCAAATTTACCAAACAAAATAATGGGTCTAGTCCTACACTTGGGTCAAGTTTCGTTGAATTCTGAGAACGTTCTAAATTTAGCTGTTTTGTATGCTTTTTCTAAAGCAAGTTTGTTTTCCTTTTATAGTAACTTGTAGTAATTATTACGTTTAGCAAATTTTCACACAAATGCATGCGTCCAGACGAACGTATGGGTCAAGTATCGTGGAATTTTGAGAACGTTCAAAATTTAGCTGTTTGGCACGATTTTATTAAAACAAGTTTGCTTCTCTTTTCTACTAACTTGTAGTTATTATTATGCTTAGCAAATTTACCAAACAAACACATGGGTCCAAACCAACGTTTGGGTCAAGTTTCGTGAAATTATGAGAATATTCAAAATTTAGCTGTTTGACATTATTTTATTAAAGCAAGTTTTTTTGCCTTTTATACTAATTTGTAGTTATTATTACGGTTAGCAAATTTAGCACACAAATGCATGGTCCTGACCATCGTATAGGTCAAGTTTCGTTGAATTTTGAGAAAGTTCAAAATTTAGCTGTTTGACACGGTTTTATTAAAACAAGTTTGTTTCCTTTTCTACTAACTTGTAGTTATTATTACACTTAGCAAATTTACCACACAAATGCATGGATCTAAACCAATATTTGGGTCAAGTTTTGTGGAATTCTGTGAACGTTCAAATATTAGCTAATTGGCACGGTATAATTAAAGCAAGTTTGTTTCCCGTTTATACTAATTTATAGTTATTATTACGCTTAGCAAATTTACCACACAAATGCATGGGTCTAAACCAATGTTTGGGCTATGTTTTGTTGAATTATGAGAACGTTCATAATTTAGCTATTTTGTGCGGTTTTAATAGAGCAAGTTTGTTTCCCTTTTCTACTAACTTATAGCTATTATTTCGCTTAGCAAATTTATCTCTTAGTGACACATTCCCACGTGGACCGAGGTTACTTCGATTGGAGGAGTCAGCTAAACTCAGTACGGTGATTAGTGGAGGAGAGTGGCAGTGGCCCCCTATCACAGATTTTGAGTGTTTGGAAATCACACAAGCACTACCCACTATCCATGGAGGGGAGGACCGCATTATCTGGAGGTTCGACCATGGGCTTCCTACAGCTCAGACTCTTTATAAGCTTTTTGATCCGCCTGAACCGAAAGTAGACTGGTCTTCGCTACTTTCGGGATCCCTCAAGATTCCACGTCACTTATTCATCCTATGGCTTGCTATTCTTGGCAAGTTGGCTTCGATCGATAAACCATGGCTAGCCCACCATGGCCCATGCATTCTGTGCAGCGAGGGAGTGATGGGGACACATGGCCACTTATTTTTTCAGTGCAGATTTAGTCGACAGTGTCTAGCAGAAATTCAGAAAATAGTACAATTCTCGTGGCCCAATAGAGACTGGAAGATGGGTATTACATGGGCGTCTCGGAGGTGGAGGGGTAAGCACATTATTAACATGTCTTACCGAGCACTATTAGCATCATGTGTTTACCACCATGGCAGTAGTTATTATCGAGGATATCAGGCAGCGGATACATAGCATTACTTTACCTAGTTCAGTCAGTACACGATCTTTATTTAGACTTTGGCATATCCCTTGGCCTGTCGAGAAAGACACCAACTGATGACCACCATGTTGTCAGTTGTACTACTATGTTATTTATGAAACTTACATTTACCCAAAAAAAAAATTATCTCACAAATGTATGGGTCTAAACCAACGTTTGGTTCAAGTTTCGTGGAATTCTGAAAATGTTCAAACTAGCTATTTGGCATGGTTTTATAAAAGCAAGTTTATTTCCCTTTTATACTAATTTATGATTATTGTTACGCTTAGCAAGTTTATCACACAAATGCATGGGTCTAGACCCACTTATAGGTCAAGTTTCATGGAATTTTGAGAACGTTCAGAATTTAGCTGTTCGGCACGGTTTTTATTAAAAACAAGTTTGTTTCCCTTTTCTACTAATTTGAAGTTATTATTACCTTAGCAAATTTCCCACACAAATGCATGGGTCTAGTCTAACGTTTGGGTCAAGTTTCGTGGAATTCTGAAAACATTCAAAATTTAGCTGTTTGGCACGGTTTTATTAAACCAAATTTGTTTCCCATTTATATTAACTTTTAGGTATTATTACGCTTAGCAAATTTACCACACAAAATGCATGGACCTACGTTTGGATCAGGTTTCGTGGAATTCTGAGAAGGTTCTAAATTTAGTTGTTTGGCACGGTTTTATTAAAAAACAAGTTTTATTCCCTTTTCTACTAATTTGTAGTTATTATTACACTTAGCAAATTTACCACACAAATGCATGGGTATAGACCAACGTTTGGGTCAAGTTTCGTGGAATTTTGAGAATGTTCAAAATTTAGCAGTTTGGCACGGTTTTATTAAAAACAAGTTTGTTTCCCTTTTCTACTAATTTGTAGTTATTATAACGCTTATCAAATTTACCACACAAAATAATGGGTCTAGTCCTACACTTGGGTCAAGTTTCGTTGAATTCTGAGAACGTTCTAAATTTAGCTGTTTTGTATGCTTTTTCTAAAGCAAGTTTGTTTTCCTTTTATAGTAACTTGTAGTAATTATTACGTTTAGCAAATTTTCACACAAATGCATGCGTCCAGACGAACGTATGGGTCAAGTATCGTGGAATTTTGAGAACGTTCAAAATTTAGCTGTTTGGCACGATTTTATTAAAACAAGTTTGCTTCTCTTTTCTACTAACTTGTAGTTATTATTATGCTTAGCAAATTTACCAAACAAACACATGGGTCCAAACCAACGTTTGGGTCAAGTTTCGTGAAATTATGAGAATATTCAAAATTTAGCTGTTTGACATTATTTTATTAAAGCAAGTTTTTTTGCCTTTTATACTAATTTGTAGTTATTATTACGGTTAGCAAATTTAGCACACAAATGGATGGTCCTGACCATCGTATAGGTCAAGTTTCGTTGAATTTTGAGAAAGTTCAAAATTTAGCTGTTTGACACGGTTTTATTAAAACAAGTTTGTTTCCTTTTCTACTAACTTGTAGTTATTATTACACTTAGCAAATTTACCACACAAATGCATGGATCTAAACCAATATTTGGGTCAAGTTTTGTGGAATTCTGTGAACGTTCAAATATTAGCTAATTGGCACGGTATAATTAAAGCAAGTTTGTTTCCCGTTTATACTAATTTATAGTTATTATTACGCTTAGCAAATTTACCACACAAATGCATGGGTCTAAACCAATGTTTGGGCTATGTTTTGTTGAATTATGAGAACGTTCATAATTTAGCTATTTTGTGCGGTTTTAATAGAGCAAGTTTGTTTCCCTTTTCTACTAACTTATAGCTATTATTTCGCTTAGCAAATTTATCTCTTAGTGACACATTCCCACGTGGACCGAGGTTACTTCGATTGGAGGAGTCAGCTAAACTCAGTACGGTGATTAGTGGAGGAGAGTGGCAGTGGCCCCCTATCACAGATTTTGAGTGTTTGGAAATCACACAAGCACTACCCACTATCCATGGAGGGGAGGACCGCATTATCTGGAGGTTCGACCATGGGCTTCCTACAGCTCAGACTCTTTATAAGCTTTTTGATCCGCCTGAACCGAAAGTAGACTGGTCTTCGCTACTTTCGGGATCCCTCAAGATTCCACGTCACTTATTCATCCTATGGCTTGCTATTCTTGGCAAGTTGGCTTCGATCGATAAACCATGGCTAGCCCACCATGGCCCATGCATTCTGTGCAGCGAGGGAGTGATGGGGACACATGGCCACTTATTTTTTCAGTGCAGATTTAGTCGACAGTGTCTAGCAGAAATTCAGAAAATAGTACAATTCTCGTGGCCCAATAGAGACTGGAAGATGGGTATTACATGGGCGTCTCGGAGGTGGAGGGGTAAGCACATTATTAACATGTCTTACCGAGCACTATTAGCATCATGTGTTTACCACCATGGCAGTAGTTATTATCGAGGATATCAGGCAGCGGATACATAGCATTACTTTACCTAGTTCAGTCAGTACACGACCTTTATTTAGACTTTGGCATATCCCTTGGCCTGTCGAGGAAGACACCAACTGATGACCACCATGTTGTACTGTACTACTATGTTATTTATGAAACTTACATTTACCCAAAAAAAAAAATTATCTCACAAAATGTATGGGTCTAAACCAACGTTTGGTTCAAGTTTCGTGGAATTCTGAAAATGTTCAAACTAGCTATTTGGCATGGTTTTATAAAAGCAAGTTTATTTCCCTTTTATACTAATTTATGATTACTGTTACGCTTAGCAAGTTTCATGGAATTTTGAGAACGTTCAGAATTTAGCTGTTCGGCACGATTTTTATTAAAAACAAGTTTGTTTCCCTTTTCTACTAATTTGAAGTTATTATTACCTTAGCAAATTTCCCAAACAAATGCATGGGTCTAGTCTAACGTTTGGGTCAAATTTCGTGGAATTCTGAAAACATTCAAAATATAGCTGTTTGGCACGGTTTTATTAAACCAAATTTGTTTCCCATTTATATTAACTTTTAGGTATTATTACGCTTAGCAAATTTACCACACAAAATGCATGGACCTACGTTTGGATCAGGTTTCGTGGAATTCTGAGAAGGTTCTAAATTTAGTTGTTTGGCACGGTTTTATTAAAAAACAAGTTTTATTCCCTTTTCTACTAATTTGTAGTTATTATTACACTTAGCAAATTTTCCACACAAATGCATGGGTATAGACCAACGTTTGGGTCAAGTTTCGTGGAATTCTGAGAATGTTCAAAATTTAGCAGTTTGGCACGGTTTTATTAAAAACAAGTTTGTTTTCCTTTTCTACTAATTTGTAGTTATTATAACGCTTATCAAATTTACCACACAAAAGAATGGGTCTAGTCCTACACTTGGGTCAAGTTTCGTTGAATTCTGAGAACGTTCTAAATTTAGCTGTTTTGTATGCTTTTTCTAAAGCAAGTTTGTTTTCCTTTTATAGTAACTTGTAGTAATTATTACGTTTAGCAAAATTTTCACAAAAATGCATGGGTCCAGACGAACGTATGGGTCAAGTATCGTGGAATTTTGAGAACGTTCAAAATTTAGCTGTTTGGCACGATTTTATTAAAACAAGTTTGCTTCTCTTTTCTACTAACTTGTAGTTATTATTATGCTTAGTAAATTTACCAAACAAACACATGGGTCCAAACCAACGTTTGGGTCAAGTTTCGTGAAATTATGAGAATATTCAAAATTTAGCTGTTTGACATTATTTTATTAAAGCAGGTTTTTTTGCCTTTTATACTAATTTGTAGTTATTATTAAGGTTAGCAAATTTAGCACACAAATGCATGGTCCTGACCATCGTATAGGTCAAGTTTCGTTGAATTTTGAGAAAGTTCAAAATTTAGCTGTTTGACACGGTTTTATTAAAACAAGTTTGTTTCCTTTTCTACTAACTTGTAGTTATTATTACACTTAGCAAATTTACCACACAAATGCATGGATCTAAACCAATATTTGGGTCAAGTTTTGTGGAATTCTGTGAACGTTCAAATATTAGCTAATTGGCACGGTATAATTAAAGCAAGTTTGTTTCCCGTTTATACTAATTTGTAGTTATTATTACGCTTAGCAAATTTACCATACAAATGCATGGGTCTAAACCAATGTTTGGGCTATGTTTTGTTGAATTATGAGAACGTTCATAATTTAGCTATTTTGTGCGGTTTTAATAGAGCAAGTTTGTTTCCCTTTTCTACTAACTTATAGCTATTATTTCGCTTAGCAAATTTATCTCTTAGTGACACATTCCCACGTGGACCGAGGTTACTTCGATTGGAGGAGTCAGCTAAACTCAGTACGGTGATTAGTGGAGGAGAGTGGCAGTGGCCCCCTATCACAGATTTTGAGTGTTTGGAAATCACACAAGCACTACCCACTATCCATGGAGGGGAGGACCGCATTATCTGGAGGTTCGACCATGGGCTTCCTACAGCTCAGACTCTTTATAAGCTTTTTGATCCGCCTGAACCGAAAGTAGACTGGTCTTCGCTACTTTCGGGATCCCTCAAGATTCCACGTCACTTATTCATCCTATGGCTTGCTATTCTTGGCAAGTTGGCTTCGATTGATAAACCATGGCTAGCCCACCATGGCCCATGCATTCTGTGCAGCGAGGGAGTGATGGGGACACATGGCCACTTATTTTTTCAGTGCAGATTTAGTCGACAGTGTCTAGCAGAAATTCAGAAAATAGTACAATTCTCGTGGCCCAATAGAGACTGGAAGATGGGTATTACATGGGCGTCTCGGAGGTGGAGGGGTAAGCACATTATTAACATGTCTTACCGAGCACTATTAGCATCATGTGTTTACCACCATGGCAGTAGTTATTATCGAGGATATCAGGCAGCGGATACATAGCATTACTTTACCTAGTTCAGTCAGTACACGACCTTTATTTAGACTTTGGCATATCCCTTGGCCTGTCGAGGAAGACACCAACTGATGACCACCATGTTGTACTGTACTACTATGTTATTTATGAAACTTACATTTACCCAAAAAAAAAAATTATCTCACAAAATGTATGGGTCTAAACCAACGTTTGGTTCAAGTTTCGTGGAATTCTGAAAATGTTCAAACTAGCTATTTGGCATGGTTTTATAAAAGCAAGTTTATTTCCCTTTTATACTAATTTATGATTATTGTTACGCTTAGCAAGTTTATTACACAAATGCATGGGTCTAGACCCACTTATAGGTCAAGTTTCATGGAATTTTGAGAACGTTCAGAATTTAGCTGTTCGGCACGATTTTTATTAAAAACAAGTTTGTTTCCCTTTTCTACTAATTTGAAGTTATTATTACCTTAGCAAATTTCCCAAACAAATGCATGGGTCTAGTCTAACGTTTGGGTCAAGTTTCGTGGAATTCTGAAAACATTCAAAATTTAGCTGTTTGGCACGGTTTTATTAAACCAAATTTGTTTCCCATTTATATTAAGTTTTAGGTATTATTACGCTTAGCAAATTTACCACACAAAATGCATGGACCTACGTTTGGATCAGGTTTCGTGGAATTCTGAGAAGGTTCTAAATTTAGTTGTTTGGCACGGTTTTATTAAAAAACAAGTTTTATTCCCTTTTTTACTAATTTGTAGTTATTATTACACTTAGCAAATTTTCCACACAAATGCATGGGTATAGACCAACGTTTGGGTCAAGTTTCGTGGAATTCTGAGAATGTTCAAAATTTAGCAGTTTGGCACGGTTTTATTAAAAACAAGTTTGTTTTCCTTTTCTACTAATTTGTAGTTATTATAACGCTTATCAAATTTACCACACAAAAGAATGGGTCTAGTCCTACACTTGGGTCAAGTTTCGTTGAATTCTGAGAACGTTCTAAATTTAGCTGTTTTGTATGCTTTTTCTAAAGCAAGTTTGTTTTCCTTTTATAGTAACTTGTAGTAATTATTACGTTTAGCAAAATTTTCACAAAAATGCATGGGTCCAGACGAACGTATGGGTCAAGTATCGTGGAATTTTGAGAACGTTCAAAATTTAGCTGTTTGGCACGATTTTATTAAAACAAGTTTGCTTCTCTTTTCTACTAACTTGTAGTTATTATTATACTTAGAAAATTTACCAAACAAACACATGGGTCCAAACCAACGTTTGGGTCAAGTTTCGTGAAATTATGAGAATATTCAAAATTTAGCAGTTTGACATTATTTTATTAAAGCAGGTTTTTTTGCCTTTTATACTAATTTGTAGTTATTATTAAGGTTAGCAAATTTAGCACACAAATGCATGGTCCTGACCATCGTATAGGTCAAGTTTCGTTGAATTTTGAGAAAGTTCAAAATTTAGCTGTTTGACACGGTTTTATTAAAACAAGTTTGTTTCCTTTTCTACTAACTTGTAGTTATTATTACACTTAGCAAATTTACCACACAAATGCATGGATCTAAACCAATATTTGGGTCAAGTTTTGTGGAATTCTGTGAACGTTCAAATATTAGCTAATTGGCACGGTATAATTAAAGCAAGTTTGTTTCCCGTTTATACTAATTTGTAGTTATTATTACGCTTAGCAAATTTACCACACAAATGCATGGGTCTAAACCAATGTTTGGGCTATGTTTTGTTGAATTATGAGAACGTTCATAATTTAGCTATTTTGTGCGGTTTTAATAGAGCAAGTTTGTTTCCCTTTTCTACTAACTTATAGCTATTATTTCGCTTAGCAAATTTATCTCTTAGTGACACATTCCCACGTGGACCGAGGTTACTTCGATTGGAGGAGTCAGCTAAACTCAGTACGGTGATTAGTGGAGGAGAGTGGCAGTGGCCCCCTATCACAGATTTTGAGTGTTTGGAAATCACACAAGCACTACCCACTATCCATGGAGGGGAGGACCGCATTATCTGGAGGTTCGACCATGGGCTTCCTACAGCTCAGACTCTTTATAAGCTTTTTGATCCGCCTGAACCGAAAGTAGACTGGTCTTCGCTACTTTCGGGATCCCTCAAGATTCCACGTCACTTATTCATCCTATGGCTTGCTATTCTTGGCAAGTTGGCTTCGATCGATAAACCATGGCTAGCCCACCATGGCCTATGCATTCTGTGCAGCGAGGTAGTGATGGGGACACATGGCCACTTATTTTTTCAGTGCAGATTTAGTCGACAGTGTCTAGCAGAAATTTAGAAAATAGTACAATTCTCGTGGCCCAATAGAGACTGGAAGATGGGTATTACATGGGCGTCTTGGAGGTGGAGGGGTAAGCACATTATTAACATGTCTTACCGAGCACTATTAGCATCATGTGTTTACCACCATGGCAGTAGTTATTATCGAGGATATCAGGCAGCGGATACATAGCATTACTTTACCTAGTTCAGTCAGTACACGACCTTTATTTAGACTTTGGCATATCCCTTGGCCTGTCGAGGAAGACACCAACTGATGACCACCATGTTGTACTGTACTACTATGTTATTTATGAAACTTACATTTACCCAAAAAAAAAAATTATCTCACAAATATATGGGTCTAAACCAACGTTTGGTTCAAGTTTCGTGGAATTCTGAAAATGTTCAAACTAGCTATTTGGCATGGTTTTATAAAAGCAAGTTTATTTCCCTTTTATACTAATTTATGATTATTGTTACGCTTAGCAAGTTTATTACATAAATGCATGGGTCTAGACCCACTTATAGGTCAAGTTTCATGGAATTTTGAGAACGTTCAGAATTTAGCTGTTCGGCACGATTTTTATTAAAAACAAGTTTGTTTCCCTTTTCTACTAATTTGAAGTTATTATTTCCTTAGCAAATTTCCCAAACAAATGCATGGGTCTAGTCTAACGTTTGGGTCAAGTTTCGTGGAATTCTGAAAACATTCAAAATTTAGCTGTTTGGCACGGTTTTATTAAACCAAATTTGTTTCCCATTTATATTAACTTTTAGGTATTATTACGCTTAGCAAATTTACCACACAAAATGCATGGACCTACGTTTGGATCAGGTTTCGTGGAATTCTGAGAAGGTTCTAAATTTAGTTGTTTGGCACGGTTTTATTAAAAAACAAGTTTTATTCCCTTTTCTACTAATTTGTAGTTATTATTACACTTAGCAAATTTTCCACACAAATGCATGGGTATAGACCAACGTTTGGGTCAAGTTTCGTGGAATTCTGAGAATGTTCAAAATTTAGCAGTTTGGCACGGTTTTATTAAAAACAAGTTTGTTTTCCTTTTCTACTAATTTGTAGTTATTATAACGCTTATCAAATTTACCACACAAAAGAATGGGTCTAGTCCTACACTTGGGTCAAGTTTCGTTGAATTCTGAGAACGTTCTAAATTTAGCTGTTTTGTATGCTTTTTCTAAAGCAAGTTTGTTTTTCTTTTATAGTAACTTGTAGTAATTATTACGTTTAGCAAAATTTTCACAAAAATGCATGGGTCCAGACGAATGTATGGGTCAAGTATCGTGGAATTTTGAGAACGTTCAAAATTTAGCTGTTTGGCACGATTTTATTAAAACAAGTTTGCTTCTCTTTTCTACTAACTTGTAGTTATTATTATGCTTAGAAAATTTACCAAACAAACACATGGGTCCAAACCAACGTTTGGGTCAAGTTTCGTGAAATTTTGAGAATATTCAAAATTTAGCTGTTTGACATTATTTTATTAAAGCAGGTTTTTTTGCCTTTTATACTAATTTGTAGTTATTATTAAGGTTAGCAAATTTAGCACACAAATGCATGGTCCTGACCATCGTATAGGTCAAGTTTCGTTGAATTTTGAGAAAGTTCAAAATTTAGCTGTTTGACACGGTTTTATTAAAACAAGTTTGTTTCCTTTTCTACTAACTTGTAGTTATTATTACACTTAGCAAATTTACCACACAAATGCATGGATCTAAACCAATATTTGGGTCAAGTTTTGTGGAATTCTGTGAACGTTCAAATATTAGCTAATTGGCACGGTATAATTAAAGCAAGTTTGTTTCCCGTTTATACTAATTTGTAGTTATTATTACGCTTAGCAAATTTACCACACAAATGCATGGGTCTAAACCAATGTTTGGGCTATGTTTTGTTGAATTATGAGAACGTTCATAATTTAGCTATTTTGTGCGGTTTTAATAGAGCAAGTTTGTTTCCCTTTTCTACTAACTTATAGCTATTATTTCGCTTAGCAAATTTATCTCTTAGTGACACATTCCCACGTGGACCGAGGTTACTTCGATTGGAGGAGTCAGCTAAACTCAGTACGGTGATTAGTGGAGGAGAGTGGCAGTGGCCCCCTATCACAGATTTTGAGTGTTTGGAAATCACACAAGCACTACCCACTATCCATGGAGGGGAGGACCGCATTATCTGGAGGTTCGACCATGGGCTTCCTACAGCTCAGACTCTTTATAAGCTTTTTGATCCGCCTGAACCGAAAGTAGACTGGTCTTCGCTACTTTCGGGATCCCTCAAGATTCCACGTCACTTATTCATCCTATGGCTTGCTATTCTTGGCAAGTTCGCTTCGATCGATAAACCATGGCTAGCCCACCATGGCCTATGCATTCTGTGCAGCGAGGTAGTGATGGGGACACATGGCCACTTATTTTTTCAGTGCAGATTTAGTCGACAGTGTCTTGCAGAAATTTAGAAAATAGTACAATTCTCGTGGCCCAATAGAGACTGGAAGATGGGTATTACATGGGCGTCTTGGAGGTGGAGGGGTAAGCACATTATTAACATGTCTTACCGAGCACTATTAGCATCATGTGTTTACCACCATGGCAGTAGTTATTATCGAGGATATCAGGCAGCGGATACATAGCATTACTTTACCTAGTTCAGTCAGTACACGACCTTTATTTAAACTTTGGCATATCCCTTGGCCTGTCGAGGAAGACACCAACTGATGACCACCATGTTGTACTGTACTACTATGTTATTTATGTAACTTACATTTACCCAAAAAAAAAATTATCTCACAAATGTATGGGTCTAAACCAACGTTTGGTTCAAGTTTCGTGGAATTCTGAAAATGTTCAAACTAGCTATTTGGCATGGTTTTATAAAAGCAAGTTTATTTCCCTTTTATACTAATTTATGATTATTTTTACGCTTAGCAAGTTTATTACACAAATGCATTGGTCTAGACCCACTTATAGGTCAAGTTTCATGGAATTTTGAGAACGTTCAGAATTTAGCTGTTCGGCACGATTTTTATTAAAAACAAGTTTGTTTTCCTTTTCTACTAATTTGAAGTTATTATTACCTTAGCAAATTTCCCAAACAAATGCATGGGTCTAGTCTAACGTTTGGGTCAAGTTTCGTGGAATTCTGAAAACATTCAAAATTTAGCTGTTTGGCACGGTTTTATTAAACCAAATTTGTTTCCCATTTATATTAACTTTTAGGTATTATTACGCTTAGCAAATTTACCACACAAAATGCATGGACCTACGTTTGGATCAGGTTTCGTGGAATTCTGAGAAGGTTCTAAATTTAGTTGTTTGGCACGGTTTTATTAAAAAACAAGTTTTATTCCCTTTTCTACTAATTTGTAGTTATTATTACACTTAGCAAATTTTCCACACAAATGCATGGGTATAGACCAACGTTTGGGTCAAGTTTCGTGGAATTCTGAGAATGTTCAAAATTTAGCAGTTTGGCACGGTTTTATTAAAAACAAGTTTGTTTTCCTTTTCTACTAATTTGTAGTTATTATAACGCTTATCAAATTTACCACACAAAAGAATGGGTCTAGTCCTACACTTGGGTCAAGTTTCGTTGAATTCTGAGAACGTTCTAAATTTAGCTGTTTTGTATGCTTTTTCTAAAGCAAGTTTGTTTTTCTTTTATAGTAACTTGTAGTAATTATTACGTTTAGCAAAATTTTCACAAAAATGCATGGGTCCAGACGAATGTATGGGTCAAGTATCGTGGAATTTTGAGAACGTTCAAAATTTAGCTGTTTGGCACGATTTTATTAAAACAAGTTTGCTTCTCTTTTCTACTAACTTGTAGTTATTATTATGCTTAGAAAATTTACCAAACAAACACATGGGTCCAAACCAACGTTTGGGTCAAGTTTCGTGAAATTTTGAGAATATTCAAAATTTAGCTGTTTGACATTATTTTATTAAAGCAGGTTTTTTTGCCTTTTATACTAATTTGTAGTTATTATTAAGGTTAGCAAATTTAGCACACAAATGCATGGTCCTGACCATCGTATAGGTCAAGTTTCGTTGAATTTTGAGAAAGTTCAAAATTTAGCTGTTTGACACGGTTTTATTAAAACAAGTTTGTTTCCTTTTCTACTAACTTGTAGTTATTATTACACTTAGCAAATTTACCACACAAATGCATGGATCTAAACCAATATTTGGGTCAAGTTTTGTGGAATTCTGTGAACGTTCAAATATTAGCTAATTGGCACGGTATAATTAAAGCAAGTTTGTTTCCCGTTTATACTAATTTGTAGTTATTATTACGCTTAGCAAATTTACCACACAAATGCATGGGTCTAAACCAATGTTTGGGCTATGTTTTGTTGAATTATGAGAACGTTCATAATTTAGCTATTTTGTGCGGTTTTAATAGAGCAAGTTTGTTTCCCTTTTCTACTAACTTATAGCTATTATTTCGCTTAGCAAATTTATCTCTTAGTGACACATTCCCACGTGGACCGAGGTTACTTCGATTGGAGGAGTCAGCTAAACTCAGTACGGTGATTAGTGGAGGAGAGTGGCAGTGGCCCCCTATCACAGATTTTGAGTGTTTGGAAATCACACAAGCACTACCCACTATCCATGGAGGGGAGGACCGCATTATCTGGAGGTTCGACCATGGGCTTCCTACAGCTCAGACTCTTTATAAGCTTTTTGATCCGCCTGAACCGAAAGTAGACTGGTCTTCGCTACTTTCGGGATCCCTCAAGATTCCACGTCACTTATTCATCCTATGGCTTGCTATTCTTGGCAAGTTCGCTTCGATCGATAAACCATGGCTAGCCCACCATGGCCTATGCATTCTGTGCAGCGAGGTAGTGATGGGGACACATGGCCACTTATTTTTTCAGTGCAGATTTAGTCGACAGTGTCTTGCAGAAATTTAGAAAATAGTACAATTCTCGTGGCCCAATAGAGACTGGAAGATGGGTATTACATGGGCGTCTTGGAGGTGGAGGGGTAAGCACATTATTAACATGTCTTACCGAGCACTATTAGCATCATGTGTTTACCACCATGGCAGTAGTTATTATCGAGGATATCAGGCAGCGGATACATAGCATTACTTTACCTAGTTCAGTCAGTACACGACCTTTATTTAAACTTTGGCATATCCCTTGGCCTGTCGAGGAAGACACCAACTGATGACCACCATGTTGTACTGTACTACTATGTTATTTATGTAACTTACATTTACCCAAAAAAAAAATTATCTCACAAATGTATGGGTCTAAACCAACGTTTGGTTCAAGTTTCGTGGAATTCTGAAAATGTTCAAACTAGCTATTTGGCATGGTTTTATAAAAGCAAGTTTATTTCCCTTTTATACTAATTTATGATTATTTTTACGCTTAGCAAGTTTATTACACAAATGCATTGGTCTAGACCCACTTATAGGTCAAGTTTCATGGAATTTTGAGAACGTTCAGAATTTAGCTGTTCGGCACGATTTTTATTAAAAACAAGTTTGTTTTCCTTTTCTACTAATTTGAAGTTATTATTACCTTAGCAAATTTCCCAAACAAATGCATGGGTCTAGTCTAACGTTTGGGTCAAGTTTCGTGGAATTCTGAAAACATTCAAAATTTAGCTGTTTGGCACGGTTTTATTAAACCAAATTTGTTTCCCATTTATATTAACTTTTAGGTATTATTACGCTTAGCAAATTTACCACACAAAATGCATGGACCTACATTTGGATCAGGTTTCGTGGAATTCTGAGAAGGTTCTAAATTTAGTTGTTTGGCACGGTTTTATTAAAAAACAAGTTTTATTCCCTTTTCTACTAATTTGTAGTTATTATTACACTTAGCAAATTTTCCACACAAATGCATGGGTATAGACCAACGTTTGGGTCAAGTTTCGTGGAATTATGAGAATGTTCAAAATTTAGCAGTTTGGCACGGTTTTATTAAAAACAAGTTTGTTTTCCTTTTCTACTAATTTGTTGTTATTATAACGCTTATCAAATTTACCACACAAAAGAATGGGTCTAGTCCTACACTTGGGTCAAGTTTCGTTGAATTCTGAGAACGTTCTAAATTTAGCTGTTTTGTATGCTTTTTCTAAAGCAAGTTTGTTTTCCTTTTATAGTAACTTGTAGTAATTATTACGTTTAGCAAATTTTCACACAAATGCATGGGTCCAGACGAACGTATGGGTCAAGTATCGTGGAATTTTGAGAACGTTCAAAATTTAGCTGTTTGGCACGATTTTATTAAAACAAGTTTGCTTCTCTTTTCTACTAACTTGTAGTTATTATTATGCTTAGCAAATTTACCAAACAAACACATGGGTCCAAACCAACGTTTGGGTCAAGTTTCGTGAAATTATGAGAATATTCAAAATTTAGCTGTTTGACATTATTTTATTAAAGCAAGTTTTTTTGTCTTTTATAATAATTTGTAGTTATTATTACGCTTAGCAAATTTAGCACACAAATGCATGGTCCTGACCATCGTATAGGTCAAGTTTCGTTGAATTTTGAGAAAGTTCAAAATTTAGCTGTTTTACACGGTTTTATTAAAACAAGTTTGTTTCCTTTTCTACTAACTTGTAGTTATTATTACACTTAGCAAATTTACCACACAAATGCATGGATCTAAACCAATATTTGGGTCAAGTTTTGTTGAATTCTGTGAACGTTCAAATATTAGCTAATTGGCACGGTATAATTAAAGCAAGTTTGTTTCCCGTTTATACTAATTTGTAGTTATTATTACGCTTAGCAAATTTACCACACAAATGCATGGGTCTAAACCAATGTTTGGGCTATGTTTTGTTGAATTATGAGAACGTTCATAATTTAGCTATTTTGTGCGGTTTTAATAGAGCAAGATTGTTTCTCTTTTCTACTAACTTATAGCTATTATTTCGCTTAGCAAATTTATCTCTTAGTGACACATTCCCACGTGGACCGAGGTTACTTCGATTGGAGGAGTCAGCTAAACTCAGTACGGTGATTAGTGGAGGAGAGTGGCAGTGGCCCCCTATCACAGATTTTGAGTGTTTGGAAATCACACAAGCACTACCCACTATCCATGGAGGGGAGGACCGCATTATCTGGAGGTTCGACCTTGGGCTTCCTACAGCTCAGACTCTTTATAAGCTTTTTGATCCGCCTGAACCGAAAGTAGACTGGTCTTCGCTACTTTCGGGATCCCTCAAGATTCCACGTCACTTATTCATCCTATGGCTTGCTATTCTTGGCAAGTTGGCTTCGATCGATAAACCATGGCTAGCCCACCATGGCCCATGCATTGTGTGCAGCGAGGGAGTGATGGGGACACATGGCCACTTATTTTTTCAGTGCAAATTTAGTCGACAGTGTCTAGCAGAAATTCAGAAAATAGTACAATTCTCGTGGCCCAATAGAGACTGGAAGATGGGTATTACATGGGCGTCTCGGAGGTGGAGGGGTAAGCACATTATTAACATGTCTTACCGAGCACTATTAGCATCATGTGTTTACCACCATGGCAGTAGTTATTATCGAGGATATCAGGCAGCGGATACATAGCATTACTTTACCTAGTTCAGTCAGTACACGACCTTTATTTAGACTTTGGCATATCCCTTGGCCTGTCGAGGAAGACACCAACTGATGACCACCATGTTGTACTGTACTACTATGTTATTTATGAAACTTACATTTACCCAAAAAAAAAAATTATCTCACAAATGTATGGGTCTAAACCAACGTTTGGTTCAAGTTTCGTGGAATTCTGAAAATGTTCAAACTAGCTATTTGGCATGGTTTTATAAAAGCAAGTTTATTTCCCTTTTATACTAATTTATGATTATTGTTACGCTTAGCAAGTTTATTACACAAATGCATGGGTCTAGACCCACTTATAGGTCAAGTTTCATGGAATTTTGAGAACGTTCAGAATTTAGCTGTTCGGCACGATTTTTATTAAAAACAAGTTTGTTTCCCTTTTCTACTAATTTGAAGTTATTATTACCTTAGCAAATTTTCCAAACAAATGCATGGGTCTAGTCTAACGTTTGGGTCAAGTTTCGTGGAATTCTGAAAACATTCAAAATTTAGCTGTTTGTCACGGTTTTATTAAACCAAATTTGTTTCCCATTTATATTAACTTTTAGGTATTATTACGCTTAGCAAATTTACCACACAAAATGCATGGACCTACGTTTGGATCAGGTTTCGTGGAATTCTGAGAAGGTTCTAAATTTAGTTGTTTGGCACGGTTTTATTAAAAAACAAGTTTTATTCCCTTTTCTACTAATTTGTATTTATTATTACACTTAGCAAATTTACCACACAAATGCATGGGTATAGACCAACGTTTGGGTCAAGTTTCGTGGAATTCTGAGAATGTTCAAAATTTAGCAGTTTGGCACGGTTTTATTAAAAACAAGTTTGTTTTCCTTTTCTACTAATTTGTAGTTATTATAACGCTTATCAAATTTATCACACAAAAGAATGGGTCTAGTCCTACACTTGGGTCAAGTTTCGTTGAATTCTGAGAACGTTCTAAACTTAGCTGTTTTGTATGCTTTTTCTAAAGCAAGTTTGTTTTCCTTTTATAGTAACTTGTAGTAATTATTACGTTTAGCAAAATTTTCACAAAAATGCATGGGTCCAGACGAACGTATGGGTCAAGTATCGTGGAATTTTGAGAACGTTCAAAATTTAGCTGTTTGGCACGATTTTATTAAAACAAGTTTGCTTCTCTTTTCTACTAACTTGTAGTTATTATTATGCTTAGCAAATTTACCAAACAAACACATGGGTCCAAACCAACGTTTGGGTCAAGTTTCGTGAAATTATGAGAATATTCAAAATTTAGCTGTTTGACATTATTTTATTAAAGCAAGTTTTTTTGTCTTTTATACTAATTTGTAGTTATTATTACGCTTAGCAAATTTAGCACACAAATGCATGGTCCTGACCATCGTATAGGTCAAGTTTCGTTGAATTTTGAGAAAGTTCAAAATTTAGCTGTTTTACACGATTTTATTAAAACAAGTTTGTTTCCTTTTCTACTAACTTGTAGTTATTATTACACTTAGCAAATTTACCACACAAATGCATGGATCTAAACCAATATTTGGGTCAAGTTTTGTTGAATTCTGTGAACGTTCAAATATTAGCTAATTGGCACGGTATAATTAAAGCAAGTTTGTTTCCCGTTTATACTAATTTGTAGTTATTATTACGCTTAGCAAATTTACCACACAAATGCATGGGTCTAAACCAATGTTTGGGCTATGTTTTGTTGAATTATGAGAACGTTCATAATTTAGCTATTTTGTGCGGTTTTAATAGAGCAAGATTGTTTCCCTTTTCTACTAACTTATAGCTATTATTTCGCTTAGCAAATTTATCTCTTAGTGACACATTCCCACGTGGACCGAGGTTACTTCGATTGGAGGAGTCAGCTAAACTCAGTACGGTGATTAGTGGAGGAGAGTGGCAGTGGCCCCCTATCACAGATTTTGAGTGTTTGGAAATCACACAAGCACTACCCACTATCCATGGAGGGGAGGACCGCATTATCTGGAGGTTCGACCATGGGCTTCCTACAGCTCAGACTCTTTATAAGCTTTTTGATCCGCCTGAACCGAAAGTAGACTGGTCTTCGCTACTTTCGGGATCCCTCAAGATTCCACGTCACTTATTCATCCTATGGCTTGCTATTCTTGGCAAGTTGGCTTCGATCGATAAACCATGGCTAGCCCACCATGGCCCATGCATTCTGTGCAGCGAGGGAGTGATGGGGACACATGGCCACTTATTTTTTCAGTGCAGATTTAGTCGACAGTGTCTAGCAGAAATTCAGAAAATAGTACAATTCTCGTGGCCCAATAGAGACTGGAAGATGGGTATTACATGGGCGTCTCGGAGGTGGAGGGGTAAGCACATTATTAACATGTCTTACCGAGCACTATTAGCATCATGTGTTTACCACCATGGCAGTAGTTATTATCGAGGATATCAGGCAGCGGATACATAGCATTACTTTACCTAGTTCAGTCAGTACACGACCTTTATTTAGACTTTGGCATATCCCTTGGCCTGTCGAGGAAGACACCAACTGATGACCACCATGTTGTACTGTACTACTATGTTATTTATGAAACTTACATTTACCCAAAAAAAAAAATTATCTCACAAATGTATGGGTCTAAACCAACGTTTGGTTCAAGTTTCGTGGAATTCTGAAAATGTTCAAACTAGCTATTTGGCATGGTTTTATAAAAGCAAGTTTATTTCCCTTTTATACTAATTTATGATTATTGTTACGCTTAGCAAGTTTATTACACAAATGCATGGGTCTAGACCCACTTATAGGTCAAGTTTCATGGAATTTTGAGAACGTTCAGAATTTAGCTGTTCGGCACGATTTTTATTAAAAACAAGTTTGTTTCCCTTTTCTACTAATTTGAAGTTATTATTACCTTAGCAAATTTTCCAAACAAATGCATGGGTCTAGTCTAACGTTTGGGTCAAGTTTCGTGGAATTCTGAAAACATTCAAAATTTAGCTGTTTGGCACGGTTTTATTAAACCAAATTTGTTTCCCATTTATATTAACTTTTAGGTATTATTACGCTTAGCAAATTTACCACACAAAATGCATGGACCTACGTTTGGATCAGGTTTCGTGGAATTCTGAGAAGGTTCTAAATTTAGTTGTTTGGCACGGTTTTATTAAAAAACAAGTTTTATTCCCTTTTCTACTAATTTGTATTTATTATTACACTTAGCAAATTTACCACACAAATGCATGGGTATAGACCAACGTTTGGGTCAAGTTTCGTGGAATTCTGAGAATGTTCAAAATTTAGCAGTTTGGCACGGTTTTATTAAAAACAAGTTTGTTTTCCTTTTCTACTAATTTGTAGTTATTATAACGCTTATCAAATTTATCACACAAAAGAATGGGTCTAGTCCTACACTTGGGTCAAGTTTCGTTGAATTCTGAGAACGTTCTAAATTTAGCTGTTTTGTATGCTTTTTCTAAAGCAAGTTTGTTTTCCTTTTATAGTAACTTGTAGTAATTATTACGTTTAGCAAAATTTTCACAAAAATGCATGGGTCCAGACGAACGTATGGGTCAAGTATCGTGGAATTTTGAGAACGTTCAAAATTTAGCTGTTTGGCACGATTTTATTAAAACAAGTTTGCTTCTCTTTTCTACTAACTTGTAGTTATTATTATGCTTAGCAAATTTACCAAACAAACACATGGGTCCAAACCAACGTTTGGGTCAAGTTTCGTGAAATTATGAGAATATTCAAAATTTAGCTGTTTGACATTATTTTATTAAAGCAAGTTTTTTTGCCTTTTATACTAATTTGTAGTTATTATTACGCTTAGCAAATTTAGCACACAAATGCATGGTCCTGACCATCGTATAGGTCAAGTTTCGTTGAATTTTGAGAAAGTTCAAAATTTAACTGTTTTACACGGTTTTATTAAAACAAGTTTGTTTCCTTTTCTACTAACTTGTAGTTATTATTACACTTAGCAAATTTACCACACAAATGCATGGATCTAAACCAATATTTGGGTCAAGTTTTGTGGAATTCTGTGAACGTTCAAATATTAGCTAATTGGCACGGTATAATTAAAGCAAGTTTGTTTCCCGTTTATACTAATTTGTAGTTATTATTACGCTTAGCAAATTTACCACACAAATACATGGGTCTAAACCAATGTTTGGGCTATGTTTTGTTGAATTATGAGAACGTTCATAATTTAGCTATTTTGTGCGGTTTTAATAGAGCAAGTTTGTTTCCCTTTTCTACTAACTTATAGCTATTATTTCGCTTAGCAAATTTATCTCTTAGTGACACATTCCCACATGGACCGAGGTTACTTCGATTGGAGGAGTCAGCTAAACTCAGTACGGTGATTAGTGGAGGAGAGTGGCAGTGGCCCCCTATCACAGATTTTGAGTGTTTGGAAATCAAACAAGCACTACCCACTATCCATGGAGGGGAGGACCGCATTATCTGGAGGTTCGACCATGGGCTTCCTACAGCTCAGACTCTTTATAAGCTTTTTGATCCGCCTGAACCGAAAGTAGACTGGTCTTCGCTACTTTCGGGATCCCTCAAGATTCCACGTCACTTATTCATCCTATGGCTTGCTATTCTTGGCAAGTTGGCTTCGATCGATAAACCATGGCTAGCCCACCATGGCCCATGCATTCTGTGCAGCGAGGGAGTGATGGGGACACATGGCCACTTATTTTTTCAGTGCAGATTTAGTCGACAGTGTCTAGCAGAAATTCAGAAAATAGTACAATTCTCGTGGCCCAATAGAGACTGGAAGATGGGTATTACATGGGCGTCTCGGAGGTGGAGGGGTAAGCACATTATTAACATGTCTTACCGAGCACTATTAGCATCATGTGTTTACCACCATGGCAGTAATTATTATCGAGGATATCAGGCAGCGGATACATAGCATTACTTTACCTAGTTCAGTCAGTACACGACCTTTATATAGACTTTGGCATATCCTTTGGCCTATCGAGGAAGACACCAACTGATGACCACCATGTTGTACTGTACTACTATGTTATTTATGAAACTTACATTTACCCAAAAAAAAAATTATCTCACAAATGTATGGGTCTAAACCAACGTTTGGTTCAAGTTTCGTGGAATTCTGAAAATGTTCAAACTAGCTATTTGGCATGGTTTTATAAAAGCATGTTTATTTCCCTTTTATACTAATTTATGATTATTGTTACGCTTAGCAAGTTTATTACACAAATGCTTGGGTCTAGACCCACTTATAGGTTAAGTTTCATGGAATTTTGAGAACGTTCAGAATTTAGCTGTTCGGCACGATTTTTATTAAAAACAAGTTTGTTTCCCTTTTCTACTAATTTGAAGTTATTATTACCTTAGCAAATTTCCCAAACAAATGCATTGGTCTAGTCTAACGTTTGGGTCAAGTTTCGTGGAATTCTGAAAACATTCAAAATTTAGCTGTTTGGCACGGTTTTATTAAACCAAATTTGTTTCCCATTTATATTAACTTTTAGGTATTATTACGCTTAGCAAATTTACCACACAAAATGCATGGACCTACGTTTGGATCAGGTTTCGTGGAATTCTGAGAAGGTTCTAAATTTAGTTGTTTGGCACGGTTTTATTAAAAAACAAGTTTTATTCCCTTTTCTACTAATTTGTAGTTATTATTACAATTAGCAAATTTACTACACAAATGCATGGGTATAGACCAACGTTTGGGTCAAGTTTCGTGGAATTCTGAGAATGTTCAAAATTTAGCAGTTTGGCACGGTTTTATTAAAAACAAGTTTGTTTTCCTTTTCTACTAATTTATAGTTATTATAACGCTTATCAAATTTACCACACAAAAGAATGGGTCTAGTCCTACACTTGGGTCAAGTTTCGTTGAATTCTGAGAACGTTCTAAATTTAGCTGTTTTGTATGCTTTTTCTAAAGCAAGTTTGTTTTCCTTTTATAGTAACTTGTAGTAATTATTACGTTTAGCAAAATTTTCACAAAAATGCATGGGTCCAGACGAACGTATGGGTCAAGTATCGTGGAATTTTGAGAACGTTCAAAATTTAGCTGTTTGGCACGATTTTATTAAAACAAGTTTGCTTCTCTTTTCTACTAACTTGTAGTTATTATTATGCTTAGCAAATTTTCCAAACAAACACATGGGTCCAAACCAATATTTGGGTCAAGTTTCATGAAATTATGAGAATATTCAAAATTTAGCTGTTTGACATTATTTTATTAAAGCAGGTTTTTTTGTCTTTTATACTAATTTGTAGTTATTATTAAGGTTAGCAAATTTAGCACACAAATGCATGGTCCTGACCATCGTATAGGTCAAGTTTCGTTGAATTTTGAGAAAGTTCAAAATTTAGCTGTTTGACACGGTTTTATTAAAACAAGTTTGTTTCCTTTTCTACTAACTTGTAGTTATTATTACACTTAGCAAATTTACCACACAAATGCATGGATCTAAACCAATATTTGGGTCAAGTTTTGTGGAATTCTGTGAACGTTCAAATATTAGCTAATTGGCACGGTATAATTAAAGCAAGTTTGTTTCCCGTTTATACTAATTTGTAGTTATTATTACGCTTAGCAAATTTACCACACAAATGCATGGGTCTAAACCAATGTTTGGGCTATGTTTTGTTGAATTATGAGAACGTTCATAATTTAGCTATTTTGTGCGGTTTTAATAGAGCAAGTTTGTTTCCCTTTTCTACTAACTTATAGCTATTATTTCGCTTAGCAAATTTATCTCTTAGTGACACATTCCCACGTGGACCGAGGTTACTTCGATTGGAGGAGTCAGCTAAACTCAGTACGGTGATTAGTGGAGGAGAGTGGCAGTGGCCCCCTATCACAGATTTTGAGTGTTTGGAAATCACACAAGCACTACCCACTATCCATGGAGGGGAGGACCACATTATCTGGAGGTTCGACCATGGGCTTCCTACAGCTCAGACTCTTTATAAGCTTTTTGATCCGCCTGAACCGAAAGTAGACTGGTCTTCGCTACTTTCGGGATCCCTCAAGATTCCACGTCACTTATTCATCCTATGGCTTGCTATTCTTGGCAAGTTGGCTTCGATCGATAAACCATGGCTAGCCCACCATGGCCCATGCATTCTGTGCAGCGAGGGAGTGATGGGGACACATGGCCACTTATTTTTTCAGTGCAGATTTAGTCGACAGTGTCTAGCAGAAATTTAGAAAATAGTACAATTCTCGTGGCCCAATAGAGACTGGAAGATGGGTATTACATGGGCGTCTCGGAGGTGGAGGGGTAAGCACATTATTAACATGTCTTACCGAGCACTATTAGCATCATGTGTTTACCACCATGGCAGTAGTTATTATCGAGGATATCAGGCAGCGGATACATAGCATTACTTTACCTAGTTCAGTCAGTACACGACCTTTATTTAGACTTTGGCATATCCCTTGGCCTGTCGAGGAAGACACCAACTGATGACCACCATGTTGTACTGTACTACTATGTTATTTATGAAACTTACATTTACCCAAAAAAAAAAATTATCTCACAAATGTATGGGTCTAAACCAACGTTTGGTTCAAGTTTCGTGGAATTCTGAAAATGTTCAAACTAGCTATTTGGCATGGTTTTATAAAAGCAAGTTTATTTCCCTTTTATACTAATTTATGATTATTGTTACGCTTAGCAAGTTTATTACACAAATGCATGGGTCTAGACCCACTTATAGGTCAAGTTTCATGGAATTTTGAGAACGTTCAGAATTTAGCTGTTCGGCACGATTTTTATTAAAAACAAGTTTGTTTCCCTTTTCTACTAATTTGTAGTTATTATTACCTTAGCAAATTTCCCAAACAAATGCATGGGTCTAGTCTAACGTTTGGGTCAAGTTTCGTGGAATTCTGAAAACATTCAAAATTTAGCTGTTTGGCACGGTTTTATTAAACCAAATTTGTTTCCCATTTATATTAACTTTTAGGTATTATTACGCTTAGCAAATTTACCACACAAAATGCATGGACTTACGTTTGGATCAGGTTTCGTGGAATTCTGAGAAGGTTCTAAATTTAGTTGTTTGGCACGGTTTTATTAAAAAACAAGTTTTATTCCCTTTTCTACTAATTTGTAGTTATTATTACACTTATCAAATTTACCACACAAATGCATGGGTATAGACCAACGTTTGGGTCAAGTTTCGTGGAATTCTGAGAATGTTCAAAATTTAGCAGTTTGGCACGATTTTATTAAAAACAAGTTTGTTTCCTTTTCTACTAATTTGTTGTTATTATAACGCTTATCAAATTTACCACACAAAAGAATGGGTCTAGTCCTACTCTTGGGTCAAGTTTCGTTGAATTCTGAGAACGTTCTAAATTTAGCTGTTTTGTATGCTTTTTCTAAAGCAAGTTTGTTTTCCTTTTATAGTAACTTGTAGTAATTATTACGTTTAGCAAAATTTTCACAAAAATGCATGGGTCCAGACGAACGTATGGGTCAAGTATCGTGGAATTTTGAGAACGTTCAAAATTTAGTTGTTTGGCACGATTTTATTAAAACAAGTTTGCTTCTCTTTTCTACTAACTTGTAGTTATTATTATGCTTAGCAAATTTACCAAACAAACACATGGGTCCAAACCAACGTTTGGGTCAAGTTTCGTGAAATTATAAGAATATTCAAAATTTAGCTGTTTGACATTATTTTATTAAAGCAAGTTTTTTTGCCTTTTATACTAATTTGTAGTTATTATTACGCTTAGCAAATTTAGCACACAAATGCATGGTCCTGACCATCGTATAGGTCAAGTTTCGTTGAATTTTGAGAAAGTTCAAAATTTAGCTGTTTGACACGGTTTTATTAAAACAAGTTTGTTTCCTTTTCTACTAACTTGTAGTTATTATTACACTTAGCAAAATTACCACACAAATGCATGGATCTAAACCAATGTTTGGGTCAAGTTTTGTGGAATTCTGTGAACGTTCAAATATTAGCTAATTGGCACGGTATAATTAAAGCAAGTTTGTTTCCCGTTTATACTAATTTGTAGTTATTATTACGCTTAGCAAATTTACAACACAAATGCATGGGTCTAAACCAATGTTTGGGCTATGTTTTGTTGAATTATGAGAACGTTCATAATTTAGCTTTTTTGTGCGGTTTTAATAGAGCAAGTTTGTTTCCCTTTTCTACTAACTTATAGCTATTATTTCGCTTAGCAAATTTATCTCTTAGTGACACATTCCCACGTGGACCGAGGTTACTTCGATTAGAGGAGTCAGCTAAACTCAGTACGGTGATTAGTGGAGGAGAGTGGCAGTGGCCCCCTATCACAGATTTTGAGTGTTTGGAAATCACACAAGCACTACCCACTATCCATGGAGGGGAGGACCACATTATCTGGAGGTTCGACCATGGGCTTCCTACAGCTCAGACTCTTTATAAGCTTTTTGATCCGCCTGAACCGAAAGTAGACTGGTCTTCGCTACTTTCGGGATCCCTCAAGATTCCACGTCACTTATTCATCCTATGGCTTGCTATTCTTGGCAAGTTGGCTTCGATCGATAAACCATGGCTAGCCCACCATGGCCCATGCATTCTGTGCAGCGAGGGAGTGATGGGGACACATGGCCACTTATTTTTTCAGTGCAGATTTAGTCGACAGTGTCTAGCAGAAATTTAGAAAATAGTACAATTCTCGTGGCCCAATAGAGACTGGAAGATGGGTATTACATGGGCGTCTCGGAGGTGGAGGGGTAAGCACATTATTAACATGTCTTACCGAGCACTATTAGCATCATGTGTTTACCACCATGGCAGTAGTTATTATCGAGGATATCAGGCAGCGGATACATAGCATTACTTTACCTAGTTCAGTCAGTACACGACCTTTATTTAGACTTTGGCATATCCCTTGGCCTGTCGAGGAAGACACCAACTGATGACCACCATGTTGTACTGTACTACTATGTTATTTATGAAACTTACATTTACCCAAAAAAAAAAATTATCTCACAAATGTATGGGTCTAAACCAACGTTTGGTTCAAGTTTCGTGGAATTCTGAAAATGTTCAAACTAGCTATTTGGCATGGTTTTATAAAAGCAAGTTTATTTCCCTTTTATACTAATTTATGATTATTGTTACGCTTAGCAAGTTTATTACACAAATGCATGGGTCTAGACCCACTTATGGGTCAAGTTTCATGGAATTTTGAGAACGTTCAGAATTTAGCTGTTCGGCACGATTTTTATTAAAAACAAGTTTGTTTCCCTTTTCTACTAATTTGTAGTTATTATTACCTTAGCAAATTTCCCAAACAAATGCATGGGTCTAGTCTAACGTTTGGGTCAAGTTTCGTGGAATTCTGAAAACATTCAAAATTTAGCTGTTTGGCACGGTTTTATTAAACCAAATTTGTTTCCCATTTATATTAACTTTTAGGTATTATTACGCTTAGCAAATTTACCACACAAAATGCATGGACTTACGTTTGGATCAGGTTTCGTGGAATTCTGAGAAGGTTCTAAATTTAGTTGTTTGGCACGGTTTTATTAAAAAACAAGTTTTATTCCCTTTTCTACTAATTTGTAGTTATTATTACACTTATCAAATTTACCACACAAATGCATGGGTATAGACCAACGTTTGGGTCAAGTTTCGTGGAATTCTGAGAATGTTCAAAATTTAGCAGTTTGGCACGATTTTATTAAAAACAAGTTTGTTTCCTTTTCTACTAATTTGTTGTTATTATAACGCTTATCAAATTTACCACACAAAAGAATGGGTCTAGTCCTACTCTTGGGTCAAGTTTCGTTGAATTCTGAGAACGTTCTAAATTTAGCTGTTTTGTATGCTTTTTCTAAAGCAAGTTTGTTTTCCTTTTATAGTAACTTGTAGTAATTATTACGTTTAGCAAAATTTTCACAAAAATGCATGGGTCCAGACGAACGTATGGGTCAAGTATCGTGGAATTTTGAGAACGTTCAAAATTTAGTTGTTTGGCACGATTTTATTAAAACAAGTTTGCTTCTCTTTTCTACTAACTTGTAGTTATTATTATGCTTAGCAAATTTACCAAACAAACACATGGGTCCAAACCAACGTTTGGGTCAAGTTTCGTGAAATTATAAGAATATTCAAAATTTAGCTGTTTGACATTATTTTATTAAAGCAAGTTTTTTTGCCTTTTATACTAATTTGTAGTTATTATTACGCTTAGCAAATTTAGCACACAAATGCATGGTCCTGACCATCGTATAGGTCAAGTTTCGTTGAATTTTGAGAAAGTTCAAAATTTAGCTGTTTGACACGGTTTTATTAAAACAAGTTTGTTTCCTTTTCTACTAACTTGTAGTTATTATTACACTTAGCAAAATTACCACACAAATGCATGGATCTAAACCAATGTTTGGGTCAAGTTTTGTGGAATTCTGTGAACGTTCAAATATTAGCTAATTGGCACGGTATAATTAAAGCAAGTTTGTTTCCCGTTTATACTAATTTGTAGTTATTATTACGCTTAGCAAATTTACAACACAAATGCATGGGTCTAAACCAATGTTTGGGCTATGTTTTGTTGAATTATGAGAACGTTCATAATTTAGCTTTTTTGTGCGGTTTTAATAGAGCAAGTTTGTTTCCCTTTTCTACTAACTTATAGCTATTATTTCGCTTAGCAAATTTATCTCTTAGTGACACATTCCCACGTGGACCGAGGTTACTTCGATTAGAGGAGTCAGCTAAACTCAGTACGGTGATTAGTGGAGGAGAGTGGCAGTGGCCCCCTATCACAGATTTTGAGTGTTTGGAAATCACACAAGCACTACCCACTATCCATGGAGGGGAGGACCACATTATCTGGAGGTTCGACCATGGGCTTCCTACAGCTCAGACTCTTTATAAGCTTTTTGATCCGCCTGAACCGAAAGTAGACTGGTCTTCGCTACTTTCGGGATCCCTCAAGATTCCACGTCACTTATTCATCCTATGGCTTGCTATTCTTGGCAAGTTGGCTTCGATCGATAAACCATGGCTAGCCCACCATGGCCCATGCATTCTGTGCAGCGAGGGAGTGATGGGGACACATGGCCACTTATTTTTTCAGTGCAGATTTAGTCGACAGTGTCTAGCAGAAATTTAGAAAATAGTACAATTCTCGTGGCCCAATAGAGACTGGAAGATGGGTATTACATGGGCGTCTCGGAGGTGGAGGGGTAAGCACATTATTAACATGTCTTACCGAGCACTATTAGCATCATGTGTTTACCACCATGGCAGTAGTTATTATCGAGGATATCAGGCAGCGGATACATAGCATTACTTTACCTAGTTCAGTCAGTACACGACCTTTATTTAGACTTTGGCATATCCCTTGGCCTGTCGAGGAAGACACCAACTGATGACCACCATGTTGTACTGTACTACTATGTTATTTATGAAACTTACATTTACCCAAAAAAAAAAATTATCTCACAAATGTATGGGTCTAAACCAACGTTTGGTTCAAGTTTCGTGGAATTCTGAAAATGTTCAAACTAGCTATTTGGCATGGTTTTATAAAAGCAAGTTTATTTCCCTTTTATACTAATTTATGATTATTGTTACGCTTAGCAAGTTTATTACACAAATGCATGGGTCTAGACCCACTTATAGGTCAAGTTTCATGGAATTTTGAGAACGTTCAGAATTTAGCTGTTCGGCACGATTTTTATTAAAAACAAGTTTGTTTCCCTTTTCTACTAATTTGTAGTTATTATTACCTTAGCAAATTTCCCAAACAAATGCATGGGTCTAGTCTAACGTTTGGGTCAAGTTTCGTGGAATTCTGAAAACATTCAAAATTTAGCTGTTTGGCACGGTTTTATTAAACCAAATTTGTTTCCCATTTATATTAACTTTTAGGTATTATTACGCTTAGCAAATTTACCACACAAAATGCATGGACTTACGTTTGGATCAGGTTTCGTGGAATTCTGAGAAGGTTCTAAATTTAGTTGTTTGGCACGGTTTTATTAAAAAACAAGTTTTATTCCCTTTTCTACTAATTTGTAGTTATTATTACACTTATCAAATTTACCACACAAATGCATGGGTATAGACCAACGTTTGGGTCAAGTTTCGTGGAATTCTGAGAATGTTCAAAATTTAGCAGTTTGGCACGATTTTATTAAAAACAAGTTTGTTTCCTTTTCTACTAATTTGTTGTTATTATAACGCTTATCAAATTTACCACACAAAAGAATGGGTCTAGTCCTACTCTTGGGTCAAGTTTCGTTGAATTCTGAGAACGTTCTAAATTTAGCTGTTTTGTATGCTTTTTCTAAAGCAAGTTTGTTTTCCTTTTATAGTAACTTGTAGTAATTATTACGTTTAGCAAAATTTTCACAAAAATGCATGGGTCCAGACGAACGTATGGGTCAAGTATCGTGGAATTTTGAGAACGTTCAAAATTTAGTTGTTTGGCACGATTTTATTAAAACAAGTTTGCTTCTCTTTTCTACTAACTTGTAGTTATTATTATGCTTAGCAAATTTACCAAACAAACACATGGGTCCAAACCAACGTTTGGGTCAAGTTTCGTGAAATTATAAGAATATTCAAAATTTAGCTGTTTGACATTATTTTATTAAAGCAAGTTTTTTTGCCTTTTATACTAATTTGTAGTTATTATTACGCTTAGCAAATTTAGCACACAAATGCATGGTCCTGACCATCGTATAGGTCAAGTTTCGTTGAATTTTGAGAAAGTTCAAAATTTAGCTGTTTGACACGGTTTTATTAAAACAAGTTTGTTTCCTTTTCTACTAACTTGTAGTTATTATTACACTTAGCAAAATTACCACACAAATGCATGGATCTAAACCAATGTTTGGGTCAAGTTTTGTGGAATTCTGTGAACGTTCAAATATTAGCTAATTGGCACGGTATAATTAAAGCAAGTTTGTTTCCCGTTTATACTAATTTGTAGTTATTATTACGCTTAGCAAATTTACAACACAAATGCATGGGTCTAAACCAATGTTTGGGCTATGTTTTGTTGAATTATGAGAACGTTCATAATTTAGCTTTTTTGTGCGGTTTTAATAGAGCAAGTTTGTTTCTCTTTTCTACTAACTTATAGCTATTATTTCGCTTAGCAAATTTATCTCTTAGTGACACATTCCCACGTGGACCGAGGTTACTTCGATTAGAGGAGTCAGCTAAACTCAGTACGGTGATTAGTGGAGGAGAGTGGCAGTGGCCCCCTATCACAGATTTTGAGTGTTTGGAAATCACACAAGCACTACCCACTATCCATGGAGGGGAGGACCACATTATCTGGAGGTTCGACCATGGGCTTCCTACAGCTCAGACTCTTTATAAGCTTTTTGATCCGCCTGAACTGAAAGTAGACTGGTCTTCGCTACTTTCGGGATCCCTCAAGATTCCACGTCACTTATTCATCCTATGGCTTGCTATTCTTGGCAAGTTGGCTTCGATCGATAAACCATGGCTAGCCCACCTTGGCCCATGCATTCTGTGCAGCGAGGGAGTGATGGGGACACATGGCCACTTATTTTTTCAGTGCAGATTTAGTCGACAGTGTCTAGCAGAAATTCAGAAAATAGTACAATTCTCGTGGCCCAATAGAGACTGGAAGATGGGTATTACATGGGCGTCTCGGAGGTGGAGGGGTAAGCACATTATTAACATGTCTTACCGAGCACTATTAGCATCATGTGTTTACCACCATGGCAGTAGTTATTATCGAGGATATCAGGCAGCGGACACATAGCATTACTTTACCTAGTTCAGTCAGTACACGATCTTTATTTAGACTTTGGCATATCCCTTGGCCTGTCGAGGAAGACACCAACTGATGACAACAATGTTGTACTGTACTACTATGTTATTTATGAAACTTACATTTACCCAAAAAAAAATTTATCTCACAAGTGTATGGGTCTAAACCAACGTTTGGTTCAAGTTTCGTGGAATTCTGAAAATGTTCAAAATAGCTATTTGGCATGGTTTTATAAAAGCAAGTTTATTTCCCTTTTATACTAATTTATGATTATTATTACGCTTAGCAAATTTATCACACAAATGCATGGGTCTAGACCCACTTATAGGTCAAGTTTCATGGAATTTTGAGAACGTTCATAATTTAGCTGTTTGGCACGATTTTTATTAAAAACAAGTTTGTTTTCCTTTTCTACTAATTTGAAGTTATTATTACCTTAGCAAATTTCCCACACAAATGCATGGGTCTAGTCTAACGTTTGGGTTAAGTTTCGTGGAATTCTGAAAACATTCAAAATTTAGCTGTTTGGCACGGTTTTATTAAACCAAATTTGTTTCCCATTTATATTAACTTTTAGGTATTATTACGCTTAGCAAATTTACCACACAAAATGCATGGACCTACGTTTGGATCAGGTTTCGTGGAATTCTGAGAAGGTTTTAAATTTAGTTGTTTGGCACGGTTTTATTAAAAAACAAGTTTTATTCCCTTTTCTACTAATTTGTAGTTATTATTACACTTAGCAAATTTACCACACAAATGCATGGGTATAGACCAACGTTTGGGTCAAGTTTCGTGGAATTCTGAGAATGTTCAAAATTTAGCAGTTTGGCACGGTTTTATTAAAAACAAGTTTGTTTCCCTTTTCTACTAATTTGTAGTTATTATAACGCTTATCAAATTTACCACACAAAAGAATGGGTCTAGTCCTACACTTGGGTCAAGTTTCGTTGAATTCTGAGAACGTTCTAAATTTAGCTGTTTTGTATGCTTTTTCTAAAGCAAGTTTGTTTTTCTTTTATAGTAACTTGTAGTAATTATTACGTTTAGCAAATTTTCACACAAATGCATGGGTCCAGACGAACGTATGGGTCAAGTATCGTGGAATTTTGAGAACGTTCAAAATTTAGCTGTTTGGCACGATTTTATTAAAACAAGTTTGCTTCTCTTTTCTACTAACTTGTAGTTATTATTATGCTTAGCAAATTTACCAAACAAACACATGGGTCCAAACCAATATTTGGGTCAAGTTTCATGAAATTATGAGAATATTCAAAATTTAGCTGTTTGACATTATTTTATTAAAGCAAGTTTTTTTGCCTTTTATACTAATTTGTAGTTATTATTACGCTTAGCTAATTTAGCACACAAATGCATGGTCCTGACCATCGTATAGGTCAAGTTTCGTTGAATTTTGAGAAAGTTCAAAATTTAGCTGTTTGACACGGTTTTATTAAAACAAGTTTGTTTCATTTTCTACTAACTTGTAGTTATTATTACACTTAGCAAAACTACCACACAAATGCATGGATCTAAACCAATGTTTGGGTCAAGTTTTGTGGAATTCTGTGAACGTTCAAATATTAGCTAATTGGCACGGTATAATTAAAGCAAGTTTGTTTCCCGTTTATACTAATTTGTAGTTATTATTACGCTTACCAAATTTACCACACAAATGCATGGGTCTAAACCAATGTTTGGGCTATGTTTTGTTGAATTATGAGAACGTTCATAATTTAGCTTTTTTGTGCGGTTTTAATAGAGCAAGTTTGTTTCCTTTTCTACTAACTTATAGCTATTATTTCGCTTAGCAAATTTATCTCTTAGTGACACATTCCCACGTGGACCGAGGTTACTTCGATTGGAGGAGTCAGCTAAACTCAATACGGTGATTAGTGGAGGAGAGTGGCAGTGGCCCGTTATCACAGATTTTGAGTGTTTGGAAATCACACAAGCACTACCCACTATCCATGGAGGGGAGGACCGCATTATTTGGAGGTTCGACCATGGGCTTCCTACAGCTCAGACTCTTTATAAGCTTTTTGATCCGCCTGAACCGAAAGTAGACTGGTCTTCGCTACTTTCGGGATCCCTCAAGATTCCACGTCACTTATTCATCCTATGGCTTGCTATTCTTGGCAAGTTGGCTTCGATCGATAAACCATGGCTAGCCCACCTTGGCCCATGCATTCTGTGCAGCGAGGGAGTGATGGGGACACATGGCCACTTATTTTTTCAGTGCAGATTTAGTCGACAGTGTCTAGCAGAAATTCAGAAAATAGTACAATTCTCGTGGCCCAATAGAGATTGGAAGATGGGGAATAAAATGGGCGTCCCGGAGGTGGAGGGGTAAGCACATTATTAACATGTCTTACCGAGCACTATTAGCATCATGTGTTTACCACCATGGCAGTAGTTATTATCGAGGATATCAGGCAGCGGACACATAGCATTACTTTACCTAGTTCAGTCAGTACACGATCTTTATTTAGATTTTGGCATATCCCTTGGCCTGTCGAGAAAGACACCAACTGATGACCACCATGTTGTCAGTTGTACTACTATGTTATTTATGAAACTTACATTTGCCCAAAAAAAAAATTTATCTCACAAATGTATAGGTCTAAACCAACATTTGGTTCAAGTTTCGTGGAATTCTGAAAATGTTCAAAATAGCTATTTGGAAAGGTTTTATAAAAGTAAGTTTATTTCACTTTTATACTAATTTATGATTATTATTACGCTTAGCAAATTTATCACACAAATGCATGGGTCTAGACCCACTTATAGGTCAAGTTTCATGGAATTTTGAGAACGTTCATAATTTAGCTGTTTGGCACGATTTTTATTAAAAACAAGTTTGTTTCCCTTTTCTACTAATTTGAAGTTATTATTACCTTAGCAAATTTCCCACACAAATGCATGGGTCTAGTCTAACGTTTGGGTCAAGTTTCGTGGAATTCTGAAAACATTCAAAATTTAGCTGTTTGGCACGGTTTTATTAAACCAAATTTGTTTCCCATTTATATTAACTTTTAGGTATTATTACGCTTAGCAAATTTACCACACAAAATGCATGGACCTACGTTTGGATCAGGTTTCGTGGAATTCTGAGAAGGTTCTAAAATTAGTTGTTTGGCACGGTTTTATTAAAAAACAAGTTTTATTCCCTTTTCTACTAATTTGTAGTTATTATTACACTTAGCAAATTTCCCACACAAATGCATGGGTATAGACCAACGTTTGGGTCAAGTTTCGTGGAATTCTGAGAATGTTCAAAATTTAGCAGTTTAGCACGATTTTATTAAAAACAAGTTTGTTTCCCTTTTCTACTAATTTGTAGTTATTATAACGCTTATCAAATTTACCACACAAAAGAATGGGTCTAGTCCTACTCTTGGGTCAAGTTTCGTTGAATTCTGAGAACGTTCTAAATTTAGTTGTTTTATATGCTTTTTCTAAAGCAAGTTTGTTTTCCTTTTATAGTAACTTGTAGAAATTATTACGTTTAGCAAATTTTCACACAAATGCATGGGTCCAGACGAACGTATGGGCCAAGTATCGTGGAATTTTGAAAACGTTCAAAATTTAGTTGTTTGGCACGATTTTATTAAAACAAGTTTGCTTCTCTTTTCTACTAACTTGTAGTTATTATTATGCTTAGCAAATTTACCAAACAAACACATGGGTCCAAACCAACGTTTGGGTCAAGTTTCGTGAAATTATGAGAATATTCAAAATTTAGCTGTTTGACATTATTTTATTAAAGCAAGTTTTTTTTGGCTTTTATACTAATTTGTAGTTATTATTACGCTAAGCTAATTTAGCACACAAATGCATGGTCCTGACCATCGTATAGGTCAAGTTTCGTTGAATTTTGAGAAAGTTCAAAATTTAGCTGTTTGACACGGTTTTATTAAAACAAGTTTGTTTCCTTTTCTACTAACTTGTAGTTATTATTACACTTAGCAAATTTACCACACAAATGCATGGATCTAAACCAATGTTTGGGTCAAGTTTTGTGGAATTCTGTGAACATTCAAATATTAGCTAATTGGCACGGTATAATTAAAGCAAGTTTGTTTCCCGTTTATACTAATTTGTAGTTATTACTATGCTTAGCAAATTTACCACACAAATGCATGGGTCTAAACCAATGTTTGGGCTATGTTTTGTTGAATTATGAGAACGTTCATAATTTAGCTTTTTTGTGCGGTTTTAATAGAGCAAGTTCGTTTCCTTTTCTACTAACTTATAGCTATTATTTCGCTTAGCAACTTTATCTCTTAGTGACACATTCCCACGTGGACCGAGGTTACTTCGATTGGAGGAGTCAGCTAAACTCAATACGGTGATTAGTGGAGGAGAGTGGCAGTGGCCCGTTATCACAGATTTTGAGTGTTTGGAAATCACACAAGCACTACCCACTATCCATGGAGGGGAGGACCGCATTATTTGGAGGTTCGACCATGGGCTTCCTACAGCTCAGACTCTTTATAAGCTTTTTGATCCGCCTGAACCGAAAGTAGACTGGTCTTCGCTACTTTCGGGATCCCTCAAGATTCCACGTCACTTATTCATCCTATGGCTTGATATTCTTGGCAAGTTGGCTTCGATCGATAAACCATGGCTAGCCCACCTTGGCCCATGCATTCTGTGCAGCGAGGGAGTGATGGGGACACATGGCCACTTATTTTTTCAGTGCAGATTTAGTCGACAGTGTCTAGCAGAAATTCAGAAAATAGTACAATTCTCGTGGCCCAATAGAGATTGGAAGATGGGGAATAAAATGGGCGTCCCGGAGGTGGAGGGGTAAGCACATTATTAACATGTCTTACCGAGCACTATTAGCATCATGTGTTTACCACCATGGCAGTAGTTATTATCGAGGATATCAGGCAGCGGACACATAGCATTACTTTACCTAGTTCAGTCAGTACACGATCTTTATTTAGATTTTGGCATATCCCTTGGCCTGTCGAGAAAGACACCAACTGATGACCACCATGTTGTCAGTTGTACTACTATGTTATTTATGAAACTTACATTTGCCCAAAAAAAAAATTTATCTCACAAATGTATAGGTCTAAACCAACATTTGGTTCAAGTTTCGTGGAATTCTGAAAATGTTCAAAATAGCTATTTGGAAAGGTTTTATAAAAGTAAGTTTATTTCACTTTTATACTAATTTATGATTATTATTACGCTTAGCAAATTTATCACACAAATGCATGGGTCTAGACCCACTTATAGGTCAAGTTTCATGGAATTTTGAGAACGTTCATAATTTAGCTGTTTGGCACGATTTTTATTAAAAACAAGTTTGTTTCCCTTTTCTACTAATTTGAAGTTATTATTACCTTAGCAAATTTCCCACACAAATGCATGGGTCTAGTCTAACGTTTGGGTCAAGTTTCGTGGAATTCTGAAAACATTCAAAATTTAGCTGTTTGGCACGGTTTTATTAAACCAAATTTGTTTCCCATTTATATTAACTTTTAGGTATTATTACGCTTAGCAAATTTACCACACAAAATGCATGGACCTACGTTTGGATCAGGTTTCGTGGAATTCTGAGAAGGTTCTAAAATTAGTTGTTTGGCACGGTTTTATTAAAAAACAAGTTTTATTCCCTTTTCTACTAATTTGTAGTTATTATTACACTTAGCAAATTTCCCACACAAATGCATGGGTATAGACCAACGTTTGGGTCAAGTTTCGTGGAATTCTGAGAATGTTCAAAATTTAGCAGTTTAGCACGATTTTATTAAAAACAAGTTTGTTTCCCTTTTCTACTAATTTGTAGTTATTATAACGCTTATCAAATTTACCACACAAAAGAATGGGTCTAGTCCTACTCTTGGGTCAAGTTTCGTTGAATTCTGAGAACGTTCTAAATTTAGTTGTTTTATATGCTTTTTCTAAAGCAAGTTTGTTTTCCTTTTATAGTAACTTGTAGAAATTATTACGTTTAGCAAATTTTCACACAAATGCATGGGTCCAGACGAACGTATGGGCCAAGTATCGTGGAATTTTGAAAACGTTCAAAATTTAGTTGTTTGGCACGATTTTATTAAAACAAGTTTGCTTCTCTTTTCTACTAACTTGTAGTTATTATTATGCTTAGCAAATTTACCAAACAAACACATGGGTCCAAACCAACGTTTGGGTCAAGTTTCGTGAAATTATGAGAATATTCAAAATTTAGCTGTTTGACATTATTTTATTAAAGCAAGTTTTTTTTGGCTTTTATACTAATTTGTAGTTATTATTACGCTAAGCTAATTTAGCACACAAATGCATGGTCCTGACCATCGTATAGGTCAAGTTTCGTTGAATTTTGAGAAAGTTCAAAATTTAGCTGTTTGACACGGTTTTATTAAAACAAGTTTGTTTCCTTTTCTACTAACTTGTAGTTATTATTACACTTAGCAAATTTACCACACAAATGCATGGATCTAAACCAATGTTTGGGTCAAGTTTTGTGGAATTCTGTGAACATTCAAATATTAGCTAATTGGCACGGTATAATTAAAGCAAGTTTGTTTCCCGTTTATACTAATTTGTAGTTATTACTATGCTTAGCAAATTTACCACACAAATGCATGGGTCTAAACCAATGTTTGGGCTATGTTTTGTTGAATTATGAGAACGTTCATAATTTAGCTTTTTTGTGCGGTTTTAATAGAGCAAGTTCGTTTCCTTTTCTACTAACTTATAGCTATTATTTCGCTTAGCAACTTTATCTCTTAGTGACACATTCCCACGTGGACCGAGGTTACTTCGATTGGAGGAGTCAGCTAAACTCAATACGGTGATTAGTGGAGGAGAGTGGCAGTGGCCCGTTATCACAGATTTTGAGTGTTTGGAAATCACACAAGCACTACCCACTATCCATGGAGGGGAGGACCGCATTATTTGGAGGTTCGACCATGGGCTTCCTACAGCTCAGACTCTTTATAAGCTTTTTGATCCGCCTGAACCGAAAGTAGACTGGTCTTCGCTACTTTCGGGATCCCTCAAGATTCCACGTCACTTATTCATCCTATGGCTTGATATTCTTGGCAAGTTGGCTTCGATCGATAAACCATGGCTAGCCCACCTTGGCCCATGCATTCTGTGCAGCGAGGGAGTGATGGGGACACATGGCCACTTATTTTTTCAGTGCAGATTTAGTCGACAGTGTCTAGCAGAAATTCAGAAAATAGTACAATTCTCGTGGCCCAATAGAGATTGGAAGATGGGGAATAAAATGGGCGTCCCGGAGGTGGAGGGGTAAGCACATTATTAACATGTCTTACCGAGCACTATTAGCATCATGTGTTTACCACCATGGCAGTAGTTATTATCGAGGATATCAGGCAGCGGACACATAGCATTACTTTACCTAGTTCAGTCAGTACACGATCTTTATTTAGATTTTGGCATATCCCTTGGCCTGTCGAGAAAGACACCAACTGATGACCACCATGTTGTCAGTTGTACTACTATGTTATTTATGAAACTTACATTTGCCCAAAAAAAAAATTTATCTCACAAATGTATAGGTCTAAACCAACATTTGGTTCAAGTTTCGTGGAATTCTGAAAATGTTCAAAATAGCTATTTGGAAAGGTTTTATAAAAGTAAGTTTATTTCACTTTTATACTAATTTATGATTATTATTACGCTTAGCAAATTTATCACACAAATGCATGGGTCTAGACCCACTTATAGGTCAAGTTTCATGGAATTTTGAGAACGTTCATAATTTAGCTGTTTGGCACGATTTTTATTAAAAACAAGTTTGTTTCCCTTTTCTACTAATTTGAAGTTATTATTACCTTAGCAAATTTCCCACACAAATGCATGGGTCTAGTCTAACGTTTGGGTCAAGTTTCGTGGAATTCTGAAAACATTCAAAATTTAGCTGTTTGGCACGGTTTTATTAAACCAAATTTGTTTCCCATTTATATTAACTTTTAGGTATTATTACGCTTAGCAAATTTACCACACAAAATGCATGGACCTACGTTTGGATCAGGTTTCGTGGAATTCTGAGAAGGTTCTAAAATTAGTTGTTTGGCACGGTTTTATTAAAAAACAAGTTTTATTCCCTTTTCTACTAATTTGTAGTTATTATTACACTTAGCAAATTTCCCACACAAATGCATGGGTATAGACCAACGTTTGGGTCAAGTTTCGTGGAATTCTGAGAATGTTCAAAATTTAGCAGTTTAGCACGATTTTATTAAAAACAAGTTTGTTTCCCTTTTCTACTAATTTGTAGTTATTATAACGCTTATCAAATTTACCACACAAAAGAATGGGTCTAGTCCTACTCTTGGGTCAAGTTTCGTTGAATTCTGAGAACGTTCTAAATTTAGTTGTTTTATATGCTTTTTCTAAAGCAAGTTTGTTTTCCTTTTATAGTAACTTGTAGAAATTATTACGTTTAGCAAATTTTCACACAAATGCATGGGTCCAGACGAACGTATGGGCCAAGTATCGTGGAATTTTGAAAACGTTCAAAATTTAGTTGTTTGGCACGATTTTATTAAAACAAGTTTGCTTCTCTTTTCTACTAACTTGTAGTTATTATTATGCTTAGCAAATTTACCAAACAAACACATGGGTCCAAACCAACGTTTGGGTCAAGTTTCGTGAAATTATGAGAATATTCAAAATTTAGCTGTTTGACATTATTTTATTAAAGCAAGTTTTTTTTGGCTTTTATACTAATTTGTAGTTATTATTACGCTAAGCTAATTTAGCACACAAATGCATGGTCCTGACCATCGTATAGGTCAAGTTTCGTTGAATTTTGAGAAAGTTCAAAATTTAGCTGTTTGACACGGTTTTATTAAAACAAGTTTGTTTCCTTTTCTACTAACTTGTAGTTATTATTACACTTAGCAAATTTACCACACAAATGCATGGATCTAAACCAATGTTTGGGTCAAGTTTTGTGGAATTCTGTGAACATTCAAATATTAGCTAATTGGCACGGTATAATTAAAGCAAGTTTGTTTCCCGTTTATACTAATTTGTAGTTATTACTATGCTTAGCAAATTTACCACACAAATGCATGGGTCTAAACCAATGTTTGGGCTATGTTTTGTTGAATTATGAGAACGTTCATAATTTAGCTTTTTTGTGCGGTTTTAATAGAGCAAGTTCGTTTCCTTTTCTACTAACTTATAGCTATTATTTCGCTTAGCAACTTTATCTCTTAGTGACACATTCCCACGTGGACCGAGGTTACTTCGATTGGAGGAGTCAGCTAAACTCAATACGGTGATTAGTGGAGGAGAGTGGCAGTGGCCCGTTATCACAGATTTTGAGTGTTTGGAAATCACACAAGCACTACCCACTATCCATGGAGGGGAGGACCGCATTATTTGGAGGTTCGACCATGGGCTTCCTACAGCTCAGACTCTTTATAAGCTTTTTGATCCGCCTGAACCGAAAGTAGACTGGTCTTCGCTACTTTCGGGATCCCTCAAGATTCCACGTCACTTATTCATCCTATGGCTTGATATTCTTGGCAAGTTGGCTTCGATCGATAAACCATGGCTAGCCCACCTTGGCCCATGCATTCTGTGCAGCGAGGGAGTGATGGGGACACATGGCCACTTATTTTTTCAGTGCAGATTTAGTCGACAGTGTCTAGCAGAAATTCAGAAAATAGTACAATTCTCGTGGCCCAATAGAGATTGGAAGATGGGGAATAAAATGGGCGTCCCGGAGGTGGAGGGGTAAGCACATTATTAACATGTCTTACCGAGCACTATTAGCATCATGTGTTTACCACCATGGCAGTAGTTATTATCGAGGATATCAGGCAGCGGACACATAGCATTACTTTACCTAGTTCAGTCAGTACACGATCTTTATTTAGATTTTGGCATATCCCTTGGCCTGTCGAGAAAGACACCAACTGATGACCACCATGTTGTCAGTTGTACTACTATGTTATTTATGAAACTTACATTTGCCCAAAAAAAAAATTTATCTCACAAATGTATAGGTCTAAACCAACATTTGGTTCAAGTTTCGTGGAATTCTGAAAATGTTCAAAATAGCTATTTGGAAAGGTTTTATAAAAGTAAGTTTATTTCACTTTTATACTAATTTATGATTATTATTACGCTTAGCAAATTTATCACACAAATGCATGGGTCTAGACCCACTTATAGGTCAAGTTTCATGGAATTTTGAGAACGTTCATAATTTAGCTGTTTGGCACGATTTTTATTAAAAACAAGTTTGTTTCCCTTTTCTACTAATTTGAAGTTATTATTACCTTAGCAAATTTCCCACACAAATGCATGGGTCTAGTCTAACGTTTGGGTCAAGTTTCGTGGAATTCTGAAAACATTCAAAATTTAGCTGTTTGGCACGGTTTTATTAAACCAAATTTGTTTCCCATTTATATTAACTTTTAGGTATTATTACGCTTAGCAAATTTACCACACAAAATGCATGGACCTACGTTTGGATCAGGTTTCGTGGAATTCTGAGAAGGTTCTAAAATTAGTTGTTTGGCACGGTTTTATTAAAAAACAAGTTTTATTCCCTTTTCTACTAATTTGTAGTTATTATTACACTTAGCAAATTTCCCACACAAATGCATGGGTATAGACCAACGTTTGGGTCAAGTTTCGTGGAATTCTGAGAATGTTCAAAATTTAGCAGTTTAGCACGATTTTATTAAAAACAAGTTTGTTTCCCTTTTCTACTAATTTGTAGTTATTATAACGCTTATCAAATTTACCACACAAAAGAATGGGTCTAGTCCTACTCTTGGGTCAAGTTTCGTTGAATTCTGAGAACGTTCTAAATTTAGTTGTTTTATATGCTTTTTCTAAAGCAAGTTTGTTTTCCTTTTATAGTAACTTGTAGAAATTATTACGTTTAGCAAATTTTCACACAAATGCATGGGTCCAGACGAACGTATGGGCCAAGTATCGTGGAATTTTGAAAACGTTCAAAATTTAGTTGTTTGGCACGATTTTATTAAAACAAGTTTGCTTCTCTTTTCTACTAACTTGTAGTTATTATTATGCTTAGCAAATTTACCAAACAAACACATGGGTCCAAACCAACGTTTGGGTCAAGTTTCGTGAAATTATGAGAATATTCAAAATTTAGCTGTTTGACATTATTTTATTAAAGCAAGTTTTTTTTGGCTTTTATACTAATTTGTAGTTATTATTACGCTAAGCTAATTTAGCACACAAATGCATGGTCCTGACCATCGTATAGGTCAAGTTTCGTTGAATTTTGAGAAAGTTCAAAATTTAGCTGTTTGACACGGTTTTATTAAAACAAGTTTGTTTCCTTTTCTACTAACTTGTAGTTATTATTACACTTAGCAAATTTACCACACAAATGCATGGATCTAAACCAATGTTTGGGTCAAGTTTTGTGGAATTCTGTGAACATTCAAATATTAGCTAATTGGCACGGTATAATTAAAGCAAGTTTGTTTCCCGTTTATACTAATTTGTAGTTATTACTATGCTTAGCAAATTTACCACACAAATGCATGGGTCTAAACCAATGTTTGGGCTATGTTTTGTTGAATTATGAGAACGTTCATAATTTAGCTTTTTTGTGCGGTTTTAATAGAGCAAGTTCGTTTCCTTTTCTACTAACTTATAGCTATTATTTCGCTTAGCAACTTTATCTCTTAGTGACACATTCCCACGTGGACCGAGGTTACTTCGATTGGAGGAGTCAGCTAAACTCAATACGGTGATTAGTGGAGGAGAGTGGCAGTGGCCCGTTATCACAGATTTTGAGTGTTTGGAAATCACACAAGCACTACCCACTATCCATGGAGGGGAGGACCGCATTATTTGGAGGTTCGACCATGGGCTTCCTACAGCTCAGACTCTTTATAAGCTTTTTGATCCGCCTGAACCGAAAGTAGACTGGTCTTCGCTACTTTCGGGATCCCTCAAGATTCCACGTCACTTATTCATCCTATGGCTTGATATTCTTGGCAAGTTGGCTTCGATCGATAAACCATGGCTAGCCCACCTTGGCCCATGCATTCTGTGCAGCGAGGGAGTGATGGGGACACATGGCCACTTATTTTTTCAGTGCAGATTTAGTCGACAGTGTCTAGCAGAAATTCAGAAAATAGTACAATTCTCGTGGCCCAATAGAGATTGGAAGATGGGGAATAAAATGGGCGTCCCGGAGGTGGAGGGGTAAGCACATTATTAACATGTCTTACCGAGCACTATTAGCATCATGTGTTTACCACCATGGCAGTAGTTATTATCGAGGATATCAGGCAGCGGACACATAGCATTACTTTACCTAGTTCAGTCAGTACACGATCTTTATTTAGATTTTGGCATATCCCTTGGCCTGTCGAGAAAGACACCAACTGATGACCACCATGTTGTCAGTTGTACTACTATGTTATTTATGAAACTTACATTTGCCCAAAAAAAAAATTTATCTCACAAATGTATAGGTCTAAACCAACATTTGGTTCAAGTTTCGTGGAATTCTGAAAATGTTCAAAATAGCTATTTGGAAAGGTTTTATAAAAGTAAGTTTATTTCACTTTTATACTAATTTATGATTATTATTACGCTTAGCAAATTTATCACACAAATGCATGGGTCTAGACCCACTTATAGGTCAAGTTTCATGGAATTTTGAGAACGTTCATAATTTAGCTGTTTGGCACGATTTTTATTAAAAACAAGTTTGTTTCCCTTTTCTACTAATTTGAAGTTATTATTACCTTAGCAAATTTCCCACACAAATGCATGGGTCTAGTCTAACGTTTGGGTCAAGTTTCGTGGAATTCTGAAAACATTCAAAATTTAGCTGTTTGGCACGGTTTTATTAAACCAAATTTGTTTCCCATTTATATTAACTTTTAGGTATTATTACGCTTAGCAAATTTACCACACAAAATGCATGGACCTACGTTTGGATCAGGTTTCGTGGAATTCTGAGAAGGTTCTAAAATTAGTTGTTTGGCACGGTTTTATTAAAAAACAAGTTTTATTCCCTTTTCTACTAATTTGTAGTTATTATTACACTTAGCAAATTTCCCACACAAATGCATGGGTATAGACCAACGTTTGGGTCAAGTTTCGTGGAATTCTGAGAATGTTCAAAATTTAGCAGTTTAGCACGATTTTATTAAAAACAAGTTTGTTTCCCTTTTCTACTAATTTGTAGTTATTATAACGCTTATCAAATTTACCACACAAAAGAATGGGTCTAGTCCTACTCTTGGGTCAAGTTTCGTTGAATTCTGAGAACGTTCTAAATTTAGTTGTTTTATATGCTTTTTCTAAAGCAAGTTTGTTTTCCTTTTATAGTAACTTGTAGAAATTATTACGTTTAGCAAATTTTCACACAAATGCATGGGTCCAGACGAACGTATGGGCCAAGTATCGTGGAATTTTGAAAACGTTCAAAATTTAGTTGTTTGGCACGATTTTATTAAAACAAGTTTGCTTCTCTTTTCTACTAACTTGTAGTTATTATTATGCTTAGCAAATTTACCAAACAAACACATGGGTCCAAACCAACGTTTGGGTCAAGTTTCGTGAAATTATGAGAATATTCAAAATTTAGCTGTTTGACATTATTTTATTAAAGCAAGTTTTTTTTGGCTTTTATACTAATTTGTAGTTATTATTACGCTAAGCTAATTTAGCACACAAATGCATGGTCCTGACCATCGTATAGGTCAAGTTTCGTTGAATTTTGAGAAAGTTCAAAATTTAGCTGTTTGACACGGTTTTATTAAAACAAGTTTGTTTCCTTTTCTACTAACTTGTAGTTATTATTACACTTAGCAAATTTACCACACAAATGCATGGATCTAAACCAATGTTTGGGTCAAGTTTTGTGGAATTCTGTGAACATTCAAATATTAGCTAATTGGCACGGTATAATTAAAGCAAGTTTGTTTCCCGTTTATACTAATTTGTAGTTATTACTATGCTTAGCAAATTTACCACACAAATGCATGGGTCTAAACCAATGTTTGGGCTATGTTTTGTTGAATTATGAGAACGTTCATAATTTAGCTTTTTTGTGCGGTTTTAATAGAGCAAGTTCGTTTCCTTTTCTACTAACTTATAGCTATTATTTCGCTTAGCAACTTTATCTCTTAGTGACACATTCCCACGTGGACCGAGGTTACTTCGATTGGAGGAGTCAGCTAAACTCAATACGGTGATTAGTGGAGGAGAGTGGCAGTGGCCCGTTATCACAGATTTTGAGTGTTTGGAAATCACACAAGCACTACCCACTATCCATGGAGGGGAGGACCGCATTATTTGGAGGTTCGACCATGGGCTTCCTACAGCTCAGACTCTTTATAAGCTTTTTGATCCGCCTGAACCGAAAGTAGACTGGTCTTCGCTACTTTCGGGATCCCTCAAGATTCCACGTCACTTATTCATCCTATGGCTTGATATTCTTGGCAAGTTGGCTTCGATCGATAAACCATGGCTAGCCCACCTTGGCCCATGCATTCTGTGCAGCGAGGGAGTGATGGGGACACATGGCCACTTATTTTTTCAGTGCAGATTTAGTCGACAGTGTCTAGCAGAAATTCAGAAAATAGTACAATTCTCGTGGCCCAATAGAGATTGGAAGATGGGGAATAAAATGGGCGTCCCGGAGGTGGAGGGGTAAGCACATTATTAACATGTCTTACCGAGCACTATTAGCATCATGTGTTTACCACCATGGCAGTAGTTATTATCGAGGATATCAGGCAGCGGACACATAGCATTACTTTACCTAGTTCAGTCAGTACACGATCTTTATTTAGATTTTGGCATATCCCTTGGCCTGTCGAGAAAGACACCAACTGATGACCACCATGTTGTCAGTTGTACTACTATGTTATTTATGAAACTTACATTTGCCCAAAAAAAAAATTTATCTCACAAATGTATAGGTCTAAACCAACATTTGGTTCAAGTTTCGTGGAATTCTGAAAATGTTCAAAATAGCTATTTGGAAAGGTTTTATAAAAGTAAGTTTATTTCACTTTTATACTAATTTATGATTATTATTACGCTTAGCAAATTTATCACACAAATGCATGGGTCTAGACCCACTTATAGGTCAAGTTTCATGGAATTTTGAGAACGTTCATAATTTAGCTGTTTGGCACGATTTTTATTAAAAACAAGTTTGTTTCCCTTTTCTACTAATTTGAAGTTATTATTACCTTAGCAAATTTCCCACACAAATGCATGGGTCTAGTCTAACGTTTGGGTCAAGTTTCGTGGAATTCTGAAAACATTCAAAATTTAGCTGTTTGGCACGGTTTTATTAAACCAAATTTGTTTCCCATTTATATTAACTTTTAGGTATTATTACGCTTAGCAAATTTACCACACAAAATGCATGGACCTACGTTTGGATCAGGTTTCGTGGAATTCTGAGAAGGTTCTAAAATTAGTTGTTTGGCACGGTTTTATTAAAAAACAAGTTTTATTCCCTTTTCTACTAATTTGTAGTTATTATTACACTTAGCAAATTTCCCACACAAATGCATGGGTATAGACCAACGTTTGGGTCAAGTTTCGTGGAATTCTGAGAATGTTCAAAATTTAGCAGTTTAGCACGATTTTATTAAAAACAAGTTTGTTTCCCTTTTCTACTAATTTGTAGTTATTATAACGCTTATCAAATTTACCACACAAAAGAATGGGTCTAGTCCTACTCTTGGGTCAAGTTTCGTTGAATTCTGAGAACGTTCTAAATTTAGTTGTTTTATATGCTTTTTCTAAAGCAAGTTTGTTTTCCTTTTATAGTAACTTGTAGAAATTATTACGTTTAGCAAATTTTCACACAAATGCATGGGTCCAGACGAACGTATGGGCCAAGTATCGTGGAATTTTGAAAACGTTCAAAATTTAGTTGTTTGGCACGATTTTATTAAAACAAGTTTGCTTCTCTTTTCTACTAACTTGTAGTTATTATTATGCTTAGCAAATTTACCAAACAAACACATGGGTCCAAACCAACGTTTGGGTCAAGTTTCGTGAAATTATGAGAATATTCAAAATTTAGCTGTTTGACATTATTTTATTAAAGCAAGTTTTTTTTGGCTTTTATACTAATTTGTAGTTATTATTACGCTAAGCTAATTTAGCACACAAATGCATGGTCCTGACCATCGTATAGGTCAAGTTTCGTTGAATTTTGAGAAAGTTCAAAATTTAGCTGTTTGACACGGTTTTATTAAAACAAGTTTGTTTCCTTTTCTACTAACTTGTAGTTATTATTACACTTAGCAAATTTACCACACAAATGCATGGATCTAAACCAATGTTTGGGTCAAGTTTTGTGGAATTCTGTGAACATTCAAATATTAGCTAATTGGCACGGTATAATTAAAGCAAGTTTGTTTCCCGTTTATACTAATTTGTAGTTATTACTATGCTTAGCAAATTTACCACACAAATGCATGGGTCTAAACCAATGTTTGGGCTATGTTTTGTTGAATTATGAGAACGTTCATAATTTAGCTTTTTTGTGCGGTTTTAATAGAGCAAGTTCGTTTCCTTTTCTACTAACTTATAGCTATTATTTCGCTTAGCAACTTTATCTCTTAGTGACACATTCCCACGTGGACCGAGGTTACTTCGATTGGAGGAGTCAGCTAAACTCAATACGGTGATTAGTGGAGGAGAGTGGCAGTGGCCCGTTATCACAGATTTTGAGTGTTTGGAAATCACACAAGCACTACCCACTATCCATGGAGGGGAGGACCGCATTATTTGGAGGTTCGACCATGGGCTTCCTACAGCTCAGACTCTTTATAAGCTTTTTGATCCGCCTGAACCGAAAGTAGACTGGTCTTCGCTACTTTCGGGATCCCTCAAGATTCCACGTCACTTATTCATCCTATGGCTTGATATTCTTGGCAAGTTGGCTTCGATCGATAAACCATGGCTAGCCCACCTTGGCCCATGCATTCTGTGCAGCGAGGGAGTGATGGGGACACATGGCCACTTATTTTTTCAGTGCAGATTTAGTCGACAGTGTCTAGCAGAAATTCAGAAAATAGTACAATTCTCGTGGCCCAATAGAGATTGGAAGATGGGGAATAAAATGGGCGTCCCGGAGGTGGAGGGGTAAGCACATTATTAACATGTCTTACCGAGCACTATTAGCATCATGTGTTTACCACCATGGCAGTAGTTATTATCGAGGATATCAGGCAGCGGACACATAGCATTACTTTACCTAGTTCAGTCAGTACACGATCTTTATTTAGATTTTGGCATATCCCTTGGCCTGTCGAGAAAGACACCAACTGATGACCACCATGTTGTCAGTTGTACTACTATGTTATTTATGAAACTTACATTTGCCCAAAAAAAAAATTTATCTCACAAATGTATAGGTCTAAACCAACATTTGGTTCAAGTTTCGTGGAATTCTGAAAATGTTCAAAATAGCTATTTGGAAAGGTTTTATAAAAGTAAGTTTATTTCACTTTTATACTAATTTATGATTATTATTACGCTTAGCAAATTTATCACACAAATGCATGGGTCTAGACCCACTTATAGGTCAAGTTTCATGGAATTTTGAGAACGTTCATAATTTAGCTGTTTGGCACGATTTTTATTAAAAACAAGTTTGTTTCCCTTTTCTACTAATTTGAAGTTATTATTACCTTAGCAAATTTCCCACACAAATGCATGGGTCTAGTCTAACGTTTGGGTCAAGTTTCGTGGAATTCTGAAAACATTCAAAATTTAGCTGTTTGGCACGGTTTTATTAAACCAAATTTGTTTCCCATTTATATTAACTTTTAGGTATTATTACGCTTAGCAAATTTACCACACAAAATGCATGGACCTACGTTTGGATCAGGTTTCGTGGAATTCTGAGAAGGTTCTAAAATTAGTTGTTTGGCACGGTTTTATTAAAAAACAAGTTTTATTCCCTTTTCTACTAATTTGTAGTTATTATTACACTTAGCAAATTTCCCACACAAATGCATGGGTATAGACCAACGTTTGGGTCAAGTTTCGTGGAATTCTGAGAATGTTCAAAATTTAGCAGTTTAGCACGATTTTATTAAAAACAAGTTTGTTTCCCTTTTCTACTAATTTGTAGTTATTATAACGCTTATCAAATTTACCACACAAAAGAATGGGTCTAGTCCTACTCTTGGGTCAAGTTTCGTTGAATTCTGAGAACGTTCTAAATTTAGTTGTTTTATATGCTTTTTCTAAAGCAAGTTTGTTTTCCTTTTATAGTAACTTGTAGAAATTATTACGTTTAGCAAATTTTCACACAAATGCATGGGTCCAGACGAACGTATGGGCCAAGTATCGTGGAATTTTGAAAACGTTCAAAATTTAGTTGTTTGGCACGATTTTATTAAAACAAGTTTGCTTCTCTTTTCTACTAACTTGTAGTTATTATTATGCTTAGCAAATTTACCAAACAAACACATGGGTCCAAACCAACGTTTGGGTCAAGTTTCGTGAAATTATGAGAATATTCAAAATTTAGCTGTTTGACATTATTTTATTAAAGCAAGTTTTTTTTGGCTTTTATACTAATTTGTAGTTATTATTACGCTAAGCTAATTTAGCACACAAATGCATGGTCCTGACCATCGTATAGGTCAAGTTTCGTTGAATTTTGAGAAAGTTCAAAATTTAGCTGTTTGACACGGTTTTATTAAAACAAGTTTGTTTCCTTTTCTACTAACTTGTAGTTATTATTACACTTAGCAAATTTACCACACAAATGCATGGATCTAAACCAATGTTTGGGTCAAGTTTTGTGGAATTCTGTGAACATTCAAATATTAGCTAATTGGCACGGTATAATTAAAGCAAGTTTGTTTCCCGTTTATACTAATTTGTAGTTATTACTATGCTTAGCAAATTTACCACACAAATGCATGGGTCTAAACCAATGTTTGGGCTATGTTTTGTTGAATTATGAGAACGTTCATAATTTAGCTTTTTTGTGCGGTTTTAATAGAGCAAGTTCGTTTCCTTTTCTACTAACTTATAGCTATTATTTCGCTTAGCAACTTTATCTCTTAGTGACACATTCCCACGTGGACCGAGGTTACTTCGATTGGAGGAGTCAGCTAAACTCAATACGGTGATTAGTGGAGGAGAGTGGCAGTGGCCCGTTATCACAGATTTTGAGTGTTTGGAAATCACACAAGCACTACCCACTATCCATGGAGGGGAGGACCGCATTATTTGGAGGTTCGACCATGGGCTTCCTACAGCTCAGACTCTTTATAAGCTTTTTGATCCGCCTGAACCGAAAGTAGACTGGTCTTCGCTACTTTCGGGATCCCTCAAGATTCCACGTCACTTATTCATCCTATGGCTTGATATTCTTGGCAAGTTGGCTTCGATCGATAAACCATGGCTAGCCCACCTTGGCCCATGCATTCTGTGCAGCGAGGGAGTGATGGGGACACATGGCCACTTATTTTTTCAGTGCAGATTTAGTCGACAGTGTCTAGCAGAAATTCAGAAAATAGTACAATTCTCGTGGCCCAATAGAGACTGGAAGATGGGTATTAGATGGGCGTCCCGGAGGTGGAGGGGTAAGCAATTTAGTAACATGTCTTACCGAGCATTATTAGCATCATGTGTTTACCACCATGGCAGTAGTTATTATCGAGGATATCAGGCAGCGGACACATAGCATTACTTTACCTAGTTCAGTCAGTACACGATCTTTATTTAGACTTTGGCATATCCCTTGGCCTGTCGAGGAAGACACCAACTGATGACTACCATGTTGTACTGTACTACTATGTTATTTATGAAACTTACATTTGCCCAAAAAAAAAATTTATCTCACAAATGTATGGGTCTTAACCAACGTTTGGTTCAAGTTTCGTGAAATTCTGAAAATGTTCAAAATAGCTATTTGGCATGGTTTTATAAAAGCAAGTTTATTTCCCTTTTATACTAATTTATGATTATTATTACGCTTAGCAAATTTATCACACAAATGCATGGGTCTAGACCCACTTATAGGTCAAGTTTCATGGAATTTTGAGAACGTTCATAATTTAGCTGTTTGGCACGATTTTTATTAAAAACAAGTTTGTTTCCCTTTTCTACTAATTTGAAGTTATTATTACCTTAGCAAATTTCCCACACAAATGCATGGGTCTAGTCTAACGTTTGGGTCAAGTTTCATGGAATTCTGAAAACAATCAAAATTTAGCTGTTTGGCACGGTTTTATTAAACCAAATTTGTTTCCCATTTATATTAACTTTTAGGTATTATTACGCTTAGCAAATTTACCACACAAAATGCATGGACCTACGTTTGGATCAGGTTTCGTGGAATTCTGAGAAGGTTCTAAATTTAGTTGTTTGGCACGGTTTTATTAAAAAAACAAGTTTTATTCCCTTTTCTACTAATTTGTAGTTATTATTACACTTAGCAAATTTCCCACACAAATGCATGGGTATAGACCAACGTTTGGGTCAAGTTTCGTGGAATTTTGAGAATGTTCAAAATTTAGCAGTTTGGCACGGTTTTATTAAAAACAAGTTTGTTTCCCTTTTCTACTAATTTGTAGTTATTATAACGCTTATCAAATTTACCACACAAAAGAATGGGTCTAGTCCTACTCTTGGGTCAAGTTTCGTTGAATTCTGAGAACGTTCTAAATTTAGCTGTTTTGTATGCTTTTTCTAAAGCAAGTTTGTTTTCCTTTTATAGTAACTTGTAGTAATTATTACGTTTAGCAAATTTTCACACAAATGCATGGGTCCAGACGAACGTATGGGTCAAGTATCGTGGAATTTTGAGAACGTTCAAAATTTAGCTGTTTGGCACGATTTTATTAAAACAAGTTTGCTTCTCTTTTCTACTAACTTGTAGTTATTATTATGCTTAGCAAATTTACCAAACAAACACATGGGTCCAAACCAACGTTTGGGTCAAGTTTCGTGAAATTATAAGAATATTCAAAATTTAGGTGTTTGACATTATTTTATTAAAGCAAGTTTTTTTGCCTTTTATACTAATTTGTAGTTATTATTACGCTTAGCAAATTTAGCACAAAAATGCATGGTCCTGACCATCGTATAGGTCAAGTTTCGTTGAATTTTGAGAAAGTTCAAAATTTAGCTGTTTGACACGGTTTTATTAAAACAAGTTTGTTTCCTTTTCTACTAACTTGTAGTTATTATTACACTTAGCAAATTCACCACACAAATGCATGGATCTAAACCAATGTTTGGGTCAAGTTTTGTGGAATTCTGTGAACGTTCAAATATTAGCTAATTGGCACGGTATAATTAAAGCAAGTTTGTTTCCCGTTTATACTAATTTGTAGTTATTATTGCGCTTAGCAAATTTACCACACAAATGCATGGGTGTAAACCAATGTTTCGGCTATGTTTTGTTGAATTATGAGAACGTTCATAATTTAGCTATTTTGTGCGGTTTTAATAGAGCAAGTTTGTTTCCCTTTTCTACTAACTTATAGCTACTATTTCGCTTAGCAAATTTATCTCTTAGTGACACATTCCCACGTGGACGAGGTTACTTCGATTGGAGGAGTCAACTAAACTCAGTACGGTGATTAGTGGAGGAGAGTGGCAGTGGCCCCCTATCACAGATTTTGAGTGTTTGGAAATCACACAAGCACTACCCACTATCCATGGAGGGGAGGACCGCATTATTTGGAGGTTCGACCATGGGCTTCCTACAGCTCAGACTCTTTATAAGCTTTTTGATCCGCCTGAACCGAAAGTAGACTGGTCTTCGCTACTTTCGGGATCCCTCAAGATTCCACGTCACTTATTCATCCTATCGCTAGCTATTCTTGGCAAGTTGGCTTCGATCGATAAACCATGGCTAGCCCACCTTGGCCCATGCATTCTGTGCAGCGAGGGAGTGATGGGGACACATGGCCACTTATTTTTTCAGTGCAGATTTAGTCGACAGTGTCTAGCAGAAATTCAGAAAATAGTACAATTCTCGTGGCCCAATAGAGACTGGAAGATGGGTATTAGATGGGCGTCCCGGAGGTGGAGGGGTAAGCACATTATTAACATGTCTTACCGAGCATTATTAGCATCATGTGTTTACCACCATGGCAGTAGTTATTATCGAGGATATCAGGCAGCGGACACATAGCATTACTTTACCTAGTTCAGTCAGTACACGATCTTTATTTAGACTTTGGGATATCCCTTGGCCTGTCGAGGAAGACACCAACTGATGACTACCATGTTGTACTGTACTACTATGTTATTTATGAAACTTACATTTGCCCAAAAAAAAAAAATTATCTCACAAATGTATGGGTCTAAACCAACGTTTGGTTCAAGTTTCGTGGAATTCTGAAAATGTTCAAAATAGCTATTTGGCATGGTTTTATAAAAGCAAGTTTATTTCCCTTTTATACTAATTTATGATTATTATTACGCTTAGCAAATTTATCACACAAATGCATGGGTCTAGACCCACTTATAGGTCAAGTTTCATGGAATTTTGAGAACGTTCAGAATTTAGCTGTTTGGCACGATTTTTATTAAAAACAAGTTTGTTTCCCTTTTCTACTAATTTGAAGTTATTATTACCTTAGCAAATTTTCCACACAAATGCATGGGTCTAGTCTAACGTTTGGGTCAAGTTTCGTGGAATTCTGAAAACAATCAAAATTTAGCTGTTTGGCAGGTTTTATTAAACCAAATTTGTTTCCCATTTATATTAACTTTTAGGTATTATTACGCTTAGCAAATTTACCACACAAAATGCATGGACCTACGTTTGGATCAGGTTTCGTGGAATTCTGAGAAGGTTCTAAATTTAGTTGTTTGGCACGGTTTTATTAAAAAACAAGTTTTATTCCCTTTTCTACTAATTTGTAGTTATTATTACACTTAGCAAATTTCCCACACAAATGCATGGGTATAGACCAACGTTTGGGTCAAGTTTCGTGGAATTCTGAGAATGTTCAAAATTTAGCAGTTTGGCACGATTTTATTATAAACAAGTTTGTTTCCCTTTTCTACTAATTTGTAGTTATTATAACGCTTATCAAATTTACCACACAAAAGAATGGGTCTAGTCCTACTCTTGGGTCAAGTTTCGTTGAATTCTGAGAACGTTCTAAATTTAGCTGTTTTGTATGCTTTTTCTAAAGCAAGTTTGTTTTCCTTTTATAGTAACTTGTAGTAATTATTACGTTTAGCAAATTTTCACACAAATGCATGGGTCCAGACGAACGTATGGGTCAAGTATCGTGGAATTTTGAGAACGTTCAAAATTTAGCTGTTTGGCACGATTTTATTAAAACAAGTTTGCTTCTCTTTTCTACTAACTTGTAGTTATTATTATGCTTAGTAAATTTACCAAACAAACACATGGGTCCAAACCAACGTTTGGGTCAAGTTTCGTGAAATTATGAGAATATTCAAAATTTAGCTGTTTGACATTATTTTATTAAAGCAAGTTTTTTGGCCTTTTATACTAATTTGTAGTTATTATTACGCTTAGCAAATTCAGCACACAAATGCATGGTCCTGACCATCGTATAGGTCAAGTTTCGTTGAATTTTGAGAAAGTTCAAAATTTAGCTGTTTGACACGGTTTTATTAAAACAAGTTTGTTTCCTTTTCTACTAACTTGTAGTTATTATTACACTTAGCAAATTTACCACACAAATGCATGGATCTAAACCAATGCTTGGGTCAGGTTTTGTGGAATTCTGTGAACGTTCAAATATTAGCTAATTGGCACGGTATAATTAAAGCAAGTTTGTTTCCCGTTTATACTAATTTGTAGTTATTATTACGCTTACCAAATTTACCACACAAATGCATGGGTCTAAACCAATGTTTGGGCTATGTTTTGTTGAATTATGAGAACGTTCATAATGTAGCTTTTTTGTGCAGTTTTAATAGAGCAAGTTTGTTTCCTTTTCTACTAACTTATAGCTATTATTTCGTTTAGCAAATTTATCTCTTAGTGACACATTCCCACGTGGACCGAGGTTACTTCGATTGGAGGAGTCAGCTAAACTCAATACGGTGATTAGTGGAGGAGAGTGGCAGTGGCCCGTTATCACAGATTTTGAGTGTTTGGAAATCACAAGCACTACCCACTATCCATGGAGGGGAGGACCGCATTATTTGGAGGTTCGACCATGGGCTTCCTACAGCTCAGACTCTTTATAAGCTTTTTGATCCGCCCTAATCGAAAGTAGACTGGTCTTCGCTACTTTCGGGATCCCTCAAGATTCCACGTCACTTATTCATCCTATGGCTTGATATTCTTGGCAAGTTGGCTTCGATCGATAAACCATGGCTAGCCCACCTTGGCCCATGTATTCTGTGCAGCGCGGGAGTGATGGGGACACATGGCCACTTATTTTTTCAGTGCATATTTAGTCGACAGTGTCTAGCAGAAATTCAGAAAAATGTACAATTCTCGTGGCCCAATAGAGACTGGAAGATGGGTATTAGATGGGCGTCCCGGAGGTGGAGGGGTAAGCATATTATTAACATGTCTTACCGAGCATTATTAGCATCATGTGTTTACCACCATGGCAGTAGTTATTATCGAGGATATCAGGCAGCGGACACATAGCATTACTTTACCTAGTTCAGTCAGTACACGATCTTTATTTAGACTTTGGCATATCCCTTGGCCTGTCGAGGAAGACACCAACTGATGACTACCATGTTGTACTGTACTACTAGGTTATTTATGAAACTTACATTTGCCCAAAAAAAAAATTTATCTCACAAATGTATGGGTCTAAACCAACAATTGGTTCAAGTTTCGTGGAATTCTGAAAATGTTCAAAATAGCTATTTGGCATGGTTTTATAAAAGCAAGTTTATTTCCCTTTTATACTAATTTATGATTATTATTACGCTTAGCAAATTTATCACACAAATGCATGGGTCTAGACCCACTTATAGGTCAAGTTTCATGGAATTTTGAGAACGTTCAGAATTTAGCTGTTTGGCACGATTTTTATTAAAAACAAGTTTGTTTCCCTTTTCTACTAATTTGAAGTTATTATTACCTTAGCAAATTTCCCACACAAATGCATGGGTCTAGTCTAACGTTTGGGTCAAGTTTCGTGAAATTCTGAAAAAAATCAAAATTTAGCTGTTTGGCACGGTTTTATTAAACCAAATTTGTTTCCCATTTATATTAACTTTTAGGTATTATTACGCTTAGCAAATTTACCACACAAAATGCATGGACCTACGTTTGGATCAGGTTTCGTGGAATTCTGAGAAGGTTCTAAATTTAGTTGTTTGGCACGGTTCTATTAAAAAACAAGTTTTATTTCCTTTTCTACTAATTTGTAGTTCTTATTACACTTAGCAAATTTCCCACACAAATGCATGGGTATAGACCAACGTTTGGGTCAAGTTTCGTGGAATTCTGAGAATGTTCAAAATTTAGCAGTTTGGCACGGTTTTATTAAAAACAAGTTTGTTTCTCTTTTCTACTAATTTGTAGTTATTATAACGCTTATCAAATTTACCACACAAAAGAATGGGTCTAGTCCTACTCTTGGGTCGAGTTTCGTTGAATTCTGAGAACGTTTTAAATTTAGCTGTTTTGTATGCTTTTTCTAAAGCAAGTTTGTTTTCCTTTTATAGTAACTTGTAGTAATTATTACGTTTAGCAAATTTTCACACAAATGCATGGGTCCAGACGAACGTACGGGTCAAGTATCGTGGAATTTTGAGAACGTTCAAAATTTAGCTGTTTGGCACGATTTTATTAAAACAAGTTTGCTTCTCTTTTCTACTAACTTGTAGTTATTATTATGCTTAGCAAATTTGTGGAATTCTGTGAACGTTCAAATATTATCTAATTGGCACGGTATAATTAAAGCAAGTTTGTTTCCCATTTATACTAATTTGTAGTTATTATTACGCTTAGCAAATTTACCACACAAATGCATGGGTCTAAACCAATGTTTGGGCTATGTTTTGTTGAATTATGAGAACGTTCATAATGTAGCTTTTTTGTGCGGTTTTAATAGAGCAAGTTTGTTTCCTTTTCTACTAACTTATAGCTATTATTTCGCTTAGCAAATTTATCTCTTAGTGACACATTCCCACGTGGACCGAGGTTACTTCGATTGGAGGAGTCAGCTAAACTCAATACGGTGATTAGTGGAGGAGAGTGGCAGTGGCCCGTTATCACAGATTTTGAGTGTTTGGAAATCACACAAGCACTACCCACTATCCATGGAGGGGAGGACCGCATTATTTGGAGGTTCGACCATGGGCTTCCTACAGCTCAGACTCTTTATAAGCTTTTTGATCCGCCTGAATCGAAAGTAGACTGGTCTTCGCTACTTTCGGGATCCCTAAAGATTCCACGTCACTTATTCATCCTATGGCTTGATATTCTTTGCAAGTTGGCTTCGATCGATAAACCATGGCTAGCCCACCTTGGCCCATGCATTCTGAGAATGTTCAAAATTTAGCAGTTTGGCACGGTTTTATTAAAAACAAGTTTGTTTCCCTTTTCTACTAATTTGTAGTTATTATAACGCTTATCAAATTTACCACACAAAAGAATGGGTCTAGTCCTACTCTTGGGTCAAGTTTCGTTGAATTCTGAGAACGTTCTAAATTTAGCTGTTTTGTATACTTTTTCTAAAGCAAGTTTGTTTTCCTTTTATAGTAACTTGTAGTAATTATTACGCTTAGCAAATTTATCACACAAATGCATGGGTCTAGACCCACTTATAGGTCAAGTTTCATGGAATTTTGAGAACGTTCAGAATTTAGCTGTTTGGCACGATTTTTATTAAAAACAAGTTTGTTTCCCTTTTCTACTAATTTGAAGTTATTATTACCTTAGCAAATTTCCCACACAAATGCATGGGTCTAGTCTAACGTTTGGGTCAAGTTTCGTGGAATTCTGAAAACATTCAAAATTTAGCTGTTTGGCACGGTTTTATTAAACCAAATTTGTTTCCCATTTATATTAACTTTTAGGTATTATTACGCTTAGCAAATTTACCTCACAAAATGCATGAACCTACGTTTGGATCAGGTTTCGTGGAATTCTGAGAAAGTTCTAAATTTAGTTGTTTGGCACGGTTTTATTAAAAAACAAGTTTTATTCCCTTTTCTACTAATTTGTAGTTATTATTACACTTAGCAAATTTTCCACACAAATGCATGGGTATAGACCAACGTTTGGGTCAAGTTTCGTGGAATTCTGAGAATGTTCAAAATTTAGCAGTTTGGCACAGTTTTATTAAAAACAAGTTTGTTTCCCTTTTCTACTAATTTGTAGTTATTATAACGCTTATCAAATTTACCACACAAAAGAATGGGTCTAGTCCTACTCTTGGGTCAAGTTTCGTTGAATTCTGAGAACGTTCTAAATTTAACTGTTTTGTATGCTTTTTCTAAAGCAAGTTTGTTTTCCTTTTATAGTAACTTGTAGTAATTATTACGTTTAGCAAATTTTCACACAAATGCATGGGTCCAGACGAACGTATGGGTCAAGTATCGTGGAATTTTGAGAACGTTCAAAATTTAGCTGTTTGGCACGATTTTATTAAAACAAGTTTGCTTCTCTTTTCTACTAACTTGTAGTTATTATTATGCTTAGCAAATTTACCAAACAAACACATGGGTCCAAACCAACGTTTGGGTCAAGTTTCGTGAAATTATGAGAATATTCAAAATTTAGCTGTTTGACCTTATTTTATTAAAGCAAGTTTTTTTGCCTTTTATACTAATTTGTAGTTATTATTACGCTTAGCAAATTTAGCACACAAATGCATGGTCCTGACCATCGTATAGGTCAAGTTTCGTTGAATTTTGAGAAAGTTCAAAATTTAGCTGTTTGACACGGTTTTATTAAAACAAGTTTGTTTCCTTTTCTACTAACTTGTAGTTATTATTACACTTAGCAAATTTACCACACAAATGCATGGATCTAAACCAATGTTTGGGTCAAGTTTTGTGGAATTCTGTGAACGTTCAAATATTAGCTAATTGGCACCGTATAATTAAAGCAAGTTTGTTTCCCGTTTATACTAATTTGTAGTTATTATTACGCTTAGCAAATTTGTCACACAAATGCATGGGTCTAAACCAATGTTTGGGCTATGTTTTGTTGAATTATGAGAACGTTCATAATGTAGCTTTTTTGTGCGGTTTTAATAGAGCAAGTTTGTTTCCTTTTCTACTAACTTATAGCTATTATTTCGCTTAGCAAATTTATCTCTTAGTGACACATTCCCACGTGGACCGAGGTTACTTCGATTGGAGGAGTCAGCTAAACTCAATACGGTGATTAGTGGAGGAGAGTGGCAGTGGCCCGTTATCACAGATTTTGAGTGTTTGGAAATCACACAAGCACTACCCACTATCCATGGAGGGGAGGACCGCATTATTTGGAGGTTCGACCATGGGCTTCCTACAGCTCAGACTCTTTATAAGCTTTTTGATCCGCCTGAATCGAAAGTAGACTGGTCTTCGCTACTTTCGGGATCCCTCAAGATTCCACGTCACTTATTCATCCTATGGCTTGATATTCTTGGCAAGTTGGCTTCCATCGATAAACCATGGCTAGCCCACCTTGGCCCATGCATTCTGTGCAGCGAGGGAGTGATGGGGACACATGGCCACTTATTTTTTCAGTGCAGATTTAGTCGACAGTGTCTAGCAGAAATTCAGAAAATAGTACAATTCTCGTGGCCCAATAGAGACTGGAAGATGGGTATTAGATGGGCGTCCCGGAGGTGGAGGGGTAAGCACATTATTAACATGTCTTACCGAGCATTTTTAGCATCATGTGTTTACCACCATGGCAGTAGTTATTATCGAGGATATCAGGCAGCGGACACATAGCATTACTTTACCTAGTTCAGTCAGTACACGATCTTTATTTAGACTTTGGCATATCCCTTGGCCTGTCGAGGAAGACACCAACTGATGACTACCATGTTGTACTGTACTACTATGTTATTTATGAAACTTACATTTGCCCAAAAAAAAAATTTATCTCACAAATGTATGGGTCTAAACCAACGTTTGGTTCAAGTTTCGTGGAATTCTGAAAATGCTCAAAATAGCTATTTGGCATGGTTTTATAAAAGCAAGTTTATTTCCCTTTTATACTAATTTATGATTATTATTACGCTTAGCAAATTTATCACACAAATGCATGGGTCTAGACCCACTTATAGGTCAAGTTTCATGGAATTTTGAGAACGTTCAGAATTTAGCTGTTTGGCACGATTTTTATTAAAAACAAGTTTGTTTCCCTTTTCTACTAATTTGAAGTTATTATTATCTTAGCAAATTTCCCACACAAATGCATGGGTCTAGTCTAACGTTTGGGTAAAGTTTCGTGGAATTCTGAAAACATTCAAAATTTAGCTGTTTGGCACGGTTTTATTAAACCAAATTTGTTTCCCATTTATATTAACTTTTAGGTATTATTGCGCTTGGCAAATTTACCACACAAAATGCATGGACCTACGTTTGGATCAGGTTTCGTGGAATTCTGAGAAGGTTCTAAATTTAGTTGTTTGGCACGGTTTTATTAAAAAACAAGTTTTATTCCCTTTTCTACTAATTTGTAGTTATTATTACACTTAGCAAATTTTCCACACAAATGCATGGGTATAGACCAACGTTTGGGTCAAGTTTCGTGGAATTCTGAGAATGTTCAAAATTTAGCAGTTTGGCACGGTTTTATTAAAAACAAGTTTGTTTCCCTTTTCTACTAATTTGTAGTTATTATAACGCTTATCAAAGTTACCACACAAAAGAATGGGTCTAGTCCTACTCTTGGGTCAAGTTTCGTTGAATTCTGAGAACGTACTAAATTTAGCTGTTTTGTATGCTTTTTCTAAAGCAAGTTTGTTCCCCTTTTATAGTAACTTGTAGTAATTATTACGTTTAGCAAATTTTCACACAAATGCATGGGTCCAGACGAACGTATGGGTCAAGTATCGTGGAATTTTGAGAACGTTCAAAATTTAGCTGTTTGGCACGATTTTATTAAAACAAGTTTGCTTCTCTTTTCTACTAACTTGTAGTTATTATTATGCTTAGCAAATTTACCAAACAAACACATGGGTCCAAACCAACGTTTGGGTCAAGTTTCGTGAAATTATGAGAATATTCAAAATTTAGCTGTTTGACATTATTTTATTAAAGCAAGTTTTTTTGCCTTTTATACTAATTTGTAGTTATTATTACGCTTAGCAAATTTAGCACACAAATGCATGGTCCTGACCATCGTATAGGTCAAGTTTCGTTGAATTTTGAGAAAGTTCAAAATTTAGCTGTTTGACACGGTTTTATTAAAACAAGTTTGTTTCCTTTTCTACTAACTTGTAGTTATTATTACACTTAGCAAATTTACCACACAAATGCATGGATCTAAACCAATGTTTGGGTCAAGTTTTGTGGAATTCTGTGAACGTTCAAATATTAGCTAATTGGCACCGTATAATTAAAGCAAGTTTGTTTCCCGATTATACTAATTTGTAGTTATTATTACGCTTAGCAAATTTACCACACAAATGCATGGGTCTAAACCAATGTTTGGGCTATGTTTTGTTGAATTATGAGAACGTTCATAATGTAGCTTTTTTGTGCGGTTTTAATAGAGCAAGTTTGTTTCCTTTTCTACTAACTTATAACTATTATTTCGCTTAGCAAATTTATCTCTTAGTGACACATTCCCACGTGGACCGAGGTTACTTCGATTGGAGGAGTCAGCTAAACTCAATACGGTGATTAGTGGAGGAGAGTGGCAGTGGCCCGTTATCACAGATTTTGAGTGTTTGGAAATCACACAAGCACTACCCACTATCCATGGAGGGGAGGACCGCATTATTTGGAGGTTCGACCATGGGCTTCCTACAGCTCAGACTCTTTATAAGCTTTTTGATCCGCCTGAATCGAAAGTAGACTGGTCTTCGCTACTTTCGGGATCCCTCAAGATTCCACGTCACTTATTCATCCTATGGCTTGATATTCTTGGCAAGTTGGCTTCCATCGATAAACCATGGCTAGCCCACCTTGGCCCATGCATTCTGTGCAGCGAGGGAGTGATGGGGACACATGGCCACTTATTTTTTCAGTGCAGATTTAGTCGACAGTGTCTAGCAGAAATTCAGAAAATAGTACAATTCTCGTGGCCCAATAGAGACTGGAAGATGGGTATTAGATGGGCGTCCCGGAGGTGGAGGGGTAAGCACATTATTAACATGTCTTACCGAGCATTATTAGCATCATGTGTTTACCACCATGGCAGTAGTTATTATCGAGGATATCAGGCAGCGGACACATAGCATTACTTTACCTAGTTCAGTCAGTACACGATCTTTATTTAGACTTTGGCATATCCCTTGGCCTGTCGAGGAAGACACCAACTGATGACTACCATGTTGTACTGTACTACTATGTTATTTATGAAACTTACATTTGCCCAAAAAAAAAATTTATCTCACAAATGTATGGGTCTAAACCAACGTTTGGTTCAAGTTTCGTGGAATTCTGAAAATGCTCAAAATAGCTATTTGGCATGGTTTTATAAAAACAAGTTTATTTCCCTTTTATACTAATTTATGATTATTATTACGCTTAGCAAATTTATCACACAAATGCATGGGTCTAGACCCACTTATAGGTCAAGTTTCATGGAATTTTGAGAACGTTCAGAATTTAGCTGTTTGGCACGATTTTTATTAAAAACAAGTTTGTTTCCCTTTTCTACTAATTTGAAGTTATTATTACCTTAGCAAATTTCCCACACAAATGCATGGGTCTAGTCTAACGTTTGGGTCAAGTTTCGTGGAATTCTAAAAACATTCAAAATTTAGCTGTTTGGCACGGTTTTATTAAACCAAATTTGTTTCCCATTTATATTAACTTTTAGGTATTATTACGCTTAGCAAATTTACCACACAAAATGCATGGACCTACGTTTGGATCAGGTTTCGTGGAATTCTGAGAAGGTTCTAAATTTAGTTGTTTGGCACGGTTTTATTAAAAAACAAGTTTTATTCCCTTTTCTACTAATTTGTAGTTATTATTACACTTAGCAAATTTACCACACAAATGCATGGGTATAGACCAACGTTTGGGTCAAGTTTCGTGGAATTTTGAGAATGTTCAAAATTTAGCAGTTTGGCACGATTTTATTAAAAACAAGTTTGTTTCCCTTTTCTACTAATTTGTAGTTATTATAACGCTTATCAAATTTACCACACAAAAGAATGGGTCTAGTCCTACACTTGGGTCAAGTTTCGTTGAATTCTGAGAACGTTCTAAATTTAGCTGTTTTGTATGCTTTTTCTAAAGCAAGTTTGTTTTCCTTTTATAGTAACTTGTAGTAATTATTACGTTTAGCAAATTTTCACACAAATGCATGGGTCCAGAGGAACGTATGGGTCAAGTATCGTGGAATTTTGATAACGTCCAAAATTTAGCTGTTTGGCACGATTTTATTAAAACAAGTTTGCTTATCTTTTCTACTAACTTGTAGTTATTATTATGCTTAGCAAATTTACCAAACAAACACATGGGTCCAAACCAACGTTTGGGTCAAGTTTCGTGAAATTATGAGAATATTCAAAATTTAGCTGTTTGACATTATTTTATTAAAGCAAGTTTTTTTGCCTTTTATACTAATTGTAGTTATTATTACGCTTAACAAATTTAGCACACAAATGCATGGTCCTGACCATCGTATAGGTCAAGTTTCGTTGAATTTTGAGAAAGTTCAAAATTTAGCTGTTTGACACGGTTTTATTAAAACAAGTTTGTTTCCTTTTCTACTAACTTGTAGTTATTATTACACTTAGCAAATTTACCACATAAATGCATGGATCTAAACCAATGTTTGGGTCAAGTTTTGTGGAATTCTATGAACGTTCAAATATTATCTAATTGGCACGGTATAATTAAAGCAAGTTTGTTTCCCGTTTATACGAATTTGTAGTTATTATTACGCTTAGCAAATTTACCACACAAATGTATGGGTCTAAACCAATGTTTGGGCTATGTTTTGTTGAATTATGAGAACGTTCATAATGTAGCTTTTTTGTGCGGTTTTAATAGAGCAAGTTTGTTTCCTTTTCTACTAACTTATAACTATTATTTCGCTTAGCAAATTTATCTCTTAGTGACACATTCCCACGTGGACCGAGGTTACTTCGATTGGAGGAGTCAGCTAAACTCAATACGGTGATTAGTGGAGGAGAGTGGCAGTGGCCCGTTATCACAGATTTTGAGTGTTTGGAAATCACACAAGCACTACCCACTATCCATGGAGGGGAGGACCGCATTATTTGGAGGTTCGACCATGGGCTTCCTACAGCTCAGACTCTTTATAAGCTTTTTGATCCGCCTGAATCGAAAGTAGACTGGTCTTCGCTACTTTCGGGATCCCTCAAGATTCCACGTCACTTATTCATCCTATGGCTTGATATTCTTGGCAAGTTGGCTTCCATCGATAAACCATGGCTAGCCCACCATGGCCCATGCATTCTGTGCAGCGAGGGAGTGATGGGGACACATGGCCACTTATTTTTTCAGTGCAGATTTAGTCGACAGTGTCTAGCAGAAATTCAGAAAATAGTACAATTCTCGTGGCCCAATAGAGACTGGAAGATGGGTATTAGATGGGCGTCCCGGAGGTGGAGGGGTAAGCACATTATTAACATGTCTTACCGAGCATTATTAGCATCATGTGTTTACCACCATGGCAGTAGTTATTATCGAGGATATCAGGCAGCGGACACATAGCATTACTTTACCTAGTTCAGTCAGTACACGATCTTTATTTAGACTTTGGCATATCCCTTGGCCTGTCGAGGAAGACACCAACTGATGACTACCATGTTGTACTGTACTACTATGTTATTTATGAAACTTACATTTGCCCAAAAAAAAAATTTATCTCACAAATGTATGGGTCTAAACCAACGTTTGGTTCCAATTTCGTGGAATTCTGAAAATGCTCAAAATAGCTATTTGGCATGGTTTTATAAAAGCAAGTTTATTTCCCTTTTATACTAATTTATGATTATTATTACGCTTAGCAAATTTATCACACAAATGCATGGGTCTAGACCCACTTATAGGTCAAGTTTCATGAAATTTTGAGAACGTTCAGAATTTAGCTGTTTGGCACGATTTTTATTAAAAACAAGTTTGTTTCCCTTTTCTACTAATTTGAAGTTATTATTACCTTAGCAAATTTCCCACACAAATGCATGGGTCTAGTCTAACGTTTGGGTCAAGTTTCGTGGAATTCTAAAAAGATTCAAAATTTAGCTGTTTGGCACGGTTTTATTAAACCAAATTTGTTTCCCATTTATATTAACTTTTAGGTATTATTACGCTTAGCAAATTTACCACACAAAATGCATGGACCTACGTTTGGATCAGGTTTCGTGGAATTCTGAGAAGGTTCTAAATTTAGTTGTTTGGCACGGTTTTATTAAAAAACAAGTTTTATTCCCTTTTCTACTAATTTGTAGTTATTATTACACTTAGCAAATTTACCACACAAATGCATGGGTATAGACCAACGTTTGGGTCAAGTTTCGTGGAATTTTGAGAATGTTCAAAATTTAGCAGTTTGGCACGATTTTATTAAAAACAAGTTTGTTTCCCTTTTCTACTAATTTGTAGTTATTATAACGCTTATCAAATTTACCACACAAAAGAATGGGTCTAGTCCTACACTTGGGTCAAGTTTCGTTGAATTCTGAGAACGTTCTAAATTTAGCTGTTTTGTATGCTTTTTCTAAAGCAAGTTTGTTTTCCTTTTATAGTAACTTGTAGTAATTATTACGTTTAGCAAATTTTCACACAAATGCATGGGTCCAGAGGAACGTATGGGTCAAGTATCGTGGAATTTTGATAACGTCCAAAATTTAGCTGTTTGGCACGATTTTATTAAAACAAGTTTGCTTATCTTTTCTACTAACTTGTAGTTATTATTATGCTTAGCAAATTTACCAAACAAACACATGGGTCCAAACCAACGTTTGGGTCAAGTTTCGTGAAATTATGAGAATATTCAAAATTTAGCTGTTTGACATTATTTTATTAAAGCAAGTTTTTTTGCCTTTTATACTAATTGTAGTTATTATTACGCTTAACAAATTTAGCACACAAATGCATGGTCCTGACCATCGTATAGGTCGAGTTTCGTTGAATTTTGAGAAAGTTTAAAATTTAGCTGTTTGACACGGTTTTATTAAAACAAGTTTGTTTCCTTTTCTACTAACTTGTAGTTATTATTACACTTAGCAAATTTACCACACAAATGCATGGATCTAAACCAATGTTTGGGTCAAGTTTTGTGGAATTCTGTGAACGTTCAAATATTATCTAATTGGCACGGTATAATTAAAGCAAGTTTGTTTCCCGTTTATTCTAATTTGTAGTTATTATTACGCTTAGCAAATTTACCACACAAATGCATGGGTCTAAACCAATGTTTGGGCTATGTTTTGTTGAATTATGAGAACGTTCATAATGTAGCTTTTTTGTGCGGTTTTAATAGAGCAAGTTTGTTTCCTTTTCTACTAACTTATAGCTATTATTTCGCTTAGCAAATTTATCTCTTAGTGACACATTCCCACGTGGACCGAGGTTACTTCGATTGGAGGAGTCAGCTAAACTCAATACGGTGATTAGTGGAGGAGAGTGGCAGTGGCCCGTTATCACAGATTTTGAGTGTTTGGAAATCACACAAGCACTACCCACTATCCATGGAGGGGAGGACCGCATTATTTGGAGGTTCGACCATGGGCTTCCTACAGCTCAGACTCTTTATAAGCTTTTTGATCCGCCTGAATCGAAAGTAGACTGGTCTTCGCTACTTTCGGGATCCCTCAAGATTCCACGTCACTTATTCATCCTATGGCTTGATATTCTTGGCAAGTTGGCTTCCATCGATAAACCATGGCTAGCCCACCTTGGCCCATGCATTCTGTGCAGCGAGGGAGTGATGGGGACACATGGCCACTTATTTTTTCAGTGCAAATTTAGTCGACAGTGTCTAGCAGAAATTCAGAAAATAGTACAATTCTCGTGGCCCAATAGAGACTGGAAGATGGGTATTAGATGGGCGTCCCGGAGGTGGAGGGGTAAGCACATTATTAACATGTCTTACCGAGCATTATTAGCATCATGTGTTTACCACCATGGCAGTAGTTATTATTGAGGATATCAGGCAGCGGACACATAGCATTACTTTACCTAGTTCAGTCAGTACACGATCTTTATTTAGACTTTGGCATATCCCTTGGCCTGTCGAGGAAGACACCAACTGATGACTACCATGTTGTACTGTACTACTATGTTATTTATGAAACTTACATTTGCCCAAAAAAAAAATTTATCTCACAAATGTATGGGTCTAAACCAACGTTTGGTTCATGTTTCGTGGAATTCTGAAAATGCTCAAAATAGCTATTTGGCATGGTTTTATAAAAGCAAGTTTATTTCACTTTTATACTAATTTATGATTATTATTACGCTTAGCAAATTTATCACACAAATGCATGGGTCTAGACCCACTTATAGGTCAAGTTTCATGGAATTTTGAGAACGTTCAGAATTTAGCTGTTTGGCACGATTTTTATTAAAAACAAGTTTGTTTCCCTTTTCTACTAATTTGAAGTTATTATTACCTTAGCAAATTTCCCACACAAATGCATGGGTCTAGTCTAACGTTTGGGTCAAGTTTCGTGGAATTCTAAAAACATTCAAAATTTAGCTGTTTGGCACGGTTTTATTAAACCAAATTTGTTTCCCATTTATATTAACTTTTAGGTATTATTACGCTTAGCAAATTTACCACACAAAATGCATGGACCTATGTTTGGATCAGGTTTCGTGGAATTCTGAGAAGGTTCTAAATTTAGTTGTTTGGCACGGTTTTATTAAAAAACAAGTTTTATTCCCTTTTCTACTAATTTGTAGTTATTATTACACTTAGCAAATTTACCACACAAATGCATGGGTATAGACCAACGTTTGGGTCAAGTTTCGTGGAATTTTGAGAATGTTCAAAATTTAGCAGTTTGGCACGATTTGTTATTAAAAACAAGTTTGTTTCCCTTTTCTACTAATTTGTAGTTATTATAACGCTTATCAAATTTACCACACAAAAGAATGGGTCTAGTCCTACACTTGGGTCAAGTTTCGTTGAATTCTGAGAACGTTCTAAATTTAGCTGTTTTGTATGCTTTTTCTAAAGCAAGTTTGTTTTCCTTTTATAGTAACTTGTAGTAATTATTACGTTTAGCAAATTTTCACACAAATGCATGGGTCCAGAGGAACGTATGGGTCAAGTATCGTGGAATTTTGATAACGTCCAAAATTTAGCTGTTTGGCACGATTTTATTAAAACAAGTTTGCTTATCTTTTCTACTAACTTGTAGTTATTATTATGCTTAGCAAATTTACCAAACAAACACATGGGTCCAAACCAACGTTTGGGTCAAGTTTCGTGAAATTATGAGAATATTCAAAATTTAGCTGTTTGACATTATTTTATTAAAGCAAGTTTTTTTGCCTTTTATACTAATTGTAGTTATTATTACGCTTAACAAATTTAGCACACAAATGCATGGTCCTGACCATCGTATAGGTCAAGTTTCGTTGAATTTTGAGAAAGTTTAAAATTTAGCTGTTTGACACGGTTTTATTAAAACAAGTTTGTTTCCTTTTCTACTAACTTGTAGTTATTATTACACTTAGCAAATTTACCACACAAATGCATGGATCTAAACCAATGTTTGGGTCAAGTTTTGTGGAATTCTGTGAACGTTCAAATATTATCTAATTGGCACGGTATAATTAAAGCAAGTTTGTTTCCCGTTTATTCTAATTTGTAGTTATTATTACGCTTAGCAAATTTACCACACAAATGCATGGGTCTAAACCAATGTTTGGGCTATGTTTTGTTGAATTATGAGAACGTTCATAATGTAGCTTTTTTGTGCGGTTTTAATAGAGCAAGTTTGTTTCCTTTTCTACTAACTTATAGCTATTATTTCGCTTAGCAAATTTATCTCTTAGTGACACATTCCCACGTGGACCGAGGTTACTTCGATTGGAGGAGTCAGCTAAACTCAATACGGTGATTAGTGGAGGAGAGTGGCAGTGGCCCGTTATCACAGATTTTGAGTGTTTGGAAATCACACAAGCACTACCCACTATCCATGGAGGGGAGGACCGCATTATTTGGAGGTTCGACCATGGGCTTCCTACAGCTCAGACTCTTTATAAGCTTTTTGATCCGCCTGAATCGAAAGTAGACTGGTCTTCGCTACTTTCGGGATCCCTCAAGATTCCACGTCACTTATTCATCCTATGGCTTGATATTCTTGGCAAGTTGGCTTCCATCGATAAACCATGGCTAGCCCACCTTGGCCCATGCATTCTGTGCAGCGAGGGAGTGATGGGGACACATGGCCACTTATTTTTTCAGTGCAAATTTAGTCGACGGTGTCTAGCAGAAATTCAGAAAATAGTACAATTCTCGTGGCCCAATAGAGACTGGAAGATGGGTATTAGATGGGCGTCCCGGAGGTGGAGGGGTAAGCACATTATTAACATGTCTTACCGAGCATTATTAGCATCATGTGTTTACCACCATGGCAGTAGTTATTATTGAGGATATCAGGCAGCGGACACATAGCATTACTTTACCTAGTTCAGTGAGTACACGATCTTTATTTAGACTTTGGCATATCCCTTGGCCTGTCGAGGAAGACACCAACTGATGACTACCATGTTGTACTGTACTACTATGTTATTTATGAAACTTACATTTGCCCAAAAAAAAAATTTATCTCACAAATGTATGGGTCTAAACCAACGTTTGGTTCATGTTTCGTGGAATTCTGAAAATGCTCAAAATAGCTATTTGGCATGGTTTTATAAAATCAAGTTTATTTCACTTTTATACTAATTTATGATTATTATTACGCTTAGCAAATTTATCACACAAATGCATGGGTCTAAACCCACTTATAGGTCAAGTTTCATGGAATTTTGAGAACGTTCAGAATTTAGCTGTTTGGCACGATTTTTATTAAAAACAAGTTTGTTTCCCTTTTCTACTAATTTGAAGTTATTATTACCTTAGCAAATTTCCCACACAAATGCATGGGTCTAGTCTAACGTTTGGGTCAAGTTTCGTGGAATTCTAAAAACATTCAAAATTTAGCTGTTTGGCACGGTTTTATTAAACCAAATTTGTTTCCCATTTATATTAACTTTTAGGTATTATTACGCTTAGCAAATTTACCACACAAAATGCATGGACCTACGTTTGGATCAGGTTTCGTGGAATTCTGAGAAGGTTCTAAATTTAGTTATTTGGCACGGTTTTATTAAAAAACAAGTTTTATTCCCTTTTCTACTAATTTGTAGTTATTATTACACTTAGCAAATTTACCACACAAATGCATGGGTATAGACCAACGTTTGGGTCAAGTTTCGTGGAATTTTGAGAATGTTCAAAATTTAGCAGTTTGGCACGATTTTATTAAAAACAAGTTTGTTTCCCTTTTCTACTAATTTGTAGTTATTATAACGCTTATCAAATTTACCACACAAAAGAATGGGTCTAGTCCTACACTTGGGTCAAGTTTCGTTGAATTCTGAGAACGTTCTAAATTTAGCTGTTTTGTATGCTTTTTCTAAAGCAAGTTTGTTTTCCTTTTATAGTAACTTGTAGTAATTATTACGTTTAGCAAATTTTCACACAAATGCATGGGTCCAGAGGAACGTATGGGTCAAGTATCGTGGAATTTTGATAACGTCCAAAATTTAGCTGTTTGGCACGATTTTATTAAAACAAGTTTGCTTATCTTTTCTACTAACTTGTAGTTATTATTATGCTTAGCAAATTTACCAAACAAACACATGGGTCCAAACCAACGTTTGGGTCAAGTTTCGTGAAATTATGAGAATATTCAAAATTTAGCTGTTTGACATTATTTTATTAAAGCAAGTTTTTTTGCCTTTTATACTAATTGTAGTTATTATTACGCTTAACAAATTTAGCACACAAATGCATGGTCCTGACCATCGTATAGGTCAAGTTTCGTTGAATTTTGAGAAAGTTTAAAATTTAGCTGTTTGACACGGTTTTATTAAAACAAGTTTGTTTCCTTTTCTACTAACTTGTAGTTATTATTACACTTAGCAAATTTACCACACAAATGCATGGATCTAAACCAATGTTTGGGTCAAGTTTTGTGGAATTCTGTGAACGTTCAAATATTATCTAATTGGCACGGTATAATTAAAGCAAGTTTGTTTCCCGTTTATTCTAATTTGTAGTTATTATTACGCTTAGCAAATTTACCACACAAATGCATGGGTCTAAACCAATGTTTGGGCTATGTTTTGTTGAATTATGAGAACGTTCATAATGTAGCTTTTTTGTGCGGTTTTAATAGAGCAAGTTTGTTTCCTTTTCTACTAACTTATAGCTATTATTTCGCTTAGCAAATTTATCTCTTAGTGACACATTCCCACGTGGACCGAGGTTACTTCGATTGGAGGAGTCAGCTAAACTCAATACGGTGATTAGTGGAGGAGAGTGGCAGTGGCCCGTTATCACAGATTTTGAGTGTTTGGAAATCACACAAGCACTACCCACTATCCATGGAGGGGAGGACCGCATTATTTGGAGGTTCGACCATGGGCTTCCTACAGCTCAGACTCTTTATAAGCTTTTTGATCCGCCTGAATCGAAAGTAGACTGGTCTTCGCTACTTTCGGGATCCCTCAAGATTCCACGTCACTTATTCATCCTATGGCTTGATATTCTTGGCAAGTTGGCTTCCATCGATAAACCATGGCTAGCCCACCTTGGCCCATGCATTCTGTGCAGCGAGGGAGTGATGGGGACACATGGCCACTTATTTTTTCAGTGCAAATTTAGTCGACAGTGTCTAGCAGAAATTCAGAAAATAGTACAATTCTCGTGGCCCAATAGAGACTGGAAGATGGGTATTAGATGGGCGTCCCGGAGGTGGAGGGGTAAGCACATTATTAACATGTCTTACCGAGCATTATTAGCATCATGTGTTTACCACCATGGCAGTAGTTATTATTGAGGATATCAGGCAGCGGACACATAGCATTACTTTACCTAGTTCAGTCAGTACACGATCTTTATTTAGACTTTGGCATATCCCTTGGCCTGTCGAGGAAGACACCAACTGATGACTACCATGTTGTACTGTACTACTATGTTATTTATGAAACTTACATTTGCCCAAAAAAAAAATTTATCTCACAAATGTATGGGTCTAAACCAACGTTTGGTTCATGTTTCGTGGAATTCTGAAAATGCTCAAAATAGCTATTTGGCATGGTTTTATAAAAGCAAGTTTATTTCACTTTTATACTAATTTATGATTATTATTACGCTTAGCAAATTTATCACACAAATGCATGGGTCTAGACCCACTTATAGGTCAAGTTTCATGGAATTTTGAGAACGTTCAGAATTTAGCTGTTTGGCACGATTTTTATTAAAAACAAGTTTGTTTCCCTTTTCTACTAATTTGAAGTTATTATTACCTTAGCAAATTTCCCACACAAATGCATGGGTCTAGTCTAACGTTTGGGTCAAGTTTCGTGGAATTCTAAAAACATTCAAAATTTAGCTGTTTGGCACGGTTTTATTAAACCAAATTTGTTTCCCATTTATATTAACTTTTAGGTATTATTACGCTTAGCAAATTTACCACACAAAATGCATGGACCTATGTTTGGATCAGGTTTCGTGGAATTCTGAGAAGGTTCTAAATTTAGTTGTTTGGCACGGTTTTATTAAAAAACAAGTTTTATTCCCTTTTCTACTAATTTGTAGTTATTATTACACTTAGCAAATTTACCACACAAATGCATGGGTATAGACCAACGTTTGGGTCAAGTTTCGTGGAATTTTGAGAATGTTCAAAATTTAGCAGTTTGGCACGATTTGTTATTAAAAACAAGTTTGTTTCCCTTTTCTACTAATTTGTAGTTATTATAACGCTTATCAAATTTACCACACAAAAGAATGGGTCTAGTCCTACACTTGGGTCAAGTTTCGTTGAATTCTGAGAACGTTCTAAATTTAGCTGTTTTGTATGCTTTTTCTAAAGCAAGTTTGTTTTCCTTTTATAGTAACTTGTAGTAATTATTACGTTTAGCAAATTTTCACACAAATGCATGGGTCCAGACGAACGTATGGGTCAAGTATTGTGGAATTTTGATGACGTCCAAAATTTAGCTGTTTGGCACGATTTTATTAAAACAAGTTTGCTTATCTTTTCTACTAACTTGTAGTTATTATTATGCTTAGCAAATTTACCAAACAAACACATGGGTCCAAACCAACGTTTGGGTCAAGTTTCGTGAAATTATGAGAATATTCAAAATTTAGCTGTTTGACATTATTTTATTAAAGCAAGTTTTTTTGCCTTTTATACTAATTTGTAGCATACAAATGCATGGTCCTAACCATCGTATAGGTCAAGTTTCGTTGAATTTTGAGAAAGTTCAAAATTTAGCTGTTTGACACGGTTTTATTAAACATAGTTTGTTTCCTTTTCTACTAACTTGTAGTTATTATTACACTTAGCAAATTTACCACACAAATGCATGGATCTAAACCAATGTTTGGGTCAAGTTTTGTGGAATTCTGTGAACGTTCAAATATTAGCTAATTGGCACGGTATAATTAAAGCAAGTTTGTTTCCCGTTTATACTAATTTGTAGTTATTATTACGCTTAGCAAATTTACGACACAAATGCATGGGTCTAAACCAATGTTTGGGCTATGTTTTGTTGAATTATGAGAACGTAAATAATTTAAGCACATTATTAACATGTCTTACCGAGCACTATTAGCATCATGTGTTTACCACCATGGCAGTAGTTATTATCGAGGATATCAGGCAGCGGATACATAGCATTACTTTAGCTAGTTCAGTCAGTACACGATCTTTATTTAGACTTTGGCATATCCCTTGGCCTGTCGAGGAAGACACCTACTGATGACCACCATGTTGTATTGTACTACTATGTTATTTATGAAACTTACATTTACCCAAAAAAAATTTATCTCACAAATATATGGGTCTAAACCAACGTTTCGTTCAAGTTTCGTGGAATTCTGAAAATGTTCAAAATAGCTATTTGGCATGGTTTTATAAAAGCAAGTTTATTTCTCTTTTATACTAATTTATGATTATTATTACGCTTAGCAAATTTATCACACAAATGCATGGGTCTAGACCCACTGATAGGTCAAGTTTCATGGAATTTTGAGAACGTTCAGAATTTAGCTGTTTGGCACGATTTTTATTAAAAACAAGTTTGTTTCCCTTTTCTACTAATTTGAAGTTATTATTACCTTAGCAAATTTACCACACAAAGGCATGGGTCTAGTCCTACGTTTGGGTCAAGTTTCGTAGAATTCTGAGAACATTCAAAATTTAGGTGTTTGGCATGGTTTTGTTAAAGGAAGTTTGTTTGCCTTTTGTACTAATCTTTAGTTATTATTACACGAAGCAAATTTACCACACAAATGCATGGACCTACGTTTGGATCAAGTTTCGTGGAATTCTGAGAACGTTCAAAGTTTAGCTTTTTGGCACGGTTTTATTAAAAACAAGTTTGATTCCTTTTTCTACTAATTTATATTGTTATTAGACTTAGGTCAAGTTTAGGTCAAGTTTCATAGAATTCTGAGAACGTTCAAAATTTAGTTGATTGGCATTGTTTTATTAAAAACAAGTTTGTTTTTCTTTTCTACTAATTTGTATTTATTATTATGCTTATCAAATTTACCACACAAAAGAATGGGTCCAGTCCTACACTTGGGTTAAGTTTCATTGAATTCTGAGAACGTTCAAAATTTAGCTGTTTTTTACGCTTTTATTAAAGCAAATTTTTTTCCCTTTTATAGTAACTTTTATTTATTATTACGCTTATCAAATTAACCATACAAATGCATGCGTCTAGACCAAATTAAAACAAGTTTGTTTATTTTTTTAGGTAAATGTAAATTTCATTAATAAAAGTAATAGTACAGTAGAACATGGGTTCATCAGTTGGTTTCTCCCTCAGCCCAAGGGATGCGCCATAATCTTTACAATGCTCGTGTACTGACTGATGAAGGTAAATTGACACTCAGAATCCTATGTTTGACATCATCAGTGATCAGGATGCTCAAAGTGGCTGGTGTCCGCTCAGTGTGTTCAAATCTGCTCAAGTTCCTTTCCCTCCATATGTGGTAGACACATGCTGCAAGTAGTGCACGGTAAGCTATATTGACAATGTGCTTACCTCTCCATTTCCGCGTCGCCCACTCAATATCCATTGTCCAATCCCTGTTGGGCTAGTAAAATTGAATCCGTCTACGAATCTCAAGTAGGCACTGACGACTATATCTGCATCGGAAGAATAAGTATGGATGAGATTCCGTAGCTCCCTCGTCGCACAAGATGCACGCTCCAAGATGAGATAGCCATGGTTTATCCGTGGATGGTAGTTTGCCAAGTATTGCGAGCCATAAAATGAACGAATGACGAGGTATCTTCAACGAGCCCGCAAGTAGCAATGACCATCCTACTTTCGGCTTAGGGGGATCAAATAATCGGTAGAGGGCCTGAGTAGTAGGTTGCCCTCCGTCAATGTGTGATCTCCAAACGATCCTCACCTCCAAAAATAAATAGGAGGTTATGTGTGATCTCCAAACATTCAAAGTCCGTGATGGGAGGCCATTGCCACTCTCCTGCTGAGATCACCGAATTGAATTTTGCTGATTCTTCAATACCAAGATGGTTTGGACCACGAGGGAACTGCTCGATAAGTGGTCCCAAGTGATGCCATGGGTCCAGCCAAATATAGAATTTCCCTCCATCTCCAATCTGGTACTTCACGATAGAGCGTAGGAAGGGACGAAGCCTGAGCATTTTCCGCCATCCCCAAGAACCTCCATGTTCACGAACAGTCCAGATCGATGTGTCACGTAACCGGTCTTGATAAAGCCACTGAACACATATGGACGTCCTGTCACACCGGATAACGTCACATAATTTCTTACTCATTAATGCGCAGTTCAAGGTAGCAATGTCCTTGAACCCAAGTCCCCCCTCATCCGTCGGTCGACACACATTTTTCCAGGCTACCTTGGCGTAACCACTAAACGTCATACCCTTCCAAAGGAAAGTCCCCAATCTCTTCTCAATTACATTGATGACTTTCTTAGGTAAGATGAAAGCAGAAGGCCAATATAAACTCAATGCTGACAACCAGATTTCATTGTACTCGCCCAGCGTATGATAACGAAATTCCTTCCCATCCATTAATGCATGCATCAATTTTTGAAATAAGCGGTTGGCAATCAGAGATAGATAACCTAGAAGAGATTAAGGGAAGACCTAGATACCTTATAGGAAGGTGTCCCTCTTGAAAGCTCAAAATCTCCAACATTTGGTCTTTCAAATCTTGGGCCGAACGTGAAATGATTAAGTGACTTTTATGAACATTCAGCCGGAGGCCCGACACCTCTGCAAACCAGTCTACTCCTTGAAGACTCTGATGGAGTCAAAGTTAGCTCTACTAAAGAGGAGAAGGTCGTCTGCAAATCCCAATTGGAAGACCTTGGAACTCTCACACTTCCAATGATAAGTGAATTGCATGTCCTGTTCAATTCATTGCAAGAATCCCAGATGTAAAGCTTCCATAACAAGTACAAACAGATAAGGAGAAAGTGGGTCTCCCTGTCGTAATCCTCTCGCTCCAGGAAAGAACCCATGAGGTTTTCCATTAAGCCCAATCAAGAATGATGTCGTGGAAACACACTCCTCAATCCACCTTGTGAACGTCGTTTGAAACCCGAACAACTGCAAAACTGCTAGCAGGAAGTCCCATTCCACCGTATCATAGGCCTTCCTTATATCCACTTTAAGCGCGCATCTAGGAGGTAGGCGCATCTGGTTATAGCCCGAGAATAGTTCCTGGGCTAACATAATGTTGTCCCCAATGCTTCTTCCCGGAATAAAAGCTGTCTGACAGGGATTAATAATCTTGTCTAGCAGAACACTAAGTCTCTAAACAAGTAGTTTTGCAATAATCTTGTATAAAACATTGCAGCATGAAATCGGTCTAAAATTATTAACCGACATAGGAGTGTGTACCTTTGGTATTAGGGTCAAAATTGTGGAATTGATCTGTTTCAGTAGTTTTCCGGTAGAAAAGAAATCCAGAACCACTCTCGTTACTTCTTCCCCCACCACAGGCCAAGCCACCTTAAAAAACCATGACGAGTAGCCATCAGGTCCCGGCGCTTTGTCTTCAGCGATATCAAACACTGCTTGCTTCACATCATCCGGTGAGAATGGTAGTAGTAAGTGGCTAGCTTCCTCATCAGTAATACAATGCCTCACCCATGGTCTAAGGTATTGAATATCCACTGTCAACCGTCTTCTGGTACCTCCTAAAAGGTTCTGAAAGTATGAGACAAACACATGGGCGACCTCCCCTTGATCTGTGTGTGTGGTACCATTCTCATCATTGATCTGTAGGATTCTCCTTATAACTCTTCTTTGAGCGATTTTTCGAAAGAAAACCCGGGAACATTGGTCTCCATCTTTCATCCACTGCATCTTAGCTCTCTGCTGCAACATAATTTGTTCGAGCTTTGCCGCTTTTGCATAGACGATTCGACAACAATGTTCCAGGAGTAAATAGAGTTCATTCTGTCTGTCTGAGCTCACCAACTGTTGTGTCTCATCAAGAAAATCTTTAGCTAGTTGTAGATTCAGCGTCAAGTCACCCTTATTCCTCCTCTGTAGTCTAAAGACTGGTTTAAGTGCCTTCAGTTTACATGTGACAGCATACATAGGAATACCAACAATCTCATGATTCCAAATGTTCTGCACATTGGGGATAAACTCATGTGAACTGGCAAGATAGTTATCAAATCGAAACATACCTCCGTTAGTTGTTGTATATCCCCATGTAAAACCAGTGGTGAGTGATCAGATGTCCGTGGTGTAAGGCTGTGATAATATGCGCTAGGGAACCGTGACAGCCAACGGTCATTAATGAGGACCCGATCCAACCGCTTCCATAAACTCCGTGCAGATATACTGCAATTATGCCACGTGAACCATTCACCTTGCATAGGGAGTGGGATCAGCCCCGCCTCCAGAATACCTGCATTAAATTCTTCGGTTGCCATCCTTATATCTCCTGAGATGCCACATACCTCGTTAAGGTCACGTACTGCATTAAAAGCCCCTCCCACCATCCACGGGACGTCAGAGCACTGCTGAGCGAGCGTCTCCAATGCAGTCCATAAATTCCGCCGGTCATTCACTTTAGATGCCCCATAAACAACAGTGATAATAATTGATTCATTGACAGCCATATTAGTAACCCGATAGTGAATAAACTGATCTGCCAAGTCTAAGATATGGACATCTACAACATTCTCATCCCAAGCTAGCCAGATACGATTACCAACAGAAGAATAATCGACAAACCATTTCCATTGTGGAAGTAGAAATGATTGAATATGCATGACATTATTCAATCGAACACGAGTTTGAAGGATGCCTAGGAAGTGTAACCTGTATTCAGAGACCAGGTCCTTCAAAGCGAGCTGATGGTCTCGTTTGTTCAGCCCACGGACGTTCCATACAGCAATGTTCAACATGGATTATTGTATATGGGGCTGCTTGTGTTAGGACCCCTTGAATGTTCATCTGCATCATCATTATGTGCAAAGCGTCAAAGGCATTATAAATAACAATTGCCTTACCCCTCTCATCTTTCTTGGAGTGATTCTGGTCCACATGTCTATCACCCGCATCTGCTTTGGGTATATCTTCAACAACTGGTTTCGTCGTCTTACGTTCCTTAGCCGGGGGTTGCGGTGATGATACAGTTCCTTTCGGTACATACACATTTACTGGTGGCTTCATCGGTTTGTGGGTTTTGTTCAGTGCACAATCCTTTTTTTTTGGGCAAATGTAATTTTTATTAAGTAAAAATAATGGTATAGTACAACAATTTGATCATCAATTGGTTTCTCCCTCGACAGGCCAAGGGATACGCCATAGTCTATATAATGCTCGTGTACTAACTGACAAATCAGTGTTGATACTGAGGATCCTCTGTCTGACGTCGTCGATGATCATCATACCAATGGTGTTCGGTGTCCGTTCAATATGTTCAAATCGCCTCAGGTTCCTCTCTCTCCAAATGTGATAGACACATGCTGCTAGTAGTGAACGGTAAGCTATGTTGACAATGTGCTTTCCTCTACATTTTTTTGTCGCCCATTCAATGTCTGTTTCCCAATCCCTATTTGGCCATTGGAATCGAATTCTTCTGCGTATTTTTGTAAGGCACTGCCGGCTAAATCTGCATTGGAAGAATAAGTGAGAGTGGTTTCTGTACTTCCGTCGTCACATAGGATGCAGGCTCCTAAATGGGATAGCCATGGTTTGTCCGTGGTGGGAAGTTTGCCAAGAATTGCGAGCCAAAGGATTAACACATGTCTTGGTATCTTCAAGGAGTCCGAAAGTAGTGAAGACCAGCCTACTTTCGGCCCTGGGGGGAAATTAATTTGTAGAGAGCCTGTGTTGTGGGTTGTCCTTTGTCAAATCTCCAGACAACCCTGTCCGCTCCTCCACAAATCTGTGGCAAGGTGCGGGTGATCTCCAAACACTCAAAATCTGTAATGGGAGGCCAATGCCACTCTCCCTCTGAAATAACATAACTGAGCTTGGTCGATTCGTTAATACCAAGTAATCTCGGGCCCCGTGGAAATTGCTCAATAAGTGGTCCGAGGTGATGCCATGGGTCCTGCCAAATATAGAAAGTAGCTCCGTTTCCAATCTGATAATCCACACTAGAGCGTATGAAAGGACGGAGACGTAGTAATTTCCTCCATCCCCAAGAGCCTCCGTGGTCTCGAATCGTCCAAATAGATGTGTCATGTAGCCGATCATGGTAGAGCCACTGCACCCATATTGACGTCCGGTCACATCGGATAACATCACAAAGCTTTTTACTCATTAGTGCCTTGTTCAAGCTTGTAATGTTCTTGAATTCAAGTCCCCCGTCTTCCACCGGTCTGCACACATCAATCCATGCTACCTTGGCGTATCCATTAGTCGTAGTGCCTTTCCATAGGAAGTTTCTCATCCTCTTCTCAATTTCCTTGATAATTTTCTTAGGAAGTATAAACGCAGACGCCCAATACAAACTCAAAGATGAAAGTATGGATTTGATGATTTGTACCCGCCCAGCATAAGATAATGAGAGTCCTTCCCATCCCATAATTCGTGCATCCATTTTTGATAAAAGTGGTTGATAGTCAGCAATAGTCAATCTAGATGAAATCAGAGGAAGACCCAGGTACCTTATCGGGAGGTGCCCTTCTTGAAAGCCCAAGACCGCCAACATCTGATCTTTCCATTCTTGAGCGGATCGGGAGATAATTAAGTGACTGTTTTGCACATTCGACCGGAGACCCGACCACTCCGCGAAACGATCAAGTCCCCCTTTGAAAACTCTGATTGAGTCTATATCAGCTTTGCAGAAGAGAAGTATGTCGTCTGCAAATCCCAGCTGAAAGACCCTTGCAGGCTCACACTTCCAGTGAAAGGAAAACTGCATATCTTGTTCAATAAGCTGTAGGAATCCTAAGTGCAGAACTTCCATAACCAGCACGAAAAGGTATGGAGATAGAGGATCACCCTGTCGTAGTCCTCTTGCTCTACCAAAGAACCCGTGTGGTTTTCCATTGAGTCCTATAGAAAATGAGACCGTGGTGACACACTCCTCAATCCATCTGATAAATATTGGTGGAAATCCGAACATCTGCATCACCGCTAATAGGAAGTCCCATTCCACCGTGTCATAGGCATTCCTAATATCAACTTTCATTGCACATCTTGGGGGAAGACGTATCTGGTTATAGCCCGTGAATAGTTCTTGCGCTAGCATTATGTTATCTCCAATACTTCTTCCTGGGATAAATGCTGCCTGACAGGGACTAATGATCTTGTCCAATACCCCACTTAGTCGTTGGACAAGGAGTTTAGCAATAATTTTGTATAAGACATTGCAGTATGAGATGGGTTTAAAATCACCAACTGACATAGGTGTGTGTACCTTAGGAATCAATGCCAAGAGTGTGCAATTGGTCTGTTTAAGGAGATTTCCCGTAGCAAAGAAGTCCAAAACCGCCCTTGTAACTTCATCCCCCACCACTGGCCAAGCTGCTTTAAAGAATCCTGATGAGAAGCCATCAGGTCCCGGTGCCTTATCCTCGGCGATGTCAAACACTGCCTGCTTAACATCATCTGGTGAAAATGGCAAGAGGAGGAGACCAGTTTCCTCATCGGTAAGAATATGCCTCGCCCACGGCCTAAGGTATCGAATATCCACTGAAACATTTCTTTTGGTACCTCCTAAGAGGTACTGATAGTGTGAGATAAATTCATGAACAATTTCCCCTTGTTCTGTGTGGATGTTGCCATTCTCATCATTGATCTGTAAGATTTTCCTTGTTACTCTTCTATGAGCAATCTTACGAAAGAAGACCCTAGAGCATTGGTCACCATCTTTCATCCACTGCATTTTCGCCCTCTGCTGCAGCATAATTTGTTCCAACTTGGCCGCTTTTGCATAAACAATCCGACAGCAGTGCTCCAAGTATAAGTAGAGTTCATTATGTCTGTCGGAGCTTACCAAATTTTGTGCCTCCTCCAAAAATCCTTTGGCCAATTGGACTTTGATTGTTAAGTCCCCCTTTTTATTTTTCTGTGCTCTGAAGACCGGTTTTAGGGCTTTGAGTTTGTGCATCACCGCAAACATAGGCACTCCTACCACCTCATGTTGCCAAATACTCTTCACGCTGGGTATAAAGTCAGATGATAATGCAAGGTAGTTATCTAACCGAAACATACCTCCTTATTGTTGTTGCGTGTCTCCATAGATGACTAAAGGTGAGTGGTCAGATGTGCGCGGTGTAAGGCTATAATAGAATGACATAGGAAACCTCGCCAGCCATTGATCATTAATAAAGAGTCTATCCAACCGCTTCCATAAACTCCTAGTGCTCGAGCTACAATTGTGCCATGTGTACCATTCGCCTTGCATAGGTAGAGGCATTAGTCCAGCCTCTTGTATTCCAGCATTAAATTCATCCATCACCATCCGAATGTCCCCTAATATTCCACACACCTTATTAAGATCTCGAACAACATTGAAGTGCCCTCCTACCAACCACGGGTTGTTTGAGCACTGCTGAGCTAATGTCTTTAAAGTAGTCCAAAGAGTCCTACGGCCGACCACCTCAGAAGCTCCATAAGTAACAGTGATAAAAACTGGTTCATCGACAGCCCTATATGTGACACGACAATGCACGAACTGTTCTCCCACGTCAAGTATATGGACATCAATAAAATTTTCATCCCAAGCCAACCAAATACGATTTCCCACAGTATCATAGTTAACAAACCATTTCCATTGAGGCAATATAGAAGATTGAATATGAATGACATTATTCAATCGAACTCGAGTTTCAAGAATGCCTAGGAGATGTAACCTGTATTCGGAGACCAGGTCCTTTACTGCGAGCTGGTGGTCCCGTTTGTTCAAGCCACGAACGTTCCATACAGCATAATTGAACATGGATCACCTCTGACGGGGCTGCATATGTTAGGACCCCTCAGAATCTCGTCTGCGTCATCAAGTTCATGCAAAGCGTCAAATGCATTGTATATAATAATTGCCTTACCCCTATCATCATGGTTGGAGACATTTCGTTGAACATGCACATCACCCATATCAGTGTTTTGTGTAACAACTGTTGGCGTCCTTCGTTTTTTTTCAGGTGGAGGCGGTAGGGGGGCGTTTACTTTTGGTACATACACTTTGACCGGTGGTTTTGTTGGTTTCTCTGGTTTGTTTGCGGGACACTCCTTTGTTGTATGTCCCATTTTCATGCATTTTGCACATTTTGGGGGGAGCTACTCATATTCCACATCTACTTTGCAAGGTGTCTCCCCACCATCTTCATTCGGTGTCATGACCACAATATGTTTTGTCAGTTTCTTATTAACGTCAATCATCACGCATACACGAGTGAATCCACTCTCGTGCATGTTCTCGTAATCGCGTCTGGGTAAAGGGGTTTACCCACACCACTTGCCACCGTGCTCAATCCTTCCGATGTCCAGTATTCCATCGGAAGGTGTCTCAATTTAATCCAGATAAGCACTTGTGTATGCTGCAATTTTCTCATAGCCATTCCCGGTTCCCATTTTTGGAGTATAATCGGCTGTTCTTGGTATAGCCATGGTCCCCCTTCAATCACATCTTCCATATCAATGACCGTTTTCAACTGAAAGAAAAAAAAATCATTAGTAGTCGTTGTAACCTCATGAAGTGTTGGCCAAATCGAATGGGCAAATTCCTTAAATTGATAATAATATGGTCGTTTCCCCATAAAGTATCCAACTGCTGTAGATTTCCATCGTCTTGCCCCATCACGTACTGTGTCTAATGTAGGGCGAACCACGACTTCCCCATTCTGCATCGTTGGGGCAATATATGAAAGTGTTTTCCGAGATGAGTTGTTGAATGCTTGGGAAATTTTATCGTCAACAGTCGTTTTCGTATTTGCATGTAGTGGAATTTTTCCAATAAACAATCCCGTTGGAGTTGCATTCACATGTGAATTAATAGAATTGAAATTCGCCACATTCAGAGAAGTGTTGTTATCATTTCCAGCATTCAAAATAGTGATGTCATCCTTGATAGTACTAGTGATGTCACCCATGACATCATGTATGACATCAGCCCTATCCATGACATCATGCATGACATCAGCCCTTCCCTTGACATCATGCATGACATCAACCCTGTTTATGACATCATGCATGACATCATCACTTGCTGCAGATTTTTCCGGCGCCATAACCGTCCATCTGATCGCCGGCGACTCATGTTTTCCGTCTAAAACTGCACTGTTCATAGTCGGAGTATGACCATAGGCTGGCGGCGCCTGGTTCGTCGCAGAAGATGAACCAGCAGCCTCGGAAATTGATGCAGATCGATCTCCTCTTTCTTCCATTCGTTTTCCGGCCAAGTTACCGCTAGTCGCCGGTAAATCTGAGGTCTGCTGTCGCGATGTAGTTATCATCCCTCTGTTTTCCGATGTAGAGACTGTTCTCACTGGTTTCACACGCCTCAAAGCCCGACCCAGGCTAGCCACCATTGGTGGAGCTTCACCCAAATCTGTGAGTGAGTGCGACTTCGAACGAAATCTCTTTGTCCATTTAGATTTGAGTTCTCTCAATGCCATAATAGCGTTTTTGTCTCCTTCGTCGATTATAGTATGTGCCAGTCTCAAGAACTCATCAAGATTGAAAGGTTCTTCCTCAAGTCCGCCATTGTTGGAAGATTAAGGTCGAAACCCTAATTTTGGCGGCGCCTCTAATGCCAGCGGTTCAGTGCTTAAGATCGTGTTTCTTTCCTTCAAAACTGTTTCTGCTATCTCTACAGACCCATCGTTCTCATTAATGGCCGGAGAGATGTGAGAATCCGGCGAGATATTGATGCGCGACCTTTCGTTTTCGGAAAATCCTAAAAATGGCGTCTGCGTTTCAGATCTAGTTTTCGCCCCCAAAACTCGTTCTGTCACCAATAGATCCTTACTGTTTACCCCCAAATCACTTTCAGACGTCTGCATCTTCTTCCAGCACCGGTGAAATTTCAAATTTTCCGGTCAAAAACCCAAGATCCGATTCTGCAATTTTTTCGCCAGAAAAATGATTTTTTCCGTCACCGTCCTTCTCAAAATGGCCAACCAGTTTCCCTTCATCCCCCTCGGCCGGCGAATCATCTTCCTCCACCACTTCTCCGGCGATTTGCATGGAAGAGACATTAGTGTGTCTTTGATAGTGTAGTGGTGTGCGTAGTACAGAGAGAATTTTTAGTGAGAGAATTTTTGAATTCCATTTTTTTTCTTTCTTTCTGTGATTTAGTTGTTTTTTCAGTGCACAATCCTTAGCCGAATGTCCCAATGACATGCACGTTGTGCGTTTTGGTGGGAGCCATTCGTACTCAACATCAACTTTGCAAGGTGTCTCTCCTCCATCTTCATCTGGTGCCATGACGATAATATGTTTATTCAAGTTGTGTGTGACATCAATCATCACACATACACGAGCAAAGTCCAGTCTCGTGCATGTTCTTGTAATCGCGTCGGGGTAAAGGGGCTTTCCTACACAACTCGCTACAGTACTCAATCCTTCCGTCGTCCAGAATTCCATCGGAAGGTGTCGTAATTTGATCCGGACGGGCACATGTGTATGCTTCAACTTTCTCATGGCCATCCCTGGTTCCCACTTTTGAAGTACTATCGGCTGTCCTTGGAAGAGCCATGGGCCTCTCTCAATTACCTCCTCCATATCAATGATCGTTTTAAATTGAAAGAAGAAAAAGCCATTAACTGTCGCTGTTACCTCACGCAGAGCAGGCCATACCGAATGAGCGTATTCCTTCAAATGATGGTAATACGGTAGTTTTCCCAAAAAATATCCAACTGCAGTAGCTTTCCAACGCCTAGCTCCCTCACGCACAATATCTAGTGACGGGCGGACCTCAACCTCTCCATTTTGTATAATTGGGGCTATATATGAAAGCGTTTTTCGAGACGAATTATTGAATGCTTGGGCTATTTTATCATCAATTATTGAGTTTCCATTTGTATGCAATGGTATGTTGCCGACGAACAATCCCGTAGAAGAGCAATTCGCAATAGGAGGAGTCATTTTTTTCATATATAAGTTCAGGTTGACATCAACAGATGATGCAGGCATAGATACAGCAGTGACATCATTAGTCTTCAAGTCAACAACTGCTGCAGTAAGCATGACGTCATGCATGATGTCAGCAGGCTCTTCATCTTCCACACCAGCCGCCCTCTCTTCTTCCACCAAATCAGCATCATCCGCGCACCTGGACACGAACTATCCACGTCAGCCCTATGTGGAATTGTAATCGTCGCCGGCGCAGAACCATCAGCACCACCAACCGCCGGCGAGATGGTCGGTTTTCCGTCGACAACAGCAACTTCCTTCGCCGGCGACGCAGAAAAATTCTGTTGTGTATCAGACTTATTTCCATGGTTTTCCGACGTCCCAAAGCTTGGTTCAGATGGTAGAAGACATCTCACAGGTTTGAGACGACCACCCATCGAAAAACCCAACCACGACAAAGGCTTCGCACGAAATCGCGCCATCCATTTTATTTTCAAATCTCGCAATGCCATAATAGCCTTCTCATCTCCGTCATCTATTACAGCGTGTGCCAGTCGTAGGAATTCATCAAGGTTAAAGGGTTCTTCTTTGCGTCCGCGTCCGCCATTGAAGGTTGAAGAAGAAAACCCTAATGTTGGCGGCGCTCTAAAACTCGATTTACCCATGGCCAAGTTTCCGTCTTTTTCATTCAAATAGCTTCTTCTCATCTCCATGGAGCCCATGCTACCCTCTGTTGACGGAAAAACCCCATTAGACGCCGGCTTTTTGAACCCCGACGATTCAACTTCCAAGCCGCGTTTTTCTGTAGAAAACCCTAGATCTGATTGCGCTACGAATCTTGTCATTTCTCCGGCCAAGTTAACGTCTTTCACAGTCTGGATATTTGCACCAACGTCCAGAACCATCCCAGATCCTTCAGTCATCGGAAAATCGCCGGTGGTTGCAAATGGCGAAAACCCATTTCATCTCTTTCTTCGAAAAATAGTGACTCTTCACCTTCTTCTCTGCCTTCTCCGGCCACCGGACGTCTCATCGTCCTCTCCACCGTCCTCTTCACCGACCAGCGTTCCTTCTCCATCACCGGCCGTGTGTATGGAGATTGGAGTTGTGGTGTGTGTTATTTTTGGTGTGCTAGTGTGTGAGAGAGAAGAGAGAGAATTTTGAGTGTCCATTTTTTTGTGTTTTACACGGGTTTACAGGAGGTTAAGGCCACCTCAAATGGATTTTTAAAACAAGTTTGTTTCCCTTTTCTACTAACTTGTAGCTATTATTTCGCTTAACAAATTTAGCTGTTCGGCACAATTTTATTAAAAACAAGTTTGTTTCCCTTTTCTACTAATTTTTAGTTATTATTACACTTAGCAAATTTGCCACACAAATACATGGGTCTAGACCAACGTTTGGGTAAGGTTTCGTGTAATTCTAAGAACATTTAAAATTTTGCTATTTGGCACGGTTTTATTAAAAACAAGTTTGTTTCCCTTTTCTACTAATTTGTAGTTATTATTACACTAAGCAAATTTACCACACAAAAGCATGGGTCTAGACCTACACTTCGGTTAAGTTTCGTTGAATTCTGAGAACGTTCAAAATTTAGCTGTTTTGTACGCTTTCATTAAAGCAAGTTTGTTTCCCTTTTATAGTAACTTGTAGTTATTATTATGATTAGTAAATTTACCACACAAATCCATGGGTCTAAACCAACATATAGGTCAAGTTTCATGTAATTTTGCTAACGTTCAAAATTTAGCTGTTTGGCACGCTTTTTTTAAAGCAAGTTTGTTTCCATTTTCTTCTAACTTGTAGCTATTATTACACTTAGCAAATTTACCTCACAAATGCATGGGTCTAAAAACCAACGTTTGGGTCAAGTTTCGTGGAATTCTGAAAACGTTTAAAATTTAGTTGTTTGGCATGATTTTTTTTTTTCGGTAATGGTAAATTTCATAAATGAAAAATATGGTAGAGTACAACAACTAATTGAGTATTCCCTCAACAGGCCAAGGGATACGCCATAGTCTATATAGAGCAGATGTGCTAATCGAACTAGAAAGATTAAGACTCAATATCCTCTGTCTAACATCGTCAATAATGAGAGAAACCAATACATTAGGCGGGTGCTCAATCTTCTGTAACCGTCTAGAATTTCTTTCTCGCCACAAATGGTAAACGAATGACCCAAGTAATGCTCGGTATGCTGCATTAATGATATGATTCCCTCTCCATTTCCTCACTGCCCATTCCACATCCATTGCCCATGTGCGATTGGGCCAAGCGAATCGAATGATTTTCCGTATGGCTATAAGGCATCTTCTGCTAAATCGGCATCGGAAGAATAAGTGATTATGCGTCTCGGTTGCTTCTTCATCACATAGAATACACCCTCCAATGTATGTGAGCCAAGGTTTGTCTGTTGTTGGTAGTTTTTCTTGAATAGCCATCCATAGGATAAAACAATGTCGTGGGATCTTTAGCGAACCCAAAAGTAGTGAAGTCCAACCTACTTTCGGTCCATGTGGGCAGATAAGTCTGTACAGGGCTTGGGCTGTGGGTCGACCATCTGGGAAACACCAAATGATTCTATCATCTCCATCATGAATCTGGGGTAGTGTATAAATAATTTGAAGGCATTCCCAATCCGTGATGAGGGGCCAGTGCCATTGGCCCTCATCAATAACCGTATTGAGTTTGGTAGATTCATCAAGCCCAAGTAAACTCGGTCCTCATGGAAATCGATAAATCAGGGGGCCAAGGTGATGCCATGGCTTCCAAAGATAGAAGGTCCTCCCATCTCCAATACGACACTCCACCATTGGTTGGATAAGGCTGCGTAGACGAAGCAGCTTTCTCCAACCCCACAATCCACCCTTCTCGTCAACAGTCCAAATGGAATTATTTTGTAGTCGTCCGCGCTGTAGCCACTCAACCCAAATAGACGTTCGGTCACATCTAATGATATCACACAACTTCTTAGTCATTAGTGCTCGGTTAAGTGCATCATTATCTTTTATTCCTTGGCCTCCTTCCCCAACTGGTTTGCATACATCCTTCCACGCAACTTTCGCATAACCCGTCATTGAGGTGCCTTTCCATAGGAACCTTCTAAGGCATTTCTCTACATCCTTAATGATCGCCTTCGGTTGTATGAATGCAGAAGCCCAATAAATGTTGAATGCTGAAAGTACAGATTTAATGATTTGTACCCGCCCAGCATATGATAACGACATACCCTCCCATCCTACGTGCATCAATTTTGGACAGAAGTGGCTGAAAGTCAGATATAGTCAATTTAGATGAAATTAAAGGAAGGCCCAAGTACCTCATCGGGAGATATCCCTCCTGAAATTCCAAGATCAATAGCAACTAATCTTTCCTTTCTTGTGCAGACCGGGATATAATAATGTGACTCTTTTGAATATTCAACCGAAGGCCCGACCATTCTGCAAATTGGTCGAGTCCCACCTTAAGGACTCTAAGAGAGTCCAAATCAGCTCTACAGAATAGCAGGAGATCATCCGCGAATCCCAATTGGAATACCCTTGCTGGCTCACACTTCCAGTGATATGTGAATTGCATATCCTGCTCAATTAATTGCATATAACCAATATGCAGAACTTCCATAACAAGCACAAACAGGAAGGGGGATAAAGGATCTCCCTGACGTAGACCTCTAGCTCCAGCAAAGAACCCATATGGAGTTCCATTAAGACCAACCGAAAAAGAGGTCGTCGAGATACACTCCTCAATCCACCTTGTGAAGGTTGGTGGAAACCCAAATAGCTGTAAAGTCGCCACAAAGAAGTCCCACTCAACCGTGTCATAGGCCTTCCTGATATCCACCTTCAATGCACATCTTGGGGGGAGTCGCGTGTGATTATATCCCATAAACATTTCTTGGGCTAGCATAATGTTGTCACCAATGCTTCGTCCCAAGATGAATGCTGCCTGACAAAGGCTAATAAACTTGTCCAAAATTACGCTCAACCGTTGGACAAGTAATTTAGCAATGATTTTATATAAAACATTACAGCATGAGATGGGTCTAAAATCACTTACAGACATAGGAGTATGAACCTTTGGAATCAGAGCCAAAAGTGTAGAGTTGACTTGCTTAAGTAATCTCCCCATAGAGAAGAAATCCAGTACCGCCCTTGTCACCTCTGCTCCCACTACTGGCCAAGCAGCCTTCTAGAATCCTGACGAGTAGCCATCAGGCCCCGAGGCCTTATCCCCTGCAATGTCGAACACGGCTAACTTCACTTCCTCCAGTGAAAATGGTGACAGTAGGTGGCTAGCCTCCTCATCAGAAAGTATATGCCTCGCCCATGGTCTGAGGTAGTTAATGTCCACTAATATTCGACGTCTGTTACCTCCAAGGAGGTTCTGATAATAATGCACAAACTCATTAATTTGCAAGATTCTCCTCGTCGCCCTCCTCTGAGCAATCTTGCGAAAGAAAACCCTAGAGCATTGATCACCATCCGTCATCCACTGCATCTTGGCTCTCTGCTGTAGCATAATTTGCTCAGTCTTGGCCGCTTTTGCATACACCATCCGGCAGCAGTGCTCCAAGTAAAGGAAGAGCTCATTCTGTCTGTCTGAGCTCACCAATGTTTGTGCCTCATTGAGAAAACCCTTTGCCAATCGGACATTACGAGTCAAGTCCCCCTTGTTTCTCCTCTGCTGTCTGAAGACCTGTTTTAGGGCTTTGAGTTTATGTGTCACCGCATACATAGGCACACCAATCACCTCATGCTGCCAAATATTCTGAACACTAGGGATAAAATCCGGCGAGTTGGCAAGGTAATTATCGAACCGAAACATACCTCCATTATGCTGCGGTGAATCCCCATGAAGGACAAGCGGCGAGTGGTCAGATGTCCGAGGTAAAAGACTATGATATGATGAGGTAGGAAACCTCTTAAACCATAGGTCATTAATAAGAATTCGATCCAGTCTCTTCCATAAACTCCGTGTTGTCGTACTGTAGTTGTGCCATGTGTACCATTCTCCTTGCATGGGCAGTGGAAACAACCCGGCCTCCTGAATCCCATTATTAAATTATTCCGTAGCTATCCTTATATCTCCTGATATTCCGCAAACCTCATTTAGATCACGGATAACATTGAAGTCCCCTCCCACCAGCCATGGGTCATTTGAGCACTGCGGTGCCAAAGTCCCCAATGTATGTCATAGAGTCCGTCTATCAATCACCTTAGAGGCACCATAGGCAATAGTAATAATACAAGATTCATGTAGTGCTTTAATAGTAATACGACAATGAATAAATTGTTTGCCCAGATCAAGAATATGAGCATCCAATAAATTATCATCCCAAGCAATCCAGATACGATTTCCAACATAGGCATAGTCAACAAACAATTTCCATTGAGGTAACAGAAACGACTGAATATGCATGACATTAGAAATACAAAGTCGCGTTTCAAGAATGTCCAAGAAATGTAACCTGTACTTAGAGACGAGGTCCTTTAATGCGAGCTGATGGTCTTGTTTGTTCAGCCCACGGACATTCCACACGGCTAGATTCAACATGGATCCCCTTCCATGGGGCTGCATGGCTTAGGATCCCGTGATGACCCTTCTGCATCATCAAATAATTATAAAGCATCAAAAGAGTTATAAATGACAAGTGCTTTACCCCCTCTTCCCTACTCGGTCCCACTTCTAGCGAAGGAGTATCTCGGATCACTGTTTGCTTCTCCCTCCTTTGGACTGCTAATACCTCCTTTCCTCGGTTAGGCATCGCCTCCTTATTACTTTCGGATACCACCTGCGCTCTCGGTGCCTTTACTTTGGGGACATATACTGCAACCGGTGTTTTGATCGATTTAGCGGTTTTGTTATGAGCACACTCCTTGGTTGTGTGCCCCAAAGTCATACAGGTATTACACCTCGTGGGTAGCTATTCGTATTCAACATCTATTTTGCATGGCGATTCTCCCCCATCTTCATTTGGTGTCATAATAATTATGTGCTTCGGTAAATTGGATGTCGCATCCAGCATGACACATACACGAGCGAAATCCAGTCTCGTGCATGCCCTCGTAATCGCATCCGGGTATAATGGTTTACCCACTCCACTGGCTACTGTGCTGACCCCCTCTTCTGTCCACAACTCCATCGGCATTAGCATTGACATCAGCAGTGACCTCAGCAATGACATCATCAGTGACATCAGCCCTAATAGGAACATCATCAATGACATCAGCAGTGACTTCATATGCCACATCTACATCTACCTCATACACACGTGGCGCCACATCATCCAAACCCGCAGCCACATCACCGCCCATTTCTCCACTTCTGTTAATCGGCGAAGTGGCCGGAAAAACGTCTTTCCATCTGCCCAACACCTCTGTCGCCGTCCGATCACCGGAAACGAAGGAAAATTTCGGCGAGAGCGTAGCAGCACTGTTATTCTCATTTTCTGTAGTAACCGCCGGCGGATTCACCCTCTCACCTGTTTCTTTTCAGGCCAAATAGTCCTTCTTCGCCGGCCAGACGCATCTCCATGGTTTTCGAACAGTTAACGGCACCGGATTTATTTTCCATGAAACAACTCGGCTGAATTTCTTCTCCCAACGGGTTTTGAGATCATTGAGCGCAGCCATGGAGTTTGCATCTCCATCCATTACTCTATTAGCCAGCGTGATAAATTCGTCAATGTTGAAGTTCGCCGGCGAAGACGAATCTTCACAACCTCCATTGACAGCGCGCTTCAAAGCACCGCAGCCAAACCCTAATTCCACGCAACCTTCCACCGACGACAAGCTTGGATCTTTCCTCAATGGCACGTCTCCTCCATCCCGTAGGACGCCAGAAAACTCATCGATGGTCGGAAAACCATCTGTCTCCTTCGCCTTTTCAACATGCGCCTTTTCGGTTTCCAAAAACCCTAGATTCAACGCCTCCATTGTTGCAGATTTTTTAGACCTCATCCTTCCATCCACCATCACAGAACCATAGTCACAATCTTGAATAGACCGAAGACATCAATCAACCGACGAAAATCCGGCAGAAATCGCCGGTTTTTTGGCACGCGTCTCATCATCTTCCTCGCGTGTTTCTTCGCTGTTTTCCATCAATTCCTCACATGGAACAGCCCCTTCATGCCATTCACCATCCTCCACGTCATCATCTCCGCCGGCCGTCTCATCGCCGCCGTCCCTATGCCTGCCGGCCGGAAAATAGTGAGCTAGGGTTTTTGTGTGTGAAGATGAAGGTGTGTTAGTGTGTGAGAGAGAAGAGAGAGAATTTTGAGAGTCCATCTCTTTTGTGTGTTTGTATTTAATATTACGCTTAGCAAATTTACCACACAAATGCATGGGTGTAAACCTTTTGACATGATTTTATTAAGCAAGTTTCCTTCCCTTTTATACTAATTTGTAGTTATTATTACGCTTAGTAAATTTACCACACAAATGCATGGGTCTAGACCAACTTATGGGTCACATTTAATGGAATTTTGAGAACGTTTAAAATTTAGCTGTTTGGCACGGATTTATTAAAAACAAGTTTGTTTCCCTTTTTTGCTTATTTTTAGTTATTATTACACTTAGCAAATTTACCACACAAATGCAAAGGCCTAAACCAACGTTTGGGTCAAGTTTCGTGGAATTCTGAGAACGTTCAAAATTTAGCTATTTGGCACGCTGTTATTAAAGAAAGTTTGTTTTCCTTCTATACTAATTTGTAGTTATTATTACGCTTAGACAATTTACCACACAAATGCATGGGTTTAAACCAATGTTTGGGCCATGTTTCGTTGAATTCTGAGAACGTTCATAATTTAGCTATTTTCTGTGGTTTTATAAAGCAAGTTTGTTTTCCTTTTATACTAAGATGTACTTATCATTACGCTTAGCAAATTTCCCACACAAATGCATGGTCTAGTCCAACGTTTGGGTCAAGTTTCGTGAAATTTTGAAAGCATTCAAAATTTAGCTGTTTGCCACGGTTTTATTAAACCAAATTTGTTTTCCATTTATATTAACTTTTAGGTATTATTACGTTTAGAAAATTTACCGCACAAATGCATGGACCTACGTTTGGATCAGGTTTCGTGGAATTCATAAAACGTCCAAAATTTAGCTTTTTGGCACGATTTTATTAAAAACAAGTTTGATTCCCTTTTCTACTAATTTGTAGTTATTATCACTTAGCAAATTTACCACAAAAATGCATGGGTCTAGACCAACGTTTGGGTCAAGTTTTGTGGAATTCTGAGAACGTTCAAAATTTAGTTGTTTTGCACGGTTTTATTAAAAATAAATTTGTTTTCCTTTTCTACCAATTTGTAGTTATTATTACGCTTATCAAATTTACCACACAAAAGAATTGGTCTAGTCCTACACTTGGGTCAAGTTTTGTTGAATTCTGAGAAACATTCAAAATTTAGCTGTTTTCTTCGCTTTTATTAAAGCAAGTTTGTTTCCCTTTTATAGTAACTTGTAGTTATTATTATTACGCTTAGCTAATTTACCACCCAAATGCATGGGTCTAGACCAACATATAGGTCTTGTTTCGTGTAATTTTGATAACGTTCAAAATTTAGCTCTTTGCCACGATTTTATTAAAACAAGTTTGTTTCCTTTTCTACTAACTTGTAGCTATTATTTCGCTTAGCAAATTTATCTCACAAATGTATGGGTCTAAACCAACGTTTGGGTCAAGTTTCGTGGAATTCTGAAAACGTTCAAAATAGCTGTTTGGCATGGTTTTATTAAACCAAGTTTGTTTCCCTGTTATACTAATTTGTAGTTATTATTACGCTTAGTAACTTTATCACACAAATGCATGGGTCTAGACCCACTTATGGGTCAAGTTTCATGGAATTTTGAGAACGTTCAAAATTTAGCTGTTTGGTACGATTTTATTCAAAATAAGTTTGTTTCCCTTTTCTACTAATTTGTAGTTATTATTACGCTTAGCAAATTTACCACCCTTTTCTACTAACTCTTAGTTATTATTACGCTTAGCAAATTTACCACACAAATGCATGGGTCCAAACCAACATTTGGGTCAAGTTTCGTGAAATTCTGAGAATGTTCAAAATTTAGTTGTTTGACATGATTTTATTAAAGCAAGTTTGTTTGCCTTTTATACTAATTTATAGTTATTATTACGCTTAGCAAATTTACCAAACAAATGTATGGGTCTTGACCATCATATGGGTCATGTTTCGTTGAATTTTGAGAATGTTCAAAATTTAATTGTTTGGCACGGTTTTAGTAAAACAAGTTTGTTTTCCTTTTCTACTAACTTGTAGTTATTATTACGCTTAGCAAATTTACCACACAAATCCATGGATCTAAACCAATGTTTGGGTCAAATTTCGTGAAATTCTGAGAACGTTCAAAATTTAGCCAATTGGCACGATATTATTAAAGTAAGTTTGTTTTCCTTTTATACTAATTTGTAGTTATTATTTCGCTTAGCAAATTTACCACACAAATAGGCTACCCATGCAGGGAGAGTGGTACACATGGCACAACCACAGTGCGACGCCACGGAACCTCTCGAAAAGACTGGACCGCATGTTGATAAATGATAGATGGATGGCATGGTTCCCTAACACATTCTACTCGGTCCTTACACCACGCACTTCAGACCACTCACCGATGGTACTAAATGGGGACCTGCAGCAGCAATATGGAGGTATGTTCCGATTTGAGAATTACCTCGCTCATTCACCTGAGTTTATTCCTAGTGTGCAGAATATATGGCAACATAACATTATTGGTATGCCTATGCATGCTGTGACACGCAAACTCAAAGCATTGAAACCAATCTTCCGAGAGCAAAGGAGGAATAAGGGGGGTCTATCGCACAATGTCCATATGGCGAAAGGGTTTCTTGAAGCAGCACAACTACTTGTTAGCTCAAGAAGGCGAGATGAGCTATATATACAACTAGAACACTGTTGTCGGCTCGTACTGGCCAAAGTAACAAAATTGGAGCAGATTATGTTAAATCAACGAGCGAAGATGCAGTGGATGAAGGGAGGTGATCAGTGCTCCCGGGTGTTCTTTCGGAAGATTGCCCAACGAAGATTATCAAGGAGGATCTTCCAGATCAACGATGTCCAGGGATCCACTCACACTGATCCAGAAGAAGTTATTAATGAGTTTGTCACATACTACCAAAACCTGCTAGGAGGAGATAGACGAAGAGCAAGTATTGACATTCGGTTTCTCAGACCGTGGGCTAGGCACATTTTGAGTAATGAGGAGCTACCGCTTTACTATTACCGTTCACACCAACAGATGTCAAACAGGCGGTTTTTGACATTTGCTGAGGACAAGGCCCCAGGCCTGGACGAATACTCATCGGGCTTCTTCAAAGCAGCATGGCCTATAGTTGGACAAGAGGTGACTTCGGCAGTACTGGACTTCTTTAGTACAGGCCGACTTCTGCAGCAGATAAATACTACACTTTTGGCGCTCATACCAAAAGTACATTCCCCTATGATGATTAGTGATTTTCGGCCCATAGGATGTTGTAGTGTGCTTTATAAGATCATTGCAAAGCTCATTGTCCAAAGGTTGAGTGTGATAATGGACAAACTGATTAACCCATGCCAAGCGGCATTTGTGCCGGGACGCAGCATTGGAGATAACATCATGCTAGCACAGGAACTATTTAAGGGATATAACCAGACTCGTCTACCTCCTAGATGTGATCTGAAAGTTGACATCCGGAAGGCATATGACACAGTTTATTGGGATTTCTTGATAGTAGTCATGGAGATGTTTGGGTTCCCTATTACTTTCGTGAAGTGGATTGAGGAGTGTGTGACAACACCTTCATTCTCTGTAGGGCTAAGTGGGAAGCCCCATGGATTCTTTCGAGGAGCCAGAGGACTTCGGCAAGGTGACCCTTTATCACCCTACCTATTTGTGCTTGTGATGGAAGTCCTACACTTGGGCTTCCTACAGTTGATTGATCAGGAGGAGATATTTTCCTATCATTGGAAATGCAAGGCAGCAAGGATCTTTCAGTTGGGGTTTTCGGATGATGTGATATTATTTTGCCGTGCTAATATGGACTCTCTAAGAATCTTCAAAGCAGGTCTGGATCGTTTTGCCGAATGGTCAGGTCTCAGACTGAACGTGCAGAAAAGCCACCTAATATCTCATGTTCAGCGCAAGCATTGCGTGAGGAGATGTTGGCGCTACTCGGATTTCAGGAAGGGGTTCTTCCAATGAGGTATCTGGGGTTACCACTTATATTGTCTCGACTTACTATTGCAGATTGCCGTCCACTACTACTGAAGATTGACAAACGGATTGCTGGATGGAAAGGTACCACTCTATCTTATGCTGGTAGAGTACAAATTATTAAATCTGTACTTATAGCACTGAGTCTTTATTGGGCATCAGCATTTATATTACCGAAGAAAGTTATTAATGAAATTGAGAAAAGATTGCGAGCTTTCTTGTGGAAGGGATTGACGAATAGTGGTTATGCCAAGGTTGCGTGGAAAGATATATGCCGACCAAAGGAGGAGGGAGGACTTGGGTTTAAGGACATCAGTACCTTGAACCGTGCATTGATGACAAAAAAACTATGTGATGTCATTAGATGCGACAGGACATCGATCTGGGTTGAATGGATGTACTAGGGACGCCTACAACACACCTCTATATGGACGATTACGGACCAAGGCGGCTCATGGGGACCTCCGATTATGGATGTTTCTCCGAACCATGGTGGACTACCGGATTGGAGATGGGAGAAATTTCTTCTTGTGGCAGGATCCGTGGCACCACCTTGGCCCTCTTTGTGACTCTTTCCCACGAGGACCGAGGCTACTTGGACTAGATGAATCATCCAGACCTAGCATGGTGATTCATGAAGGAGTATGGCAGTGGCCGCTTATCACGGATCTAGAGTGTTTGGAGATCACACATGTACTACCCACTATTTTTGGAGGAAAAGACCGTATAATTTGGAGATTTGAAAATGGTCGACCAACAGCACAGGCTATTTACGAGTTATTCGACCTACCAGGACCGAAAGTAGGTTGGTCTTCACTACTTTCGGGATCACTTAAAATCCCACGTCACATATTCATTTTATGGCTTGCCATCCAAGGCAAGTTGGCTACGACAGATAAACCATGGCTTGCTCACCTTGGCCCATGCATCCTATGCAATGAAGGAATGACAGAGACACATGCACATTTATTCTTCCAATGCAGATTTAGTTGAAGATGTCTCACAGAAATTCAATGAACAATACGGTTCTTGTGGCCCAATAGAGAGTGGAAAGATGACATTACATGGGCTTCACGGAGATGGAGGGGCAAACACATTATCAACATGTCTTATAGAGCACTACTTGCATCATGTGTATACCACATTTGGAAGGAAAGAAACCTGAGACGATTCGATCACACCGAGAGGAAGCCTACCACCATAGCATTACTGATCATTGAGCACATTAGATAGCGAATCCATAGCATCACACTAACTAGATCAGTCAGCACACGTGATTTATATCGATTATGGCGAATGCCTTGGCCTGTCGAGGGATAAACCATTTGGGGACCACATTGTTGTACTGTACCATTTTTACTTAATGAAACTTACTTTTACCAAAAAAAAAATTTACCACACAAATACATGGGTTTAAACCAATGTTTGGGCCAAGTTTTGTTGAATTCTGAGAACGTTCATTATTTAGCTATTTTGTACGATTTTAATAAAGCAAGTTTGTTTTCCTTTTATACAAAGTTGTAGTTATCATTACGCTTAGCAAATTTCCCACACGAATGCATGGGTCTAGTCCAACATTTGGGTCAAGTTTCGTGGAATTCTGAAAACATTCAAAATTTAGCTGTTTGGCACGGTTTTATTAAACCAAATTTATTTTCCATTTATATTAACTTTTTAAGTATTATTACGCTTAGCAAATTTACCAAACAAATGCATACACCTACGTTTGGATCAGGTTTCGTGGAATTCTGAGAACGTTCAAAATTTAGATGTTTGGCACAGTTTTATTAAAAACAAGTTTCTTTCCCTTTTATACTAATTTTTAGTTATTATTACACTTAGCAAATTTACCATACATATGCATGGATCTAGACCAACGTTTGGGTCAAGTTTCGTGGAATTCTGAGAACGTTCAAAAGTTGGCTGTTTGGCACGGTTTTATTAAAAACAAGTTTGTTTCCCTTTTTTACTTGTATGTAGTTATTATTATACTTAGCAAATTTACCACACAAAAGAATGGGTCTAGACCTACAATTGTGTCAAGTTTCGTTGAATTCTGAGAACGTTCAAAATTTTGTTGTTTTGTTCGCTTTTATTAAACAAAATTTGTTTTCCTTTTATAATAACATGCAGTTATTATTACACTTAGCAAATTTACCACACAAATGCATGGGTCTTGACCATCGTATGGGTCAAGTTTCATTGAATTTTGAAAATGTTCAAAATTTAGCTGTTTGACATGGTTTTATTAAAGCAAGTTTGTTTGCCTTTTACACTAATTTGTAGTTATTATTACGCTTAACAAATTTACCAAACAAATGCATGGGTCTTGACTAGCGTATGGGTCAAGTTTCAATGAATTTTGAGAATGTTCATTACCGAAAAAAAGAATTTTGAGAATGTTCAAAATTTGGCTATTTGGCACGGTTTTAATAAAACAAGATTGTTTTTCTTTTCTACTAACTTGTAGTTATTATTACGCTTAGCAAATTTACCATACAAATGCATGGATCTAAACCAATGTTTGGGTTAAGTTTCGTGGAATTCTGAGAACGTTCAAAATTTAGCCAATTGGCACGATATTATTAAAGTAAGTTTGTTTCCCTTTTATACTAATTTGTAGTTATTATTATGCTTGATAAATTTACCACACAAATAAATGGGTTTGAACCAATGTTTGGGCCACATTTCGTTGAATTCTGAGAACGTTCATTATTTAGCTATTTTGTGTGGTTTTAATAAAGCAAGTTTATTTTTCTTTTATACAAAGTTGTAGTTATCATTACGCTTAGCAAATTTTCCACACAAATGCATGAGTCTAGTCCAAGATTTGGGTCAAGTTTCGTGGAATTCTGAAAAACATTCAAAATTTAGCTGTTTGGCACAGTTTTATTAAACCAAATTTGTTTTCCATTTATATTAACTTTTAAGTATTATTACGCTTACCAAATTTACCAGGATCAGGTTTCGTGGAATTCTAAGAACGTTCAAAATTTAGATGTTTGGCACGGTTTTATTAAAAATAAGTTTCTTTCCCTTTTCTACTAATTTGTAGTTATTATTACACCTAGCAAATTTACCATACATATGCATGGATCTAGACCAACGTTTGGGTCAAGTTTCGTGGAATTATGAGAACATTCAAAAGTTGGCTGTTTGGCTCGGTTTTATTAAAAACAAGTTTGCTTCCATTTTCTACTTATTTGTAGTTATTATTATGCTTAGAAAATTTACCACACAAAAGAATGGTCTAGACCTACATTTGGGTCAAATTTCGTTGAATTCGGAGAACGTTGAAAATTTTGCTGTTTTGTTCGCTTTTATTAAAGAAAATTTGTTTCCCTTTTATAATAACTTGTTGTTATAATTAAACTTAGTAAATTTACCACTCAAATGCGTGCGTCTAGACCAACGTATGGATCAAGTTTCGTGGAATTTTGAGAATGTTCAAAATTCAGCTGTTTGGCACGGTTTAAATAAAAACAAGTTCGTTTCCCTTTTCTACTAATTAGTAGTATTAATACACTTTGCAAATTTACCACACAAATGCATGGGTCTAGTCCAACGTTTGGATCATATTTCGTGGAATTCTAAGAGCATTTAAAATGTAGTTGTTTAGCACGATTTTATTAAAAATAAGATTGTTTCCGTTTCTACAAATTTTTAGTTATTATTACGCTTAGCAAATTACCACACAAAAAATGGTCTAGACCTATGTTTGGGTCAAGTTTCGTTGAATTCTTAGAACGTTTCAAATATAGTTGTTTTGTACACTTTTAGTAAAGTAAGTTTGTTTCCCTTTTATTGTAACTTGTAGTTATTATTACGGTTAACAAATTTACCGCACAAATGCATGGGTCCTGACCAACGTATGGGTCAAGTTTCATGGAATTTTGAGAACGTTCAAAATTTAGTTGTTTGGCACGATTTTATTAAAACAAGTTTGTTTTTCTTTTCTACTAACTTGTAGTTATTAATACGCTTAGCAAATTTACGACACAAATGCATGGGTCTTGACCATCGTATGGGTAAAGTTTCATTGAATTTTGAAAATGTTCAAAATTTAGCTGTTTGACATGGTTTTATTAAAGCAAGTTTGTTTGCCTTTTATACTAATTTGTAGTTATTATTACGGTTAGCAAATTTACCAAACAAATGCATGGGTCTTGACCATTGTATGGGTCAAGTTTCGTTGAATTTTGAGAATGTTCAAAATTTAGCTGTGAGGCACGGGTTTATTATAACAAGTTTGTTTCCCTTTTCTACTAACTTGTAGTTATTATTACGATTAGCAAATTTACCACACAAATGCATGGGTCTAGTCTAATGTTTGGGTCAAGTTTCGTGGAATTCTGAAAACATTCAAAATTTAGCTGTTTGGCACGGTTTTATTAAACCAAATTTGTTTCCCATTTATATTAACTTTTAGGTTGTTACGCTTAGCGAATTTACCACACAAATGCATGGGTGTAAACCAATGTTTGGACCATGTTTCGTTGAATTCTGAGAACGTTTATAATTTAGCTATTTGGTGCGGTTTTAATAAAGCGAGTTTGTTTTACTTTTATACTAAGTTGTAGTTATCATTACGTTTAGCTAATTTTTCACACAAATGCATGGGTCTAGTCTAACGTTTGGGTCAAGTTTCGTGGAATTCTGAAAACATTCAAAATTTAGCTGTTTGGCACGGTTTTATTAAACCAAATTTGTTTCCCATTTATATTAACTTTTAGGTATTTTTACGCTTAGCGAATTTACCACACAAATGCATGGACCAACGTTTGGATCAGGTTTTGTGGAATTCTGAGAAGGTTCTAAATTTAGTTGTTTGGCACGGTTTTATTAAAAACAAGTTTTATTCCCTTTTCTACTAATTTTTAGTTATTATTACACTTAGCAAATTTACCACACAAATGCATGTGTATAGAGCAACGTTTGGGTCAAGTTTCGTGGAATTCTGAGAACGTTCAAAATTTAGCAGATTAGCACGGTTTTATTAAAAACAAGTTATTATTACGCTTATCAAATTTACCACACAAAAGAATGGGTCTAGACCTACATTTGGATCAGGTTTCGTGGAATTCTGAGAAGGTTCTAAATTTAGTTGTTTGGCACGGTTTTATTAAAAACAAGTTTTATTCCCTTTTCTACTAATTTGTAGTTATTATTACACTTAGCAAATTTACCACACAAATGCATGTCTATAGAAGAACGTTTGGGTCATGTTTCGTGGAATTCCGAGAACGTTCAAAATTTAGCAGATTAGCATGGTTTTATTAAAAACAAGTTTGTTTTCCTTTTCTACTAATTTGTAGTTATTATTACGCTTATCAAATTTACCACACAAAAGAATCGGTTTAGTGCTACACTTGGGTCAAGTTTCGTTGAATTCTGAGAACGTTCTAAATTTAGCTGTTTTGTATGCTTTTTCTAAAGCAAGTTTGTTTCCCTTTTATAGTAACTTGTAGTTACGTTTAGCAAATTTTCCACACAAATGCATGGGTCCAGACCAATGTATGGGTCAAGTTTCGTGAAATTTTGAGAACGTTCAAAATTTAGCTGTTTGGCACGATTTTATTAAAACAAGTTTTTTTCTCTTTTCTACTAACTTGTAGTTATTATTATGCTTAGCAAATTTACTAAATAAATGCATTGGTCCAAACCAACGTTTGGGTCAAGTTTCGTAAAATTATGAGAATATTCAAAATTTAGCTGTTTGGCATGATTTTATTAAAATAAGTTTCTTTTACCTTTTATACTAATTTGTAGTTATTATTACGCTTAGCAAATTTACCACACAAATGCATGGGTCTTGACCATCGTATGGGTCAAGTTTCATTGAATTTTGAAAATGTTCAAAATTTAGCTGTTTGACATGGTTTTATTAAAGCAAGTTTGTTTGCGTTTTATACTAATTTGTAGTTATTATTATGCTTTGCAAATTTACCACACAAATGCATGGGTCTTGACCATCGTATAGGTCAAGTTTCGTTGAATTTTGAAAATGTTCAAAATTTAGCTGTTTGGCACGGTTTATTAAAACAAGTTTGTTTCCTTTTCTACTAACTTGTAGTTATTATTACGCTTGTCAAATTTACCACACGAATACATGGATCTAAACCAATGTTTGAGTCAAGTTTCGTGGAATTCTGAGAACGTTCAAATATTAGCTAATTGGCACGGTATTATTAAAGCAAATTTGTTTCCCTTTTATACTAATTTGTAGTTATTATTACGCTTATCAAATTTACCACACAAATGCATGGGTCTAAACCAATGTTTGAGCTATGTTTCGTTGAATTCTGATAACGTTCATAAGTTAGCTATTTTGTCTGATTTTAATAAAGCAAGTTTGTTTTCCTTTTCTACTAACTTGTAGCTATTATTTCGCTTAGCAAATTTAGCACACAAATGCATGGACCTACGTTTGGATCAGGTTTCATGGAATTCTGAGAACGTTCATTTAGCTGTTTGGCACGGTTTTATTAAAAACAAGTTTGATTCCCTTTTCTACTAATTTGTAGTTGTTATTACACTTAGCAAATTTACCACACAAATGCATTGGTCTAGACAAATCTTTAGGTCAAGTTTCGTAGAATTGTGAGAACGTTCAAAATTTAGCTGTTTGGCACGGTTTTATTGAAAATAAGTTTGTTTCCTTTTCTACTAATTTGTAGTTATTATTACGTTTATCAAATTTACCACACAAAAGAATGGGTCTAATCCTACACTTAGGTCATGTTTCGTTGAATTCTGAGAAGGTTAAAAATTTAGTTGTTCTGTACGCTTTTATTAAAGAAAATTTGTTTCCCTTTTATAATAACTTTTATTTATTATTACGCTTAGCAAATTAACCTCACAAATGCATGGGTCTAGACCAAATTAAAACAAGTTTGTTTCCCTTTTCTACCAACTTGTAGCTATTATTTCGCTTAGCTAATTTAGCTGTTTGGCACGATTTTATTAAAAATAAGTTTGTTTCCCTTTTCTACTAATTTGTAGTTATTATTACACTTAGCAAACTTAACACACAAATACATGGGTCTGGACCAACGTTTGGGTCAAGTTTCGTTCAATTCTAAGAACATTCAAAATTTTGCTATTTGGCACAATTTTATTTAAAATAAGTTTGTTTCCCTTTTCTACTAATTTGTAGTTATTATTACGCTTAGTAAATTTACCACACAAAAGCATGGGTCTAGACCTACACTTCGTTCACGTTTCGTTGAATTTTGAGAACGTTCAAAATTTAGCTGTTTTTTATGCTTTAATTAAAGCAAGTTTGTTTCCCTTTTATAGTAACTTGTAGCTATTATTACACTTAGCAAATTTATCTCACAAATGCATGAGTCTAAACCAACATTTGGGTCAAGTTTCGTGGAATTCTGAAAACGTTCAAAATTTTGCTGTTTGACATGATTTTATTAAAGCAAGTTTGCTTCCCTTTTATACTAATTTGTAGTTATTATTACGCTTAGCAAATTTACCACACAAATGCATGGGTCTGGACCAACTTATGGATCAAGTTTCATGGAATTTTGAGAACGTTCAAAATTTAGCTGTTTGGCACGGATTTATTAAAAGCAAGTTTGTTTCCCTTTTTTGCTAATTTGTAATTATTATTACGCTTAGCAAATTTACCACACAAAAAAATAGGTCAAGTCCTACGTGTGGGTCAAGTTTCGTTGAATTCTGAAAATGTTCAAAACTTAGCTGTTTTGTACGCTTTTATTAAAGCGAGTTTGTTTTCCTTTTATAATAATTTGTAGTTATTATTACGCTTAGCAAATTTACCACACAAATTCATGGGTCTAGACCAATGTATGGGTCAAGTTTTGTTAAAATTTGCCCAGGCTTTTATAGCCATGGTTTTGCTGATGATTTTTTGTTATTCTGTCATGCTGATATGGACTCTATTGGAGTCTTTAAAACAGGATTGGATCGATTTGCTGTATGGTCGGGGCTCAGGCTAAACGTGCGGAAAAGCCATCTTATTAACTCAAGGACTTCGCGAGGAGATGCTAACAGCACTCGGGTTTCAGGAGGGTGTGTTCCCGATGAGGTACTTGGGACTACCTCTCTTATCCTCTCGCTTAACAATTGCTGATTGTCGCCCATTATTGATGAAAATTGATAAACGTATTGCTGGTTGGGAGGGTATTGCATTGTATTTTGTTGGTAGAGTACAAATTATTAAATCTGTACTCATGTCGTTGAGTTTGTACTGGGCTTCAGCGTTCATACTGCCAAAGAAAGTTACCAATGAAATTGAGAAGAGGCTGAGAACTTTTTTGTGGAAAGGGACATCAACCAGTGGATATGCCAAGGTTGCCTGGAAAGACCTGTGCCGGCCGAAGGAGGAGGGAGGCCTAGGATTCAAGGACATCACTCTCATAAATCGTGCATTAATGGCTAAGAAACTATGTGATATCATTCGGTGCGATAGGACCTCGATATGGGTTACATGGCTCTCTACCAGGATCGATTACGAGATACTTCCATCTGGACGATTAGAGAGCATGGAGGATCATGGGGATGGCGGAAACTCCTCCGTTTACGGATCTTCCTCCGATCTATGGTGGATTATAAAATAGGACATGGGAGAAGATTCTACCTATGGCAAGACCCATGGCATCATCTAGGACCTCTTCGTAATACATTCCCACGTGGACCGAGGTTACTTAGATTGGAGGAGTCAACAAAACTCTGTACGGTGATTAGTGGAGGAGAGTGGCAATGGCCCCCTATCACAGATTTTGAGTGTTTGGAAATCACACATGCACTACCCACAATCTATGGAGGAGAGGACCACATTATTTGGAGGTTCGACCATGGGATTCCTACTACTCAGACTCTTTATAGGCTTTTTGATCCGCCTGGACCGAAAGTAAACTGGTGCTCGCTACTTTCCGGATCACTAAAGATTCCACGTCACTTATTCATCCTCTGGCTTGCTATTCTTGGACAGTTGGCTACGACGGATAAACCATGGCTAGCCCACCTTGGCCCGTGCATTTTATGCAACGAGGGAGCGACGGAGACACAAGGCCACTTATTTTTCCAGTGCAGATATAGTCGTCATTGTATAACAGAAATTCAGAAAATAGTACGATTCTCGTGGCCCAATAGAGACTGGATGACGGATATTATATGGGCGTCCCAGAGATGGAGAGGTAAGCACATTATTAACATGTCTTACCGAGCACTATTAGCATCATGTGTTTACCACATTTGGAAGGAGAGAAATTTGAGACGATTTGAGCAAATTGAAAGGACTCCCAACACCATGGCAGTAGTTATTATCGAGGATATCAAGCAGCGGATACATAGCATTACATTACCTAGTTCAGTCAGTACACGATCTTTATTTAGACTTTGGCGTATCCCTTGGCCTGTCGAGGGAAACACCAACTGATGACTTCCATGTTGTACTGTACTACAATGTTATTAATGAAACTTACATTTACCCAAAAAAAAAAAAAGTTTTGTTAAAATTTTGAGAACGTTCAAAATTTAGCTGTTTAGCATGATTTTATTAAAATATGTTTGTTTCATTTTTTCGGTAATGGTAAATTTCATTAATGAAAAATATGGTACAGTACAACAATTAATTGGGTAGTCCCTCGACAGGCCAAGGGATACGCCATAGTCTATAAAGAGCACATGTACTAATCGAACTGGAAAGATTAAGGCTCAAAATTCTCTGCCTAACATCGTCAATAATAAGAGACTCCAATACATTAGGCGGGTGTTCACTTTGCTGGAATCGTCTGGAGTTTCTTTCTCGCCACAAATGGTGAACCAATGACCCAAGTAATGCTCGGTATGCTGCATTGATGATATGCTTCCCTCTCCATTTTTTCACTGCCCATTCCACATCCATTGCCCATGTGCGATTGGGCCAATCGAATCGAATGATTTCCCGTATGGCTATAAGGCATCTTCTGCTAAATCGGCATCGGAAGAATAAGTGATTATGTGTCTCGGTTGTTGCTTCATCACATAGGAAACACCCTCCAATGTGTGTGAGCCAAGGTTTGTCTGTCGTTGGTAGTTTTTCCTGAATAGCCATCCATAGGATAAAACAATGTCGTGGGATCTTTAGCGAACCCGAAAGTAGTGAAGTCCAACCTACTTTCGGTCCAGACGGGAAGATAAGTCTGTACAGGGCTTGGGCTGTGGGTTGGCCATCGGGGAAACGCCAAATGATTCTATCATCTCCACTATGGATCTGGGGTAGTGTATAAATATTCTGAAGGCATTCCAAATCCGTTATGAGGGGCCAGTGCCATTGGCCCTCATCAATAACCGTATTGAGCTTGGTAGATTCATCAAGCCCAAGTAAACTCGTTCCTCGTGGAAATCGAGAAATCAGGGGGCCAAGGTGATGCCATGGATCCTTCCAAAGATAGAAGGTCCTCCCATCTCCAATGCGACACTCCACCATTGGTTGGATAAGGTTGCGTAGACGGAGCAGCTTTCTCCAACCCCACGATCCACCCTTCTCGTCAACAGTCCAAATGGAAATATTTTGTAGTCGTCCTAGCTGTAGCCGCTCAACCCAAATAGACGTTCCGGTCACATCTAATGACATCACACAACTTCTTAGTCATCAGTGCTCGGTTAAGTGCATCAATATCTTTTATTCCTTGGCCTCCTTCCCCAATCGGTTTGCATACATCCTTCCACGCAACTTTGGCATAACCAGTCATTGAGGTGCCTTTCCATAGGAACCTTCGAAGGCGTTTCTCTGCTTCCTTAATGATTGCCTTCGGTAGTATGAATGCAGAAGCCCAATAAATGCTCAATGCTGAAAGTACAGATTTAATGATTTGTACTCGCCCAGCATATGATAACGACATACCCTCCCATCCCACAATACGTGCATCAATTTTGGACAGAAGTGGCTGACAGTCTGATATAGTTAATCTAGATGAGATTAAAGGAAGGCCTAAGTACCTCATCGGGAGATGTCCCTCCTGAAATCCCAAGAGCAATAGCAACTGATCTTTCCTTTCTTGTGCAGACCGGGATATTATAATGTGACTCTTTTGAGTATTCAACCAAAGGCCCGACCATTCAGCAAATAGGTCCAGTCCCACCTTAAGGACTCTAACAGAGTCCAAATCAGCTCTACAGAATAGCAGGAGATCATCCGCGAATCCCAATTGGAATACTCTTGCTAGCTCACACTTCCAGTGATATGTGAATTGCATATCCTGCTCAATTAATTGCAGATAACCAATATGCAGAACTTCCATAACAAGCACAAACAGGAATGGGGATAAAGGATCTCCCTGACGTAGACCTCTCGCTCCATCAAAGAACCCATGTGGATTTCCATTAAGACCAATCGAAAAAGAGGTCGTCGAGATGCACTCCTCAATCCACCTTGTGAAGGTTGGTGGAAACCCAAATAGCTGCAAAGTCGCCACAAGGAAGTCCCATTCAACCGTGTCATAGGCCTTCCTAATGTCCACTTTAAGTGCGCATCTGGGGGGAGTCGCTTCTGATTATATCCCGTGAACAGTTCCTAAGCTAGCAAAATGTTGTCTCCAATGCTTCGTCCCGGGATAAATGCTGCCTGACTCCGATTGATTAACTTGTCCAGCACCACACTCAATCGTTTGACAAGTAATTTAGCAATGATCTTATATAAAACATTGCAGCATGATATAGGTCTAAAATCACCAACAGTCATAGGATTATGTACCTTTGGGATTAAAGTCAATAATATAGAGTTAACTTGCTTAAGAAGCTTCCCCGTGGTGAAGAAATTCAGTACCGCCCTTGTAACCTCAGTCCCCACCACTGGCCAAGCTGCTTTAAAGAATCCAGATGAGTATCCGTCAGGGCCCGGAGCCTTGTCCTCAGAAATGTCAAACACGGCTTTCTTCACAGATAAGTTTGTTTCCCTTCTCTACTAACTTGTAGTTATTATTATGATTAGCAATTTTTTTTTTTTGGTAAATGTAATTTTCATTAAGTAAAAAAAATGGTACAGTACAACAAAGTGATCATCTGGTGGTTTCTCCCTCGACAGGCCAAGGGATACGCCATAGTCTATACAAAGCTCGTGTACTGACAGAACTAGCTAATGAAATACTAATGATTCGCTGCCTAACATCATCAACTATCAATAACGCCATGGTGCTCGGAGTCCTCTCTCTTTGCTCAAAACGTCTTATGTTTCTCTCCCTCCAAATGTGGTAAACAAAAGATGCCAGTAGTGCTCGATAAGCTATGTTAACGATGTGCTTACCCCTCCATCTATGAGAAGCCCACTCAATGTCGTTCACCCAGTCTCTATTGGGCCAATGAAATTGTACCTTTCTCCGGATTGCTGTGAGACACTGTCGGCTAAATCTGCACTAGAAGAAAAGGTGTGAATGTGTCTCTATTGCCCCCTCGTTACAAAGTATGCAATCACCAAAGTGAGATAACCATGGTTTGTCTGTCATAGGCAGCTTGCCAAGAATAGCAAGCCATAGGATGAATAAGTGACGTGGAATCTTTAGCGAGCCCGAAAGTAGCGAAGCCCAACCTACTTTCGGTCCTGGGGGATCAAATAAACTGTAGAGAGACTGTGTTGTGGGTCAACCCTAATCAAATCTCCATACGATCCGGTCATCTCCTCCATGGATTGTGGGTAATACATGTGTGATCTCCAAGCACTCGAAATCCGTGATAAGCGGCCACTGCCATTCTCCTCCACCTGACTCCTCAAGTCTAAGGAGCCTCGGTCCATGTGGAAATATCTGAATAAGAGGTCCGAGGTAATGCCACGGGTCCTGCCAAAGGTGAAACTTCCGCCCATCTCCGATTTGGTAGTCCACCATAGGACGGAGAAAAATCCGTAGACGCAGGAGTTTCCTCCAACTCCATGAACCTCCATGATCTCAGATTGTCCATATGGAAGTGTCTCGTAACCGGTCATGGTATAGCCATTCAACCCAAATAGAGGTTCGATCACACTGAATGATATCACAAAGTTTCTTAGTCATTAAGGCTCGATTCAAGGTAGTAATGTCCTTGAACCCAAGACCTCCCTCGTCCATCGGCCTACACAATTCTTTCCATGCTACCTTAGCATAGCCACTATTTATTGGGCCCTTCCATAAGAAGTTTATCAGCCTCTTCTCAATTTTGTTCGTAACTCTCTTTGGTAAAATGAACGCTGAAACCCAATAAAAGCTCAACTGCATGAGTACAGATTTAATAATTTGTACCCTACCGGCATATGAAAGTGTCATTCCCTCCCAACCAGCAATACATTTATCGATTTTCACCAATAATGGTTGACAATCAGCAATAGTTAATCTGGAGGATAATAGAGGTAGACCTAAATACCTCAGTAGAAGGAGTCCCTCCTGAAATCCGAGTGCTTCCAGCATCTCCTCATGTAAACCTTGTGTTGACCGCGAAATAATAAGATGATTTTTCTGTACGTTCAGTCGGAGGCCCGACCAAACGGCAAATCGATCCAGCCCTCTATTAAGGACCTCAATAGAGTCCATATCCGCACGGCAGAATAACAACAAGCCATCAGCAAATCCCAGCTGAAAAATCCAAGCTGAATCACACTTCCAATGAAAAGAAAAGAGCCCATCCTGGTCAATCATCTGTAGGTATCCCAAGTATAATACCTCCATGACGAGGACAAAAAGGTACGGTGATAGAGGATCCCCCTGTCGAAGTCCTCTTGCACTCAAAAAGAATCCATGTGGCTTTCCATTCAATCCTATTGAGAAGGATGGTGTAGTGACACATTCCTCAATCCACCTGATAAATGTGGGTAGAAACCCAAAAAGTTCCAAAACCACAACTAGGAAATCCCATTAAACTGAATCATACGCCTTTCTAATGTCAACTTTTAACGCGCATCTGGGAGGTAGGCGTGATTGATTGTATCCCGAGAAAAGTTCCTGAGCTAGCATGATATTGTCTACGATACTTCTGCTAGGAACGAATGCTGCTTGGCATGGGCTAATGACTTTGTCCAATACCATACTGAGTCTTTTGACAATAAGTTTGGCAATAATCTTGTAGAGGACATTGCAGCAAGAAATAGGTCGAAAATCACCAACGGACATAGGGGAATGTACCTTCGGGATAAGCGCCAATATTGTGGTATTGATTTGTTTCAAGAGCCTCCCGGTAGTGAAGAAATCTAACACTGCCCTCGTAACCTCGCCTTCCACAATCGGCCAGGCAGCTTTGAAGAAGCCTGACGAGTACCCATCAGGACCCGGTGCCTTATCCTCTGCAATATCGAACACTGCCTCTTTGACATCCGAGGGGGTGAATGGTGATAAAAGAGAATTGGTTTCATCCTCAGTCACCAGATGTCTAGCCCACGGTCTGAGGAACCGAATATCAATCATGTCCCAACGTCTTTGTCCTCCCAAACGGATACGATAATAAGCTACAAATTCATTGATAACAGCCTCCTGCTCCGTGTGAGTGATCCCGTGCTCATCATTAATTTGTAAAATTCTCCTTGTTGCCCGTCTCTATGCAATCTTGCGAAAAAACACCCTAGAGCATTGATCACCATCTTTCATCCACTCCATTTTTGCTCTCTGATGTAACATGGTTTGTTCGAGCTTCGCTGCTTTGGCCAAAACCATCCGACAACAGTGCTCCAAGAATAAGATACTTCCTCCTGCCTGTTTGCACTAACCAGGTTTTGTGCCGCCTCAAGAAATCCCTTTGCCAACTGTACATTGTGCGATAAATCTCCCTTATTTCTCCTTTGTTCCCGGAAGATTGGTTTCAGTGCTTTAAGTTTCCGAGTTACCGCATACATCGGGACACCAACTACTTCATGTTTCCAAACATTCTGCACACTGGGAATAAATTTTGGTGAGAGGGTAAGATAATTGTCAAAACGGAACATACCTCCAAACTGCTGCTGTCTTACCCCACATAACACTAGTGGTGAGTGATCCGAGGTACGCAGGGTGAGGCTGAAATATGCGGATGTGGGGAATCGGGCAATCCATGTATCATTAATGAGCATCCTATCAAGTCGCTTCCATAGATTACGTGGACTTGCACTACAATTGTGCCACGTGTACCATTCTCCTTGCATGGGCAGAGGTAACAATCCGGCATTCTGGATACAATAATTGAATTCCTCCATTGCAGGCCGTATGTCACCAGAAGCTCCACAGATTTCACTGAGATCACGTACTGCATTAAAATCACCTCCGACTAGCCACGGAGTATCCACGCACTGGATGGCAATTGTACTAAGTGAATCCCAAAGTGAGCTTCTGTCCGCTAGCTCTGTAGCCCCATAAATGACAGTAATATCAACTGATTCCTGAAGAGCTCGGATAGTGACATGACTGTGTAAAAATTGTGTACTCAACTCAACCACAGTAACATCAAGAAAATTGTCATCCCAGCCAATCCAGATACGATTACCCGTCAACGCATAATTCATAAACCATTTCCAATGAGGTAATAAAAAAGACTGAATATGAGAAGCATTATTAACTCGTACTCGAGTTTCAAGGAGACCAATGAAATTTAACCTGAACTCAGCCACAAGATCCTTTACTGCAAGCTGATGGTCCCTCTTGTTCAGGCCACGCACATTCCAAAGCCATATTCAACATAGATCACCATACTTGGGGCTGCTTGCCTTAGGACCCCTATTAGCGTCATCTGCATCTTCAAGCATCTGTAAGACGTCAAAAGTATTATAAATGACTAACGCCTTACCCTTATCCTCACGTCTCTTTTCACGATGAGTGGGAGACGCATGTATGTCTGACCGTGGTGAAGTACCTTCCAACGGCGGTAAAGAAGAACTCCGAGAAGGAACTGCAAGTGCATCCCCCGATGGTTCAACGCGTTTGTTCTGCATTCGAGGTACCCGTGATCCTCTTGACTTTGGTTCATAAACGGACACTGGTGGCTTAGTGGGCTTGCCTATTTTATTCAATGAACAATCTTTTATAGAGTGGCCTAAGCTCATGCATCCCGTACACTTCGGGGGAACCCATTCATATTCGACATCAACCTTGCAAGGCGTTTCCCCTCCTTCCTCGTTCGGGGTCATGATGATGATGTGTTTCGGTAGTGTTGAGGTGATATCAAGCATGACGCATACACGAGCAAAATCCAGCCTCATGCATGCTCTCGTTATGGCATCCGGGTATAGAGGTTTTCCCACTCCACTGGCCACCGTACTAAGGCCCTCTTCTGTCCATAATTCCACTGGAAGGTGTCGTAATTTAATCCAAACAGGTACCTCTGTATGCTTTAGTTTTCTCAAAACCATTCCCGGCTCCCATTTTTGTAATACTATTGGCTGAACCTGAAAAAGCTACGGTCCTCCTTCAATGATATCTTCCATCGCAGTAATTGTTTTGAACTGAAAAAAGAAGAACCCATTATTGGTAGCTGTAACCTCAACTAAATCCGACCAGACGGACATCGCAAGCTCCTTCACATGATGGAAATACGGTCTTTTTTCAAGAAAGTATCCCACTGCAGTAGTCCTCCATCGTTTAGAACCATTGCGTATAATATCAAGTGTCGGTCGCACAATAACTTCCCCATTTTGCAAGGTAGGCGCAATAAATGTGAGGGTCTTGCGGGTGGAGTTGTTGAACGCTTGGGCAATTTTATCGTCAACTGTCGCATCCGGATAAGTATGCAAAGGAATATTCCCCATGAACAATCCCGTATGATTAGTACTAAAATTTTGGAATTTAGGGTTTTTTTGCAACACATCAGCAGTGACATCAGCCCTAGCAGTTGCATCATCAGTGATATCAGCCCTAGCAGTTACATCACCAGTGACATTAGCCCTAGCAGTTACATCATTAGTGACATAAGCCCTAGCAGTTACATCATCAGTGACATAAGCCCTAGCATCAGTGACATCAGCAGTGACATCAGCATTGACCTCATACGCCACGTCAGCCTCTACTTCATCCACACATAGCGCCACATCATCCAAACTCGCTGCCACTTCAGCGCCGCTTGCTCCACGTCCGTTCGCCGGCGAGATGGTCGGAGAACCGTCATCAAGATTTTTCGACCGTTTGCCCATCTCTTCCGTCGCCGTCCGGTCACCAGAAACGGCGGAAGAATCCGGCGAAGACATAGCAGCAGGTATCTTTGCGTTTTCTTCAGCACTTTCCGGCGGAAAATGAACCGTCACCCTCTCACCTGTTATTTTTCCGACCAAACAGTTCTTGTTCGCCGGCCAGACGCATCTCATGGGTTTGCGACTAGGTACTGACGCCGTAACCATTTTATTTGCAGCAAATCGTCTGAATTTCTTCTCCCATCGAGCTTTGAGATCATTGAGCGCAGCCTTGGATTTGTCATCTCCATCCAATATTCTGTTGGCCAGCAAGAGAAACTCCTCGATGTTGAAATAAATCGGCGGAGACGAAGAGTCACCACCTCCATTGACAGCGCATTTCAGTGCGCCGCTTCCAAACCCTACCTCCCAGCACCCTTGAAACGCTGCAAGATTGTATCTTTCCTTATTGGCACGTCTCCTCCATCCCCAACGACGTTAGAATACTCACCACTGATCGAAAAATCGGCAGTTTCCATCGACTTTTCACCGTGCGTCTTTTCGGCTCCCAAAAACCCTAGATCCGACGGTTCCCTTGTTGCAAGTTGTACAGACTGCATCCTTCCATCCTCCATCACTGGAACATTATCCGCATCTTCAAAAGGTCGAATACGGCCATCTACCGACAAAGATCCGGCGGAAATCGTCGGCTTTTTGGTCCGGTCTTCTTCCTCACGCGTTTCTTCGAATTTCTCCGACGATTCTTCACATGAAATAGCCCCTTCATGCCGTTCACTATCCTCCACGTCATTCTCATCGCCGGCCGCCTCATCGCCGCCGTCCCCATGGCTGCCGGCCGAAAAACTTTGGGCTAGGGTTTTAGTGTGTGAAATTGAAGGTGTGCTAGTGTGTGTAGGAGAGAGAGAATTTTTTTTTGGTCCATTTTAACATTGGGCTAACATAATTATGATTAGCAAATTTACCACACAAATGCATGGGTCCAAACCAACATTTGGGTCAAGTTTCGTGGAATTTTGAGAACAATCAAAATTTAGGTGTTTGGCATGGTTTTGTTAAAGGAAGTTTTTTTTGCCTTTTATTCTAATTTGTAGTTATTGTTACGCTAAGCAAATTTACCACACAAATGCATGGACCTACGTTTGGATCAAGTTTCGTAGAATTCTGAGAACGTTCAAGATTTAGCTTCTTGGCACGGTTTTATAAAAAACAAGTTTGATTCCCTTTTCTACTAATTTGTAGTTGTTATTACACTTAGCAAATTTACCGCACAAATGCATGGGTCTAGACCAACGTTTTGGTCAAGTTTCGTAGAATTTCTGAGAACGTTCAAAATTTAGCTGTTTGGCACGGTTTTATTAAAAACAAGTTTGTTTCGTTTTCTACTAATTTGTAGTTACTATGACGCTTATCAAATTTACCCCGCGAAAGAATGGGTCCAGTCCTACACTTTGGTCAAGTTTCGTTGAATTCTGAGAACGTTCAAAATATAGTTGTTTTGTACGCTTTTATTAAAGCAAATTTGTTTCCCTTTTATAGTAACTTTTATTTATTATTACGCTTAGCAAATTAACCACACAAGTGCATGCGTCTAGACCAAATTAAAACAAGTTTGTTTCCCTTTTCTACTTACATGTATCTATTATTTCGCTTAGCAAATTTAGCTATTCGGCATGATTTCATTAAAAACAAGTTTGTTTCCCTTTTCGACTAATTTATAGTTATTATTACGCTTAGCATATTTACCACTCAAATGCATGGGTCCAAACCAATGTTTGGGTCAAGATTCGTGGAATTCTGAGAATGTTCAAAATTTAGCTGTTTGAGATGGTTTTATTAAACCAAGTTTGTTTGCCTTTTATACTAATTTGTAGTTATTAATACGCTTAGCAAATTTACCAAACAAATGCATGTGTCTTGACCATCGTATGGGTCAAGTTTCGTTGAATTTTGAGAATGTTCAAAATTTAGTTGTTTGGCACGGTTTTAATAAAACAAGTTTGTTTCCCTTTTCTACTAACTTATAGTTATTATTATGCTTAGCAAATTTTCACACAAATGCATGGATCTAAACCAATGTTTGGGTCAAGTTTCGTGGAATTCTGAGAACGTTCAAAATTTAGCCAATTGGCACGATATTATTAAAGTAAGTTTGTTTCTCTTTTATAATAATTTTTAGTTATTATTACGCTTAGCAAATTTACCACACAAATACATGGGTTTAAAGCAATGTTTGGGCTATATTTCGTTGAATTCTGAGAACGTTGAATTCTGAGAACGTTCAATTAGAACACTACTGCCGCCTGGTTTATGCAAAAGCGGCAAAACTGGAACAAATCATGCTGCAACAGCGAGGCAAGATGCAGTGGATGAAGGGGGGTGACCAATGCTCCCGAATTTTCTTTTGTAAAATTGCCCAGAGGAGGGTGGCAAGGAGGATACTGCAGATAAATGATGACAACGGGACCATCCACACTGAACCAGAAGAGATTATCAATGAATTTGTCTGTTACTATCAAAATCTCTTGGGCGGTAACAAACGTCAGATAACGTTAGATATTGGTTTTCTAAGACCGTGGGCAAGACATATTCTTTCTAATGAGGAGGCTGGCCATCTTATATTGGCGTTTACACCGGATGATGTGAAGCAAGCAGTATTTGACATTGCAGAGGACAAGGCCCTGCCTGATGGATATTCATCAGGATTCTGTAAAGCAGCCTGGCCAGTGGTGGGACAAGAAGTTACAAAGGCGGTTCTGGAATTCTTTAGTACCGGTAAACTACTCAAACAAGTCAACTCCACACTCTTGGCACTAATCCCAAAGGTACACACTCCTATGACTGTTAGTGATTTTAGGCCAATTTCATGTTGTAATGTGTTATACAAAATTATTGCGAAATTACTTGTCCAACGGTTGAGGGTGGTTCTGGACAAGATTATTAGTCCCTGTCAGGGAGCGTTTATCCCAGGGCGTAGCATTGGGGACAATATTTTGTTGGCACAGGAACTGCTCACGGGATACAACCAGGTGAGGCTCCCACCTCGTTGTATCCTGAAAGTCGATATCAGGAAGGCATATGATACTGTAGAGTGGGATTTCCTACTTGCGGTCTTGCAATTATTTGGATTCGCCCAAATGTTCACCAGGTGGATTGAGGAGTGTGTAACGACGGTTGCATTTTTTATTGGTCTTAATGGAAACCCTCACGGTTTCTTTACAGGAGCACGTGGATTAAGACAGGGAGACCCTCTATCTCCCTATCTTTTTGTTCTCGTTATGGAAGTCTTGCATTTGGGATTATTGCAACTTATTGAGCAGGATTAGCAATTCTCTTATCACTGAAAATGTGAGCCGGCCAAAGTCTTCCAGTTGGGATTCGCAGACGATCTCCTGCTTTTCTGTAGAGCTGACTTGAATTCACTTAGGTCCTCAAGAGGGGGTTGGACCGATTTGCAGAATGGTCGGGACTTCGGCTGAATGTACAAAAAAGTCATGTCATTATCTCTCGATCAGCACAAGGTTGGAAGGATCAGATTTTAACAATTATGGACTTCCAGGAGGGCCAACTACCAATGAGGTACTTGGGCCTCCCTCTACTGTCTTCTAGATTGTCTATATCCGATTGTCAGCCACTTTTATTGAAAATTGATGCTCGCATTAATGGCTGGGAAGGAATTTCATTATCGTATGCTAGACGTATACAAATCATTAAATCTGTACTTTCAGCAATGAGCATTTATTGGGCGTCTACATTCATCTTACCGAAGGCTATTATTAAACAAATTGAGAAACGTCTCAGAACTTTTCTTTGGAAAGGCACTTCTACGTCGGGATACGCCAAGGTAGCGTGGAAGGATGTATGTAAACCAATTAAAGAAGGAAGCCAAGGAATTAAGGATATCGGTTTCCTTAACCGTTCCTTAATAGCAAAGAAGTTATATGATGTTATTAGATGTGACCGAACATCTATATGGGTTGAGTGGTTGAAGCAGACACGATTGCACAACACTTCAATTTGGACAATTAATGAGAAGGGAGGATCATGGGGATGGCGAAAACTGCTCCGACTTCGCAGCTCTATACTACCTATGACAGTGTTTCTTATTGGAGAGGGGAAGGCATTCTACTTGTGGAAGGACCCGTGGCACCACTTGGGCCCACTTATTGCTAGATTTCCACGGGGACCGAGCCTCTTAGGACTTGATGAATCCGCCAAACTACAAGTAGTCATTAATGAGGGGCAATGGCAGTGGCCTTTCATTACTGATTTGGAATGTATGGAGATTATTTACATGTTACCCCAGATTCATGGAGGGGATGACAGGATCAACTGGCGGTTTTCAGAGGGACGACCCACTACACAATCCCTATATAGACTTTTCTGTCCACCTGGACCGAAAGTAGGATGGTCTTCACTACTTTCGGGTTCTTTGAAGATTCTCCGTCATAACTTCATTCTTTGGTTAGCAATTCAGGAGAAGCTACCGACAACTGATAAACCATGGATGACTCATCTAGGGGGATGTATTCTCTGTGACGAGGGTACAGCGGAGACACACACTCACATGTTCTTCCGATGTCGATTTAGCAGAGGATGCCTTGCAGCTATGCGACAACATATTCGATTTGCTTGGCCTAATTGTGAGTGGACAAGAGACGTGGAATGGGCATCGAGGAAGTGGAGGGGGAAGCATATTGTTAATGTTGTTTATCGAGCATTACTTGGTGCATGCATATACCATATACGGCGAGAGAGGAATTTGAGACGATTTGAGCACACCCAACGGCCGGAAACTGTGTTAGCTACTTGCGTCATAGAAGACGTTAGATAGAGGATAATTAGTATTAATCTTTCCAGTTCTATTAGTACATGTGCACTCTATAGACTTTGGCGTATCCCTTGGTCTGTTGGGGGAGCCACCATTTGATTGTTGTACTTTTTACCTCTTTTTTTAATGAAACTTACATTTACCCAAAAAATTGTTTTCCTTTTATACAAAGTTGTAGTTATCATTACGTTTAGAAGATTTTTTTCCACACAAATGCATGGGTCTAGTCCAACCTTTGGCCCTAGTCCAACGTTTGGGTCAAGTTTCGTGGAATTCTGAAAACATTCAAAATTTAGCTGTTTGGCACGGTTATATTAAACCAAATTTGTTTCCCAACTATATTAACTTTTAGGTATTATTACGGTTAGCAAATTTACCACACAAATGCATGGACCTACGTTTGGATCAGGCTTCGTGGAATTATGAGAACGTTCAAAATTTAGCTGTTTGGCACGGTTTTATTAAAAACAAGTTTGATTCCCTTTTCTACTAATTTGTAGTTGTTATTACACTTAGCAAATTTACCACACAAATGCATGGGTATAGACCAACGTTTGGGTCAAGTTTCGTGGAATTTTGAGAACGTTAAAAATTTAGCAGTTCGGCACGGTTTTATTAAAAACAAGTTTGGTTTCCTTTTCTAATAATTTGTAGTGTTACGCTTATCAAATTTACCACACAAAAGAATGGGTCCAATCCTACACTTGGGTCAAGTTTCGTTCAATTCTGAGAACATTCAAAATTTAGCTGTTTGGCACGATTTTATTAAAAACAAGTTTGTTTTCCTTTTCTACTAATTTGTAGTTATTATTAAGCTTACAAAATTTACCATACAAATGCATGGATCTAAACCAATGTTTGGGTCAAGTTTCGTGGAATTCTGAGAACGTTCAAAAATTTAACTAATTGGCACGGTATTATTAAAGCAAGTTTGTTTCCCTTTTATACTAATTTGTAGTTATTATTACGCTTAGCAAATTTACCACACAAATGCATTGGTCTAAACCAATGTTTGGTCCATGTTTCGTTGAATTCTAAGAACGTTCATAATTTAGCTATTTTGTGCGTTTTAATAAAGCAAGTTTGTTTTGCTTTTATACTAAGTTGTAGTTATCATTACATTTAGAAAATTTCCCACACAAATGCATGGGTCTAGTCCAACGTTTGGGTCAAATTTCGTGGAATTCTGAAAACATTCAAAATTTAGCTGTTTGTCATGGTTTTATTAAACCAAATTTGTTTCACATTTATATTAACTATTAGGTATTATTTCGCTTAGCAAATTTGCCATACAAAGGCATGGACCTACATTTGGATAAGGTTCGTGGAATTTTGAAAACGTTCAAAATTTAGCAGTTTGCCACGGTTTTATTAAAAACAAGTTTGTTTCCCTTTTCTACTAATTTGTAGTTATTATTATGCTTATCAAATTCACCACACAAAAGAATGGGTCTAGTCCTACACTTGGGTCAAGTTTCGTTGAATTCTGATAATGTTCAAAATTTAGGTATTTGGCACGATTTTATTAAAAATAAATTTGTATCCCTTTTGTACTTATTTGTAGTTATTATTACGCTTAGCAAATTTACCACACAAATGCATGGGTCTAGACCAACGTATAGGTCACGTTTCGTGGAAGTTTGAGAACGTTCAAAATTTAGCTGTTTGGCACGATTTTAATTTGTTTCACTTTTCTATTGGCTTGCAGTTATTATTACGCTTAGCAAATTTACTACTAAAATGCACGGGTTCAAACCAAAGTTTGGATCAAGTTTCATGGAATTTTGAAAACGTTCAAAATTTAGCTGTTTGGCATGGTTTTATTAAAGCAAGTTTGTTTGCCTTTTATACTAATTTATAGTTATTATTACGCCTAGGAAATTTTCCACACAAATGCATGGGTGTAGACAAACGTACGGGTCATGCTTCGTTGACTTTTGAGATCGTTCAATATTTAGCTGTTTGTAACGGTTTTATTAAAACAAGTTTGATTCTCTTTTCTACTAACTTTTACTTATTATTACGCTTAGCAAATTTACCATACAAATGCATGGGTCTAAACCAACGTTTGGGTCAAGTTTCCTGAAATTCTGATAACGTTCAAAATTTAGCTATTTGGCATGGTATTATTAAAGCAAGTTTGTTTCCCTTTCATATTAATTTGTAGCTACTATTACGCTTAGCAAATTTACCACGCAAATGCATGGCTTTAAACCAATGTTTGGTCAGGTTTCATGGAATTCTGAAAACGTTCATAATTTTAGCTGTTTTGTACGGTTTTAATGAAGGAAGTTTGTTTTCCTTTTATACTAACTTGTAGTTATCATTACGCTTAGCAAATCTACGACACAAATGCATGGGTCTATTCCAAGGTTTTGGTCATGTTTCGTGGAATTCAGAGAAACGTTGAAAATTTACATGTTTGGCACGGTTTTATTAAAAACAAGTTTGTTTTCATTTTCTACTAATTTGAAGTTATTATTACACTTAGAAAATTTATCAAACAAATGCATGGGTCTAGACCAACGTTTGGGTCAAGTTTCGTGGAATTCTGAACAACGTTCAAAATTTAGCTGTTTGACACGGTTTTATTAAAAACAAGTTTGTTTTTCTTTTCTACTAATTTGTAGTTATTATTACGCTTAGCAAATTTACCACACTAAAGAATGGGTCTAGACCTACATTTGGGTCAAGTTTCGTTGAATTCTGAGAACGTTTAAAAATTTAGCTGTTTTGTACGCTTTTATTAAAGCAAGTTTGTTTCCCTTTTATTGTAACTTGTAGTTATTATTACGCTTAAAAAATTACCACACAAATGCACGGTTCTAGACCAACATATGGGTCAAGTTTCGTGTAATTTTGACAACATTCAAAATTTAACAATTTGGCACGGTTTTATTAAAACAAGTTTGTTTCCCTTTTCTACTAACTTGTAGTTATTATTATGCTTAGCAAATTTTCCTCACAAATTCATGGGTCTAAACCAACGTTTGGGTCAAGTTTCGTGGAATTCTGAAAACGTTCAAAATTTTAGCTGTTTGGCATGATTATATTAAATCAAGAGTGTTTTCCTTTTATACTAATTTGTAGTTTTTATTACGCTTAGCAAATTTATCACACAAATGTGTGTGTCTAGACCAACGTATGGGTCAATATTTCATGAAATTTTGAGAACGTTCAAAATTTAGCGGTTTGGCACGGTTTTATTAAAAATAAGTTTGTTTCCCTTTTCTACTAATTTATAGATATTATTACGCTTGGCAAATTTACCACACAAAAGAATAAGTCTAGACCTACATTTGGGTGAAGTTTCGTTGAATTTTGTGAACGTTCAAACATTTAGCTGTTTTGTACGCTTTATTAAAGCAAGTTTGCTTCCTTTTTATCATAACTTGTAGTTATTATTACGCTTAGCACATTTACCACACAAATGCATGGGTCTAGACCAACATATGGGTCAAGTATCGTGGAATTTTGAGAACGATCAATATTTAACTGCTTGGCACAATTGTATTAAACAAAGTTTGTTTTCCTTTTCAACTAACTTGTAGTTATTATTACGCTTAGCAAATTTACACACATATGCATGGATCTAAACCAATGTCTGGGTCAAGTTTTGTGGAATTCTGAGAACGTTCAAATATTAGCTAATTGGCACGGTATTATTAAATCAAGTTTGTTTCCCTTTTATACTAATTTGTAGTTATTATTAGGCTTAGGAAATTTACCACACAAATGCATAGATCTAAACCAATGTTTGGGCCATGTTTCGTTGAATTCTGATAACGTTTATAATTTAGCTATTTTGTGCGGTTATAATAAAGCAAGTTTATTTTCCTTTTATACTAACTTGTAGCTATTATTTCGCTTAGCATATTTACCTCACAAATGTATGGGTCTAAACCATCGTTTGGGTCAAGTTTCGTGGAATTTTGAAAACGTTCAAAATAGTTGTTTGGCATGGTTTTATTAAAGCAAGTTTGTTTCCCTTTTATACTAATTTGAAGTTATTATTACGCTTAGCAAATTTATCACACAAATGCATAGGTCTAGACCAACTTATAGGTCAAGTTTCATGGAATTTTGAAAACGTTCAAAATTCAGCTGTTTGGCACGATTTTATTAAAAACAAGTTTGTTTCCCTTTTCTAATAATTTGTAGTTATTATTACACTTTGCAAATTTACCACATAAATGCATTGGTCTAGTCCTATGTTTGGGTCAAGTTTCGTTGAATTCTGAGAACGTTCAAAATTTTGCTATTTTGTACACTTTTAGTAAAGTAAGTTTGTTTCCCTTTTCTACTAACTCTTAGTTATTATTACACTTAGCAAATTTACCACACAAATGCATGGGTCCAAACCAACGTTTGGCTCAAGTTTCGTCGAATTCTGAGAACATTCAAAATTTTGCGATTCGGCACGATTTTATTGAAAATAAGTTTGTTTCCCTTTTCTAATAATTTGTAGTTATTATTACGCTTAGCAAATTTACCACACAAATGCATTGATCTAAACCAATGTTTGGACCATGTTCCGTGAAATTCTGAGAACGTTCAAAATTTACCTAATTGGCACGGTATTATTAAAGTAAGTTTGTTTCCCTTTTATACTAATTTATAGTTATTATTACACTTAGCAAATTTACCACATAAATACATGGGTTTAACCCAATGTTTGGGCCATGTTTCTTGAATTCTGAGAACGTTCATTATTTAGCTATTTTGTGCGGTTTTAAAAAAGCAAGTTAGTTTTCCTTTTATACAAAGTTGTAGTTATCATTACGCTTAGCAAATTTCCCCCATAAATGCATGATGGAATTCTGAAAACATTCAAAATTTAGTTGTTTCGCACGGTTTTATTAAACCAAATTTGTTTCCCATTTATATTAACTATTAGGTAATTTCACTTAGCAAAGTTACCACACAAAAGCATGGGTCCTACACTTGGGTTAAGTTTGGTTGAATTTTGAGAACGTTCAAAATTTAGCTGTTTTGGACGCTTTTATTAAAGCAAATTTGTTTCCCTTTTATAGTAACTTTTATTTATTATTACGCTTAGCAAATTATCTATACAAATGCATTGGTCTAGACCAAATTAAAACAAGTTTTTTTCTCTTTTCTACTAACTTGTAGCTATTATTTCGCTTAGCAAATTTAGCTGTTTGGCACGATTTTATAAAAATAAGTTTGTTTCCCTTTCCTACTAATTTGTAGTTATTATTACACTTAGTAAATTTACCATAGAATACATGGGTCTAGACCAACGTTTGGGTCAAGTTTCGTGCAATTCTGAGAACATTCAAAATTTTGCGATTTGGCACGGTTTTTTTGAAACAAGTTTGTTTCCCTTTTCTAATAATTTGTAGTTATTATTACGCTTAACAAATTTACCACACAAAGGCATGGGTCTAGACCTACACTTCGGTGAAGTTTCGTTGAATTCTGAGAACGTTTTAAATTAGCTGTTTTGTACGCTTTTATTAAAGCAAGTTTGTTTCCCTTTTATAGTAACTTGTAATTATTATTACGCTTAGTAAATTTACCACACAAATACATGGGTCTAAACCAACATATAGGTCATGTTTCATGTAATTTTGATAACGTTCAAAATTTAGTTGTTTGACACGCTTTTATTAAAACAAGTTTATTTCCCTTTTCTTCTAACTTGTAGCTATAATTACACTTACCAAAATTACATCACAAATGCATGCGTCTAAACCAACGTTTGGGTCAAGTTTCGTGGAATTCTGAAAACGTTCAAAATTTAGCTGTTTGGCATGATTTTATTAAAGCAAGTTTGCTTCCCTTTTATATTAATTTGTAGTTATTATTACGCTTAGCAAATTTACCACACAAATGCATGGGTCTAGACCAACTTATGGGTCAAGTTTCATGGAATTTTGAAAACATTCAAAATTTAGTTGTTTGGCACGGATTTATTAAAAACAAGTTTGTTTCCCTTTTTTGATAATTTGTAGTTATTATTACACTTATCAAATTTACCAAAGAAAAGAATGGGTCAACTCCTACGTTTGGATCAAGTTTCGTTGAATTCTGAGAACATTCAAAATTTAGCTGTTTTGTATGCTTTTATTAAAGCAAGTTTGTTTCCCTTTTATAGTAACTTGTAGTTATGATTACGCTTAGAAAATTTACCACATAAATGCATGGGTCTAAACCAACGTATGGGTCAAGTTTCGTGAAATTTTGAGAACGTTCAAAATTTAGCTGTTTAGCACGATTTTATTAAAACAAGTTTGTTTCCCTTTTCTACTAACTTGTAGTTATTATTACAGTTATCAAATTTACCACACGAATTCATGGGTCCAAACCAATATTTGGGTCAAGTTTCGTGGAATTCTGAGAACATTCAAAATTTAGGTGTTTGGCATGGTTTTTGTTAAATGGAGTTTGTTTGCCTTTTATACTAATTGATAGTTATTATTACGCTTAAAAAATTTACCACACAAATATATGGGTCTAAACCAACGTTTGGGTCAAGTTTCGTGGAATTTTGAGAACGTTCAAAATTTAGCTATTTGGCACGAGATTATTAAAGCAAGTTTATTTCCCTTTTATACTAATTTGTAGTTATTATTACGCTTAGACATACCACACAAATGCATGGGTTTAAACCAATGTTTGAGCCATGTTTCGTTGAATTCTGAGAATGTTCGTAATTTAGCTATTTTGTGCTGTTTTAATAAAGCAAGTTTGTTTTCCTTTTATACTAAGTTGTAGTTATCATTATGCTTAGCAAATTTCCCACACAAATGCATGGGACAAGTTTTCCATGCATTTGGGTCAAGTTTCATGGAATTCTGAAAGCATTCAAAACTTAGCTGTTTGTCACGATTTTATTAAACCAAATTTGTTTCCCATTTATATTAACTTTTAGTTATTATTACGCTTAGAAAATTTACCACACAAATGCATAGACCTACGTTTGGATCAGGTTATGTGGAATTCTAAGAACGTCCAAAATTTAGCTTTTTGGCACGATTTTATTAAAAAAAAGTTTGATTACCTTTTCTACTAATTTGTAGTCATTATTACACTTAGCAAATTTACCACACAAATGCATGGGTCTAGACCAACGTCTGGGTCAAGTTTCGTGGAATTCTTAAAACGTTCAAAACTTAGTTGTTTCATACGGTTTTATTAAAAACAAGTTTGTTTCCCTTTTCTACTAATTTGTAGTTATTATTATGCTTATCAAATTCACCACACAAAAGAATGGGTCTAGTCCTACACTTGGGTCAAGTTTCGTTGAATTCTGATAATGTTCAAAATTTAGGTATTTGGCACGATTTTATTAAAAATAAGTTTGTATCCCTTTTGTACTTATTTGTAGTTATTATTACGCTTAGCAAATTTACCACACAAATGCATGGGTCTAGACCAACGTATGGGTCACGTTTCGTGGAAGTTTGAGAACGTTCAAAATTTAGCTGTTTGGCACGATTTTAATTTGTTTCACTTTTCTACTGGCTTGCAGTTATTATTACGCTTAGCAAATTTACTACTAAAATGCACGGGTTCAAACCAAAGTTTGGATCAAGTTTCATGGAATTTTGAAAACGTTAAAAATTTAGCTGTTTGGCATGGTTTTATTAAAGCAAGTTTGTTTGCCTTTTATACTAATTTATAGTTATTATTACGCCTAGGAAATTTTCCACACAAATGCATGGGTGTAGACAAACGTACGGGTCATGCTTCGTTGACTTTTGAGATCGTTCAATATTTAGCTGTTTGTAACGGTTTTATTAAAACAAGTTTGATTCTCTTTTCTACTAACTTTTACTTATTATTACGCTTAGCAAATTTACCATACAAATGCATGGGTCTAAACCAACGTTTGGGTCAAGTTTCCTGAAATTCTGAGAACGTTCAAAATTTAGCTATTTGGCATGGTATTATTAAAGCAAGTTTGTTTCCCTTTCATATTAATTTGTAGCTACTATTACGCTTAGCAAATTTACCACGCAAATGCATGGCTTTAAACCAATGTTTGGTCAGGTTTCATGGAATTCTGAAAACGTTCATAATTTTAGCTGTTTTGTACGGTTTTAATGAAGGAAGTTTGTTTTCCTTTTATACTAACTTGTAGTTATCATTACGCTTAGCAAATCTACGACACAAATGCATGGGTCTATTCCAAGGTTTTGGTCATGTTTCGTGGAATTCAGAGAAACGTTGAAAATTTACATGTTTGGCACGGTTTTATTAAAAACAAGTTTGTTTCCATTTTCTACTAATTTGAAGTTATTATTACACTTAGAAAATTTATCAAACAAATGCATGGGTCTAGACCAACGTTTGGGTCAAGTTTCGTGGAATTCTGAACAACGTTCAAAATTTAGCTGTTTGACACGGTTTTATTAAAAACAAGTTTGTTTTCCTTTTCTACTAATTTGTAGTTATTATTACGCTTAGCAAATTTACCACACTAAAGAATGGGTCTAGACCTACATTTGGGTCAAGTTTCGTTGAATTCTGAGAACGTTTAAAAATTTAGCTGTTTTGTACGCTTTTATTAAAGCAAGTTTGTTTCCCTTTTATTGTAACTTGTAGTTATTATTACGCTTAAAAAATTACCACACAAATGCACGGTTCTAGACCAACATATGGGTCAAGTTTCGTGTAATTTTGACAACATTCAAAATTTAACAATTTGGCACGGTTTTATTAAAACAAGTTTGTTTCCTTTTTCTACTAACTTGTAGTTATTATTATGCTTAGCAAATTTACCTCACAAATTCATGGGTCTAAACCAACGTTTGGGTCAAGTTTCGTGGAATTCTGAAAACGTTCAAAATTTTAGCTGTTTGGCATGATTATATTAAATCAAGAGTGTTTTCCTTTTATACTAATTTGTAGTTTTTATTACGCTTAGCAAATTTATCACACAAATGTGTGTGTCTAGACCAACGTATGGGTCAATATTTCATGAAATTTTGAGAACGTTCAAAATTTAGCGGTTTGGCACGGTTTTATTAAAAATAAGTTTGTTTCCCTTTTCTACTAATTTATAGATATTATTACGCTTGGCAAATTTACCACACAAAAGAATAAGTCTAGACCTACATTTGGGTGAAGTTTCGTTGAATTTTGTGAACGTTCAAACATTTAGCTGTTTTGTACGCTTTATTAAAGCAAGTTTGCTTCCTTTTTATCATAACTTGTAGTTATTATTACGCTTAGCACATTTACCACACAAATGCATGGTTCTAGACCAACGTATGGGTCAAGTATCGTGGAATTTTGAGAACGATCAATATTTAACTGCTTGGCACAATTGTATTAAACAAAGTTTGTTTCCCTTTTCAACTAACTTGTAGTTATTATTACGCTTAGCAAATTTACACACATATGCATGGATCTAAACCAATGTCTGGGTCAAGTTTTGTGGAATTCTGAGAACGTTCAAATATTAGCTAATTGGCACGGTATTATTAAATCAAGTTTGTTTCCCTTTTATACTAATTTGTAGTTATTATTAGGCTTAGGAAATTTACCACACAAATGCATAGATCTAAACCAATGTTTGGGCCATGTTTCGTTGAATTCTGATAACGTTTATAATTTAGCTATTTTGTGCGGTTATAATAAAGCAAGTTTATTTTCCTTTTATACTAACTTGTAGCTATTATTTCGCTTAGCATATTTACCTCACAAATGTATGGGTCTAAACCATCGTTTGGGTCAAGTTTCGTGGAATTTTGAAAACGTTCAAAATAGTTGTTTGGCATGGTTTTATTAAAGCAAGTTTGTTTCCCTTTTATACTAATTTGAAGTTATTATTACGCTTAGCAAATTTATCACACAAATGCATAGGTCTAGACCAACTTATAGGTCAAGTTTCATGGAATTTTGAAAACGTTCAAAATTCAGCTGTTTGGCACGATTTTATTAAAAACAAGTTTGTTTCCCTTTTCTAATAATTTGTAGTTATTATTACACTTTGCAAATTTACCACATAAATGCATTGGTCTAGTCCTATGTTTGGGTCAAGTTTCGTTGAATTCTGAGAACGTTCAAAATTTTGCTATTTTGTACACTTTTAGTAAAGTAAGTTTGTTTCCCTTTTCTACTAACTCTTAGTTATTATTACACTTAGCAAATTTACCACACAAATGCATGGGTCCAAACCAACGTTTGGCTCAAGTTTCGTGGAATTCTGAGAACATTCAAAATTTTGCGATTCGGCACGATTTTATTGAAAATAAGTTTGTTTCCCTTTTCTAATAATTTGTAGTTATTATTACGCTTAGCAAATTTACCACACAAATGCATTGATCTAAACCAATGTTTGGACCATGTTCCGTGAAATTCTGAGAACGTTCAAAATTTACCTAATTGGCACGGTATTATTAAAGTAAGTTTGTTTCCCTTTTATACTAATTTATAGTTATTATTACACTTAGCAAATTTACCACATAAATACATGGGTTTAACCCAATGTTTGGGCCATGTTTCTTGAATTCTGAGAACGTTCATTATTTAGCTATTTTGTGCGGTTTTAAAAAAGCAAGTTAGTTTTCCTTTTATACAAAGTTGTAGTTATCATTACGCTTAGCAAATTTCCCCCATAAATGCATGATGGAATTCTGAAAACATTCAAAATTTAGTTGTTTCGCACGGTTTTATTAAACCAAATTTGTTTCCCATTTATATTAACTATTAGGTAATTTCACTTAGCAAAGTTACCACACAAAAGCATGGGTCCTACACTTGGGTTAAGTTTGGTTGAATTTTGAGAACGTTCAAAATTTAGCTGTTTTGGACGCTTTTATTAAAGCAAATTTGTTTCCCTTTTATAGTAACTTTTATTTATTATTACGCTTAGCAAATTATCTATACAAATGCATTGGTCTAGACCAAATTAAAACAAGTTTTTTTCTCTTTTCTACTAACTTGTAGCTATTATTTCGCTTAGCAAATTTAGCTGTTTGGCACGATTTTATAAAAATAAGTTTGTTTCCCTTTCCTACTAATTTGTAGTTATTATTACACTTAGTAAATTTACCATAGAATACATGGGTCTAGACCAACGTTTGGGTCAAGTTTCGTGCAATTCTGAGAACATTCAAAATTTTGCGATTTGGCACGGTTTTTTTGAAACAAGTTTGTTTCCCTTTTCTAATAATTTGTAGTTATTATTACGCTTAGCAAATTTACCACACAAAGGCATGGGTCTAGACCTACACTTCGGTGAAGTTTCGTTGAATTCTGAGAACGTTTTAAATTAGCTGTTTTGTACGCTTTTATTAAAGCAAGTTTGTTTCCCTTTTATAGTAACTTGTAATTATTATTACGCTTAGTAAATTTACCACACAAATACATGGGTCTAAACCAACATATAGGTCATGTTTCATGTAATTTTGATAACGTTCAAAATTTAGTTGTTTGACACGCTTTTATTAAAACAAGTTTATTTCCCTTTTCTTCTAACTTGTAGCTATAATTACACTTACCAAAATTACATCACAAATGCATGCGTCTAAACCAACGTTTGGGTCAAGTTTCGTGGAATTCTGAAAACGTTCAAAATTTAGCTGTTTGGCATGATTTTATTAAAGCAAGTTTGCTTCCCTTTTATATTAATTTGTAGTTATTATTACGCTTAGCAAATTTACCACACAAATGCATGGGTCTAGACCAACTTATGGGTCAAGTTTCATGGAATTTTGAAAACATTCAAAATTTAGTTGTTTGGCACGGATTTATTAAAAACAAGTTTGTTTCCCTTTTTTGATAATTTGTAGTTATTATTACACTTATCAAATTTACCAAAGAAAAGAATGGGTCAACTCCTACGTTTGGATCAAGTTTCGTTGAATTCTGAGAACATTCAAAATTTAGCAGTTTTGTATGCTTTTATTAAAGCAAGTTTGTTTCCCTTTTATAGTAACTTGTAGTTATGATTAGCTTAGAAAATTTACCACATAAATGCATGGGTCTAAACCAACGTATGGGTCAAGTTTCGTGAAATTTTGAGAACGTTCAAAATTTAGCTGTTTAGCACGATTTTATTAAAACAAGTTTGTTTCCCTTTTCTACTAACTTGTAGTTATTATTACAGTTATCAAATTTACCACACGAATTCATGGGTCCAAACCAATATTTGGGTCAAGTTTCGTGGAATTCTGAGAACATTCAAAATTTAGGTGTTTGGCATGGTTTTTGTTAAATGAAGTTTGTTTGCCTTTTATACTAATTGATAGTTATTATTACGCTTAAAAAATTTACCACACAAATATATGGGTCTAAACCAACGTTTGGGTCAAGTTTCGTGGAATTTTGAGAACGTTCAAAATTTAGCTATTTGGCATGAGATTATTAAAGCAAGTTTATTTCCCTTTTATACTAATTTGTAGTTATTATTACGCTTAGACATACCACACAAATGCATGGGTTTAAACCAATGTTTGAGCCATGTTTCGTTGAATTCTGAGAATGTTCGTAATTTAGCTATTTTGTGCTGTTTTAATAAAGCAAGTTTGTTTTCCTTTTATACTAAGTTGTAGTTATCATTATGCTTAGCAAATTTCCCACACAAATGCATGGGACAAGTTTTCCATGCATTTGGGTCAAGTTTCATGGAATTCTGAAAGCATTCAAAACTTAGCTGTTTGTCACGATTTTATTAAACCAAATTTGTTTCCCATTTATATTAACTTTTAGTTATTATTACGCTTAGAAAATTTACCACACAAATGCATGGACCTACGTTTGGATCAGGTTATGTGGAATTCTAAGAACGTCCAAAATTTAGCTTTTTGGCACGATTTTATTAAAAAAAAGTTTGATTACCTTTTCTACTAATTTGTAGTCATTATTACACTTAGCAAATTTACCATACAAATGCATGGGTCTAGACCAACGTCTGGGTCAAGTTTCGTGGAATTCTTAAAACGTTCAAAACTTAGTTGTTTCATACGGTTTTATTAAAAACAAGTTTGTTTCCCTTTTCTACTAATTTGTAGTTATTATTACGCTAAGCAAATTTACCACACAAAAGAATGGGTCTAGACCTACATTTGGGTCAAGTTTCGTTGAATTCTAAGAACGTTCAAAATGTAGCTGTTTTGTACGCTTTTATTAAGGCAAGTTTGTTTCAGTTTTATTGTAACTTGTAGTTATTATTACGCTTAACAAATTTACCACACAAGTGCACGGTTCTAGACCAACATATGGGTCACGTTTTGTGTAATTTTGACAACGTTAAAAAAATTTAGCAGTTTGGCACGGTTTTATTAAAAAAAGTTTGTTTACCTTTTTCTACTAACTCTTAGTTATTATTACACTTAGCAAATTTACCACACAAATGAATGTGTCCAAACCAACATTTGGGTTAAGTTTCGTCGAATTCAATTACTTGGGCTTCACAGAGATGGAGGGGTAAACACATAATCAACATGTCTTAGAGAGCACTCCTTGCAGCATGTGTATACCACATTTGGAAGGAAAGAAACCTGAGACGATTTGATCACAGTGAGAGGACGCCTACTGCCATAGCATTACTGATCATTGAGTACATTAGACAGCGAATCTATAGCATCTCACTCGCTAGATCAGTCAGTACACGTGCTTTATTTCGATTATGGCGAATCCCTTGGCCTGTCGAGGGATAAACCATTTGGGGATGATATTATTGTACTGTACCATTTTTACTCAATGAAACTTACTTTTCCAAAAAAAAAAAAGTTTCGTCGAATTCTGAAAATGTTCAAAATTTAGCTGTTTGGCATAGTTTTATTAAAGCATGTTTTTTTGCCTTTAATACTAAATTGTAGTTATTATTACGCTTAGTAAATTTACCACACAAATGCATGGATCTAAGCCAATATTTGAGTCAAGTTTCGTGAAATTCTAAGAACGTTTAAAATTTACCTAATTGGCACGGTATTATTAAAGTAAGTTTGTTTCCCTTTAATACTAATTTATAGTTATTATTACACTTAGCAAATTTACCAGACAAATACATGGGTTTAAACCAATGTTTGGGCCATGTTTCGTTGAATTCTGAGAACATTCATTATTAAGTTATTTTGTGCGGTTTTAAAAAAGCAAGTTAGTTTTTCTTTTATACATAAATGCTTGGGTCTATTCCAACATTTGGGTCAAGTTTCGTGGAATTCTGAAAACATTCAAAATTTAGCTGTTTGGCACGGTTTTATTAAACCAAATTTGTTTCCCATTTATATTAACTATTAGGTATTATTTCACTTAGCAAGTTTACCACACAAAAGCATGGGTCTAGTCCTACACTTGGGTTAAGTTTCGTTGAATTTTGAGAACATGCGTGTGTCTAGACCAAATTAAAGCATGGGTCTAGTCCTACACATGCGTGTGTCTAGACCAACGTATGGGTCAAGTTTCATGGAATTTTGAGAACATTCAAAATTTATTGGTCTGGCACGGTTTTATTAAAAAGAAGTTTGTTTCCCTTTTCTTCTAATTTTTAGATATTATTACGCTCGACAAATTTACCACACAAAAGAATGGGTCTAGACCTACGTTTGGGTCAAGTTTCGTTGAATTCTGAGAAAGTTCAAAATTTAGCTGTTTTGTACGCTTTTATTAAAGCAAATTTGTTTCCCTTTTATAGTAACTTTTATTTACTCTTAGCAAATTAACTACACAAATGCATGGTTCTAGACCAAATTAAAACAAGTTTGTTTCTCTTTTCTACTAACTTGTAGCTATTATTTCGCTTAGCAAATTTAGCTGTTTGGCACGACTTTATTAAAAATAAGTTTGTTTACCTTTTCTACTAATTTGTAGTTATTATTACACTTAGTAAATTTACCACACAAATACATGGGTCTAGACCAACGTTTGGGTCAAGTTTCGTGCAATTCTGAGAACATTCAAAATTTTGCGATTCGGCACGATTTTATTGAAAATAAGTTTGTTTCTCTTTTCTAATAATTTGTAGTTATTATTACGCTTAGCAAATTTACCACACAAAAGCATGGGTCTCGACCTACACTTCGGTGAAGTTTCGTTGAATTCTGAGAACGTTCAAAATTTAGCTGTTTTGTACGCTTTCATTAAAGCAAGTTTGTTTCCCTTTTATAGTAACTTGTAATTATTATTACGCTTAGTAAATTTACCACACAAATGCATGGGTCTAAACCAACATATAGGTCATGTTTCATGTAATTTTGATGACGTTCAAAATTTAGTTATTTGGCACGCTTTTATTAAAACAAGTTTGTTTCCTTTTCTAATAATTTGTAGTTATTATTAAGCTTCACAAATTTACAACACAAAAGAATAGGTCTAGTCCTATTATTAACAAATTTCCCTTTTCTTCTAACTTGTAGCGATTATTACACTTACCAAAATTACATCACAAATGCATGCGTCTAAACCAACGTTTGGGTCAAGTTTTGTGGAATTCTGAAAACGTTCAAAATTTAGCTATTTTACATGATTTTTTTAAACCAAGTTTGCTTCCCTTTTATATTAATTTGTAGGTATTATTACGCTTAGCAAATTTACCACACAAATGCATGGGTCTAGACCAACTTATGGGTCAAGTTTCATGGAATTTTGAGAACATTCAAAATTTAGTTGTTTGGCACGGATTTATTAAAAACAAGTTTGTTTCCCTTTTTTGATAATTTGTAGTTATTATTACACTTATCAAATTTACCAAAGAAAAGAATGGGTCAACTCCTACGTTTGGATCAAGTTTCGTTGAATTATGAGAACATTCAAAATTTAGCTGTTTTGTATGCTTTTATTAAAGCAAGTTTGTTTCCCTTTTATAGTAACTTGTAGTTATGATTACGCTTAGAAAATTTACCACATAAATGCATGGATCTAAACCAACGTATGGGTCAAGCTTCGTGAAATTTTGAGAACGTTGAAAAATTAGCTGTTTAGCACGATTTTATTAAAACAAGATTGTTTTTCTTTTCTACTGACTTGTAGTTATTATTGCAGTTATCAAATTTACCACACGAATGCATGGGTCCAAACCAACATTCAAAATTTAGCTATTTGGCACGAGATTATTAAAGCAAGTTTATTTCCCTTTTATACTAATTTGTAGTTATTATTACGCTTAGACATACCACACAAATGCATGGGTTAAAACCAATGTTTGGGCCATGTTTCATTGAATTCTGAGAATGTTCATAATTTAGCTATTTTGTGCTGTTTTAATAAAGCAAGTTTGTTTTCCTTTTATACTAAGTTGTAGTTATCATTATGCTTACCAAATTTCCCACACAAATGCATGGGTCAAGTTTCCCAAGCATTTGGGTCAAGTTTCGTGGAATTCTGAAAGCATTCAAAACATAGCTGTTTGTCACGGTTTTATTAAACCAAATTTGTTTCCCATTTATATTAACTTGTAGCTATCATTACGCTTAGAAAATTTACCACACAAATGCATGGACCTACGTTTGGATCAGGTTTTGTGGAATTCTAAGAACGTCCAAAATTTAGCTTTTTGGCACGATTTTATTAAAAACAAGTTTGATTACCTTTTCTACTAATTTGTAGTCATTATTACAATTAGCAAATTTACCACACAAATGTATGGGTCTAGACCAACGTCTGGATCATGTTTCGTGGAATTCTGAAAACGTTCAAAATTTAGTTGTTTCATACGGTTTTATTAAAAACAAGTTTGTTTCCCTTTTCTACTAATTTATAGTTATTATTACGCTTAGCAAATTTACCACACAAAAGAATGGGTCTAGACCTACATTTGGGTCAAGTTTCGTTGAATTCTAAGAACGTTCAAAATTTAGCTGTTTTGTACGCTTTTATTAAGGCAAGTTTGTTTCACTTTAATTGTAACTTGTAGTTATTATTACGCTTAACAAATTTACCACACAAGTGCACGGTTCTAGACCAACATATGGGTCACGTTTCGTGTAATTTTGACAACGTTCAAAAAATTTAGCAATTTGGCACGGTTTTATTAAAAAAAGTTTGTTTCCCTTTTTCTATTAACTTGTAACTATTATTACTCTTAGCAAATTTACTTCACAAATGCATGGGTCTAAATCAACGTTTGGGTCAAGTTTCGTGGAATTCTGAAAATGTTCAAAATTTAGCTATTTGGCATGGTTTTATTAAAGCAAGTTTGTTTCCCTTTTACACTAATTTGTAGTTGTTTTTACGCTTAGCAAATTTACCACACACATGCGTGTGTCTAGACCAACGTATGGGTCAAGTTTCATGGAATTTTGAGAACATTCAAAATTTAGCGGTTTGGCACGGTTTTATTAAAAACAAGCTTGTTTCCCTTTTCTACTAATTTTTAAATATTATTACGCTCGGCAAATTTACCACACAAAAGAATGGGTCTAGACCTATGTTTGAGTCAAGTGTCGTTGAATTCTGAGAACGTTCAAAATTTAGCTGTTTTGTACGCTTTTATTAAAGCAAGTTTGTTTCCTTTTCTAATAATTTGTAGTTATTATTAAGCTTAACAAATTTACAACACAAAAGAATAGGTCTAGTCCTACGTTTGGGTCAAGTTTCGTTGAATTCTGAAAACGTTCAAACTTTAGCTGTTTTGCATGCTTTTATTAAAGCAAGTTTGTTTCCCTTTTATAATAACTTGTAGTTATTATTACGCTTAGCATATTTATCACACAAATGCATGGTTCTAGACCAATGTATGGGTCAAGTTTTGTGGAATTTTTAGAACGTTCAAAATTTAGGTGTTTAGCACGATTTTATTAAAACAAGTTTGTTTCCCTTTTCACTAAATTTTAGTTATTATTATGCTTAGCAAATTTACCATACAAATGCATGGGTCTAGACCTACGTTTGGGTCAGATATAGTGGAATTCTGAGAAAACGTTCAAAATTTAGCTGTTTGGTACGGTTTTATCGAAAACAAATTTGTTTCTCATTTTTACTGATTTATAGTTATCATTACACTTTGCAAATTTACCACACATTTGGGTCTAAACCAATATTTGGGTCAAGTTTCATGGAATTCTGAAAATTTAGCAATTTGGTACGGTATTATTAAAGCAAGTTTGTTTTCCTTTTATACTAAATTGTAGTTATTATTACGCTAAGCAAATTTACCACACAAATGCATTGGTCTAAACCAATGTTTGGGTCAAGTTTTATGGAATTCTAAGAACGTTCATAATTTAGCTGTTTTGTACCGTTTTAATAAAGCAAGTTTGTTTTCCTTTTATACTAACTTATGGTTATCATTACGCTTAGCAAATTTCCCACACAAATGCATGGGTCTAGTCCAACGTTTGGATCAAGTTTCGTGGAATTTGAGAAAGTACAAAATTTAGCTATTTGGTACGGTTTTATTAAATCAAGTTTGTTTCCCATTTATACTAACTTTTAGTGATTATTACGCTTAGCAAATTTACCTCACAAATGCATGGGTCTAGACCTACGTTTGGGTCCGGTTTCATGGAATTCTGAGAACATTCAAAATTTAGCTGTTTGGCCTGATTTTATTAAAAACAAGTTTCTTTCCCTTTTCTATTAATTTGTTGTTATTATTGCACCTAGCAAAATTAACACACAAATACATGGGTCTAGACCAACGTTTGGGTTAAATTTCGTGCAATTCTGAGAACATTCAAAATTTTGCTGTTTGGCAAGGTTTTATTGAAAACAAGTTGGTTTCCCTTTTCTACAAATTTGTAGTTATTATTACGCTTAATAAATTTACCACACAAAAGAATGGGTCTAGATATACATTTGGGTCAAGTTTCGTTGAATTCTAAGAACGCTCAAAATTTTGCTGTTTTGTACGCTTTTATTAAAACAATTTTGTTTACCTGTTATACTAACTTATAGCTATTATTAAGTTTAGCAAATTTACCACACAAATGCATGAGTCTAGACGAACATATGGGTCAAGTTTCGTGTACTTTGATAACGTTCAAAATTTTGTTGTTTGGCATGGTTTTATTAAAACCAGTTTGTTCCCTTTTCTACTAACTTGTAGCTATTATTACGCTTAGTAAATTTACGTCACAAATTCATGGGTCTAGGCCAACGTTTGGGTCAAATTTCGTGAAATTATGAGAACGTTCAAAATTTAGCTGTTTGGCAAGGTTTTATTAAAGCAAGTTTGTTTCCTTTTTATACTAATTTGTAGTTATTATTACGCTTAGCAAATTTTACCACACAAATGCTTGGGTCTAAACCAATGTATGGGTCAAGTTTCGTGGAATTTTGAAAACGTTCAAAATTTAGCTGTTTGGCACGATTTTATTAAAACAAGTTTGTTTCTTATTCTAATTTGTAGTCATTATTTCGCTTGGCAAACTTACCACACAAATGCATGGGACTAAACCAACGTTTGGGTCAAGTTTCGTGCAATTCTGATAACGTTCAAAATTTAGCTGTTTTGCACGGTTTTATTAAAGAAAGTAGTTTGTTTTCCGTTATCATTACGCTTAGCAAATTTGCTACACAAATGCATGGGTCTAGTCCTACGTTTGGGTCAAGTTTCGTGGGATTCTGAGAACGTTCAAAATTTAGCTTTTCGGCACGGTTTTATTAAATCAAGTTTGTATCCCATTTATACTAACTTTTAGGTATTATTATACTTAGCAAATTTACCACACAAATGCATGGGTCTAGTCCAACATTTGGGTCAAGTTTCGTAGGATTCTAAGAACGTTCAAAATTTAACTGTTTGGCACGGTTTTATTAAATCAAGTTTGTTTCCCATTTATTCTAACTTTTAGTTATTATTACGCTTAGCAAATTTACCACACAAATGCATGGGTCTAGAACTACGTTCGGGTCAGGTTTCGTGGAATTCTGAGAAAGTTCAAAATTTAGCTGTTTGCCACGATTTTATTAAAAACAAGTTTGTTTCCGTTTTCTATTAATTTGTAGTTATCATTACACTTAGCAAATTTACCACACAAATACATGGGTCCAGACCAATGTTTGGGTCAAGTTTTGTAGAATTATGAGAACTTTCAAAATCTTGTTGTTTGGCACGATTTTATTAAAAACAAGTTTGTTTCCCTTTTATACTAATTTATAGTTATTATTACGCTTAGCAAATTTACCACACAAAAGAATGGGTGTAGACCTACATCTGGGTCAAGTTTCGTTGAATTATGAGAACGTTCAAAATATAGATGTTTTGTACGCTTTTATTAAAGCAAGTTTGTTTACCTGTAATAGTAACTTGTAGTTATTATTATGCTTAGCAAATTTAACACACAAAGGCATGGGTCTAGACCTACGTTTGTGTTAGGTTTCGTGGAATTCTGAGAACATTCCAAATTTAGCTGTTTGGCACGATTTTATTAAATACAAGTTTATTTCCCTTTTCTATTAATTTGTAGTTATTATTACACTTAGCAAATTTACCACACAAATACACGGGTGTAGACCAACGTTTTGGTCAAGTTTCGTGGAATTCTGAGAAAATTCAAAATTTTGCTGTTTGGCACGGTTTTATTAAAAACAAGTTTGTTTCCCTTTTCTCCTAATTTGTAGTTATTATTACGCTTGGCCAATTTACCACACAAAAGAATGGGTCTAGACCTACATTTGGGTCAAGTTTCGTTAAATTATGAGAACGTTTAAAATTTAGATGTTTTGTACGCTTTTATTAAAGCAAGTTAATTTACCTGTTATAGTAACTTGTAGTTATTATTACGCTAAGCAAATTTACCACACAAATGCATGGGTTAGACCAATTTATCAGTCAATTTTCGTGTAATTTTGATAACGTTCAAAATTTAGCTGTTTGGTACGATTTCATTAAAACAAGTTTATTTTCCGTTTCTACTAACTTGAACCTATTATCATGCTTAGCAAATTTACCTCACAAATGCATAGGTCTAAGCCAACGTTTGGGTCAAATTCCGTGAAATTATGAGAACGTTCCAAATTTAGCTGTTTGGCATGGTTATATTAAAGCATGTTTGTTTCCTTTTTATACTAATTTGTAGTTATTATTACGCTCAGCAAATTTACCACACAAATGCATGCGTCTGGACCAACGTATGGGTCAAGTTTCATGGAATTTAGAGAACGGTCGAAATTTAACTGTTTGCTACGGTTTTATTAAAACAAGTTTGTTTTCCTTTTCTACTAACTTGTAGTTTTTATTACGTTTAGCAAATTACCACACAAATGCATTAATCTAAACCAACGTTTGGGTCAAGTTTCATTAAATTCTAAGAAGGTTCAAAATTTAGCTATTTGGCACGATATTATTAAAGCAAGTTTGTTTCCCTTTTATACTAATTTGTAGTTATTGTTATGCTTAGCAAATTTACCACACAAATGCATAGGTCTAGACCAACGTATTGGTCAAGTTTCGTGGAATTTTTGTAACGTTCAAAATTTAACTGTTTGGCACAATTTTATTAAAAACAAGTTTGTTTCCCTTTTCTACTAATTTGTAGTTATTATTTCGCTTAGCAAATTTACCACACGAAAGAATGGGTCTAGACCTACGTTTGGGTCAATTTTCGTCGAATTATGAGAATGTTCAAAATTCAGCTGTTTGGCACGATTTTATTAAAGCAAGTTTGTTTCCCTTTTATACTAATTTCTAGTTATTATTACGCTTGGCAAACTTATCACACAAATGCATTGGTCAAAACCAACGTTTGGGTCAAGTTTGGGGAATTATGAGAACGTTTAGTTGTTTTGCACGGTTTTGTTAAAGCAAGTTTGTTTTCCGTTTATATTGATTTGTAGTTATCATTACGCTTAGCAAATTTCCTACACAAATGCATGGGTCTATTCGTACGTTTGGGTCAAGTTTTGTGGAATTATGAGAATGTTCAAATTTTAGCTTTTTGGCACGGTTTTATTAAATCAAGTTTGTTTCCCATTTATACTAACTTTTAGGTATTTACTATTAAGCTTAGCAAATTTACCACACAAATGCATGGTTCTAGACCTATGTTTGGGTAAAGTTTCGTAGACTTCTGAGAATGTTCATAATTTAGTTGTTTAGCACGGCTTTATTAAAAACAAGTTTGTTTTACTTTTCTACTAATTTGTAGTTGTTATTACACTTAGCAAATTTACCACACAAAAGAATGGGTGTAGACCTACGTTTGGGTCAAGTTTCATTGAATTCTGAGAGCATTCAAAATTTAGTTGTTTTGTACGCTTTAATCAAAGCAAGTTTGTTTCCCTTTTATAGTAACTTGTAGTTATTATTACGCCTTGTAAATTTACCACACAAATCCATGGGTCTCGACCAACGTATGGGTCAAGTTTCGTGGAATTTTGAGAACGTTCGAAATTTAGCTGTTTGACACATTTCTATTAAAAACAAGTCTGTTTTCCTTTTCTTCTAATTTGTAGTTATTATTACTCTTAGTAAATTTACCACACAAATGCATCGTTCCAGAGCAACGTTTGGGTCATGTTTCGTGGAATTCTGAGAACATTCAAATTTAGACGTTTGACACGATTTTAATAAAAACATGTTTGTTTCCGTTTCTACTAATTTGTAGTTATTATTATGCTTTGCAAATTTACCCTACAAAAAATGGACCTACGTTTGGGTCAAGTTTGTGGTATTCTGAGAACGTTCAAAATTTAGCCGTTTTGTACGGTTTTATTAAAGCAAGTTTTGTTGAATTCTGAGAACGTTCAAAATTTTTTTGTTTTGTATGCTTTTATTAAAGTAAGTTTGTTTCCCTTTTATAGTAACTTGTAGTTATTATTACCTTAGTAAATTTACCATACAAATGCATGGGTCTAGGCTAACATATGGGTCAAGTTTCGAGGAATTTTGAGAACTTTCAAAATAGCAGTTTGGCAAAGTTTTGTTAAAAACAAGTCTGATTCCCTTTTCTACTAATTTTAAGTTATTATTCCCTTTTCTACTAATTTGGGTCATGTTTCGTGGAATTCTGAGAACGTTCAAAATTTAGATGTTTGACACGATTTTATTAAAGCAAGTTTGCTTGCCTTTTATACTAATTTGTAGTTATTATTTCGTTTAGTAAATTTACCACACAAATGCATGGTTCTAGACCAATGTATGGATCAAGTTTCGTGGAATTCTGAGAACGTTTAAAATTTAGCTGTTTCGCACGGTTTTATTAAATCAAGTTTGTTTCCCATTTATACTAACTTTTTGGTATTATTACGCTTAGCTAATTTACCACACAAATGCATGGGTCCAAACCTACGTTTGGGTTAGGTTACATTGAATTCTGAGAACGTTCAAAATTTAGCATTTTGGTACGATTTTATCAAAAACAACTCTGTTTCCTTTTTCTACTAATTTTTAGTTATTATTACACTTAACAAATTTACCATACAAATGCATGGGTCTAGGCCAACGTTTGGGTCAAATTTCGTTGAATTTTGAGAACATTGAAATTTAGTTGTTTGGCATGGTTTTATTAAAAACAAGTTTGTTTCCCTTTTCTACTAATTTGTAGTTATTATTACGCTTAGCAATTTTACCACACAAAAGAATAGACCTACGTTTGGGTCAAGTTTCTCTTTTATAGTAACTTGTAGTTATTATTACGCTTATCAAATTTACCATATAAATGCATGGGTCAAGACCAACATATGGGTCACGTTTCGTGGAATTTTGAGAACGTTCAAAATTTAGCTGTTTGGCACGGTTTTATTCAAACAAGTTTGTTTCCCTTTTCTACTAACTTGTAGTTATTATTACGCTAAGAAATTTTACGGCACAAATGAATGGTCTAAACCAACGTTTGGGTCATGTTTCGTGGAATTATGAGAACGTTCAAAATTAGCTGTTTGGCAAGGTTTTATTAAAGCAAGTTTGTTTCTCTATTATACTAATTTGTATTTTTTATTTCGCTTAGCAAATTTACCACCCAAATGCATGGGTCTAAACAAACGTTTAGGTCAAGATTTATGGAATTCTAAGAACGTTCAAAATTTACCTGTTTGGCACGGTTTTATTAAATCAAATCTGTTTCCCATTTATACTAACTTTTTGGTATTATTAGGCTTAGCAAATTTACCACACAAATGCATGGGTCTAAACCTACGTTTGGGTCAGGTTTCGTGGAATTCTGAGAACGTTCGAAATTTAGCATTTTGGCACGATTTTATTAAAAACAAGCTTGTTTCCCTTTCCTTCTAATTTGTAGTTATTATTAAACTTAGCAAATTTACCACACAAATGCATGGGTCTAGACCAACATTCGGATCAAGTTTTGTGGAATTTTGAGAACGTTCAAAATTTAGCTATTTGGCACGGTTCTATTACAAACAAGTTTATTTCCCCTTTCCACAAATTTGTAGTTATTATTACACTTAGCAAATTTACCACACAAAAGAATGGGTCTAGACCAACTTATGGGTCATGTTTCGTGGAATTTTGAGAACTTTCAAAATAGCTGTTTGGCAAGGTTTTATTAAAAACAAGTCTGTTTCCTTTTTCTACTAATTTATAGTTATTATTCAACTTAGCAAATTTACCACACAAATGCATGGGTCTAGACACAACGTTTGGGGTCATGTTTCGTGGAATTTTGAGAACGTTCAAAATTTAGCTGTTTGGCACGGTTTTATTAAAGCAAGTTTATTTGCCTTTTATACTAATTTGTAGTTATTATTTTGTTTAGCAAATTTACCACTCAAATGCATGGATCTAGACCAACGTATTGATCATGTTTCGTGGAATTATGAGAACATTCAAAATTTAGCGATTTTGCACAGTTTTATTAAGTCATGTTTGTTTCCCATTTATACTAACTTTTTGGTATTATTACGCTTAGCAAATTTACCACACAAATGCATGGCGCTAGACAAATTTACCATACAAATACTAATTTGGGTCAGGTTTCGTGGAATTCTGAGAGCGTTCAAAATTTAGCATTTTGGCACGGTTTTATTAAAAATAAGTTTGTTTCCCTTTTATACTAATTTCTAGTTATTATTACTCTTAGTAAATTTGCCACATAAATGTTTTGGTCTAGACTAACATTCAAGTCACGTTTCATGGGATTTTGAGAACGTTCAAAATTTAACAGTTTGGCACGGTTTTATTAAAAATAATTTTGTTTTCCTTTTCTACAAATTTGTAGTTATTATTACGCTTAGCAAATTTACGATACAAAAGAATGGGTGTAGACCTACGTTTGGGTCAAGTTTCGTTGAATTCTGAGAACGTTCAAAATTTAGCTGTTTTCTACGCTTTTATTAAAGCAAGTTCGTTTCTCTTTTATAGTAACTTGTAGTTATTATTACGTTTAGTATACTTACCACACAAATGCATGGGTCTAGACCAACGTATGGGTCAAGTTTCGTGGAATTTTGAGAACGTCCAAAATTTTGCTATTTGGGAAGGTTTTATTAAAAAGAAGTCTATTTCCCTTTTCTACTAATTAGTAGTTATTATTATACTTAGGAAATTTACCACACAAATGCTTGGGTCTAGACCAACGTATGGGTCATGTTTCGTGAAATTGTGAGAACGTTCGAAATTTAGCTATTTGGTACGGTTTTATTAAAACAAGTTTGTTTCCCTTTTCTACTAAATTGTAGTTATTATTACGTTTAGCAAATTTACCACATAAACGCATGGGTCTAACCAACGTTTGCGTCAAATTTCGTCGAATTCTGAAAACATTCAAAATTTGGTTAATTTGCACGGTTTTATTAAAGCATGTTTGTTTTCCATTTATAATAACTTGTATTTATCATTACGCTTAGCAAATTTCCTACACATATGTATGGGTCTAGTCCTACGTTTGGGTCAAGTTTCGTGGAATTGTGAGAACTTTCAAAATTTAACTGTTTGGCACGGTTTTATTAAATCAAGTTTGTTTCCCATTTATACTAACTTTTATGTACACGCTAAGCAAATTTATAACACAAATGCATGGGTCTAGACCTACATTTGGGTTAGGTTTCGTGGAATTCTGAGAACATTCAATATTTAGCATTTTGGCACGGTTTTATTATTAAGGTTGTTTCCCTTTTATAGTAACTTGTAGTTATTATTACGCTTAGTAAATTTACCACACAAATACATGTGTCTAGACCAACGTATGGGTCATGTTTCGTGGAATTTCGAGAACTTTCAAAATAGCTGTTTGGCAAGGTTTTATTAAAAACAAGTCTGTTTCCCTTTTCTACTAATTTATAATTATTATTACATTTAGCAAATTTACCACACAAATGCATGGGTCTAGACACAACGTTTGGGTCATGTTTCGTGGAATTTTGAGAACGTGTAAAATTTAGCTGTTTGTCACGGTTTTATTAAAGCAAATGTGTTTGCCTTTTGTACTAATTTGTAGTTATTATTTCGTTTATGAAATTTACCACTCAAATGCATGGGTCTAGACCAACGTATGGATCAAGTTTCGTGGAATTATGAGGACAATCAAAGTTTAGCTATTTTGCATGGTTTTATTAAGTCATGTTTGTTTTCCATTTATACTAACTTTTTGGTATTATTACGCTTAGCAAATTTATCACACAAATGCATGGGGCTAGACCTACTTTTGGGTCAGGTTTCGTGGAATTCTAAGAATCTTCAAAATTTAGCATTTTGGCATGATTTTATTAAAAATAAGTTTGTTTCCCATTTCCTACTAATTTGTAGTTATTTTTACACTTAGCAAATTTTCCACACAAATGCTTGGGTCTAGACCAACATTTGGGTCATGTTTCGTGAAATTTTGAGAACGTTCAAAATTTAACTATTTGGCACGATTTTATTAAAAACAAGTTTGCTTCCCTTTTCTACAAATTTTTAGTTATTATTGCGCTTAGCAAATTTACAACACAAAAGAATGGGTCTAGACCTACGTTTGGATCAAGTTTCGTTGAATTCTGAGAACGTTTAAAAGTTAGTTGTTTTGTACGCTTTTATTAAAGCAAGTTTGTTTCCCTTCTATAATAACTTGTAGTTATTATTACGTTTAGTAAATTTACCACACAAATGCATGGGTCTAGACCAACGTATGGGTCAAGTTTCATGGAAATTCGAAAACGTTCAAAATTTAGCTATTTGGCAAGGTTTTATTAAGAAGAAGTCTATTTCCCTTTTCCACTAATTTATTGTTATTATTACACTTAGCAAATTTGCCACACTAATGCATGAGTCTAGAGTAACGTATGGATCAACTTTCGTGGAATTTTGAAAACGTTCAAAATTTAGCTGTTTGGCAAAGTTTTATTAAAACAAGTTTGTTTCCCTTTTATACTAAATTATAGTTATTATCACGCTTAGCAAATTACCACACAAATGCATGGGTCTAAACCAACATTTGGGTCAAATTTCGTGGAATTCTGAGAACGTTCAAAATTTAGCTGTTTTGCACAGTTTTAATAAAGCAAGTTTGTTTTCCATTTATACAAACTTGTAGTTAATATTACGCTTAGCAAATTTCCTACACAAATTCATGGGTCTAGTCCTACGTTTGGGTCAAGTATCGTGGAATTGTGAGAATGTTTAAAATTTAACTGTTTCGCACGGTTTATTCAACCAAGTTTGTTTCCCATTTATACAAACTTTTTGATATTATTACGCTAAGTAGATTTACAACACAAATGCATGGGTCTAGACCTACTTTTGGATCAGATTTCGTGGAATTCTGAGAACGTTCAATATTTAGCATTTTGGCACGGTTTTATTAAAAAAAAGTTTGTTTCCCTTTTCCAGTAATTTGTAGTTATTAGTAAACTTATCAAATTTACCACACAAAAGAATGGGTCTGGACCTACATTTGGGTCAAGTTTCATTGAATTCTGAAAACGTTCAAAATTTAGCTGTTTTGTACGCTTTTATTAAAGCAAGTTTGTTTCCCTTTTACAGTAACTTGTAGTTATTAGTACACTTAGTAAATTTACCACACAAATGCATGGGTCTAGACCAACATAAGGGTCAAGTTTCGTGGAATTTTGAGAACTTTCAAAATAGCTGTTTGGCAAGGTTTTATTAAAAACAAGTCTGTTTTTCCTTTTTTACTGATATGTAGTTATTATTACACTTAGCTAATTTACCCCACAAATGCATGGGTCTAGACACAACGTTTGGGTCATGTTTCGTGAAATTCTTAGAACGTTCAAAATTTAGCTGTTTGGCACGGTTTTATTAAAGCATGTTTGTTTGCCTCTTATACTAATTTGCAGTTATTGTTTCGTTTAACAAATTTACCACACAAATGCATGTGTCCAGACCAACGTAATGATCAAGTTTCATGGAATTCTGAGAACGTTCAAAATTTAGCTGTTTGGCACGATTTTATTAAATCAAGTTTGTTTCCCATTTATACTAACTTTTTGATTTTATTACGCTTAGCAAATTACCACACAAATGCATGGGTCTAAACCTACGATTGGGTCAGGTTTCATGGAATTCTGATAATGTTCAAAATTTAGCAAAAATGACACGATTTTATTAAAAACAAGTTTGTTTTCCTTTTCTACTAATTTGTAGTTATTATTACACTTAACAAATTTACCACACAAATGCATGGGTCTAGACCAACGTTTGGGTCAAGTTTCGTGGAATTTTGAGAACGTTCAAAATTTAGCTGTTTGGCACGGTTGTATTAAAACAAGTTTGTTTCCCTTTTCATCTAAATTGTAGCCAATATTACGCTTAGCATATTTACCGCACAAATGCATGGGTCTAAACCAACGTTTGGGTCAAGTTTCATGGAATTATGAGATCGTTCAAAATTTAGCTGTTTGGCATGGTTTTATTAAAGTAATTATGTTTCTCTTTTATACTAATTTGTAGTTATTATTATGCTTTGCAAATTTATCACACAAATGGATGGGTCTAGACCAACGTATGGGTCATGTTTCGTGGAATTGTGAAAACGTTCGAAATTTAGTTGTTTGGTACGGTTTTATTAAAACAAGTTAGTTTTTCTTTTCTACTAACTTGTAGTAATATTACGTTTAGCAAATTTACGACATAAATGCTTAGGTCTAAACCAACTTTTGGTTCAGCTTTCGTGGAATTCTGAGAACGTTCAAAATTTAGCTGTTTTGCACGGTTTTATTAAAGCAAGTTTGTTTTTAATTTATACTAACTTGTAGTTATCATTACGCTTAGCAAATTTCCTACACATATGCATGGGTCAAGTTTCGCGGAATTCTGAGAACGTTCAAAATTTAGCTGTTTGGCACGGTTTTGTTAAATCAAGTTTGTTTCCCATTCATACTAACTTTTTATTTTTATTACGCTAAGCAAATTTACCACACAAATGCATGGGTCTACACCAACAATTAGGTCAGGTTTCGTGAAATTCTGAGTACGTTCAAAATTTACCATTTTTACACGATTTTATTAAAAAGATGTTTGTTTCCCTTTTCTACTAATTTGTAGTTATTATTACACTTAACAAATTTATCATATAAATGCATGGGTCTAGACCAACGTTTGGGTCAAGTTTCGTGGAATTTTGAGAACCTTCAAAATTTAGCTGTTTGGCACGGTTGTATTAAAATAAGTTTGTTTCCCTTTTCTACTAACGTGTAGCTATTATTACGCTTAGCATATTCACCGCACAAATGCATGGAAAGATCTTTGTCGACCGAAGGATGAGGGAGGATTGGGATTCAAGGATATTTGTAGTCTGAATCGTGCATTAATGACAAAGAAACTCTGTGATGTCATCAGATGCGACAGGACCTCAATTTGGGTTGAATGGCTTTACCAGGGACGGTTACGAGACACTTTCATCTGGACAATTGGGGAACGGGGCGGCTCATGGGGATGGCGTAAAATTCTCCGATTACGGAATTTCCTCCGGACTATGGTGGACTACCAGATTGGTGATGGGAGATTCTACTTGTGGTAGGACCCGTGGCATCACCTTGGTCCTCTAAACACCACATTCCCACGAGGACCAAGATTACTCGGTTTACAGTAGTCATCTAGACTTAGTGCGGTGATTCAAGGAGGAGATTGGCATTGGCCGCCCATTACAGACTTTGAATGCTTGGAAATCACACATACCTTACCTACTATACATGGAGGGGAGGACCGCATTATTTGGAGGTTCGAGCATGGGCAACCTACAACCCAAGCGCTATATAGGTTATTTGACCCACCAGGACCGAAAGTAGTCTGGTCTTCACTACTTTCGGGATCTCTCAAGATTCCACAACATCCATTGAGTCCTATCGAAAATGAGGCTGTGGTGATACACTCCTCAATGGAAAACCACACGGGTTCTTTGCTGGAGCAAGAGGACTACGACAGGGTGATCCTCTATCTCCATATCTTTTCGTGCTGGTTATGGAAGTTCTGCACTTGGGATTCCTACAGCTTATTGAACAAGATATGCAGTTCACCTTTCACTAGAAGTGTGAGCATGCAAGGGTCTTTTAGCTGGAATTTGCAGACGACCTCCTTCTTTTCTGCAAAGCTGATATGGACTCAATCAGAGTTTTTAAAGTGGGACTTGATCGTTTCGCGGAGTGGTCGGGCCTCCGGTTGAATGTACAAAAAAGTCACTTAATTATCTCCCGATCCGCCCAAGAATGGAAAGAACAGATGTTGGCGGTCTTAGACTTTCAAGAAGGGAACCTCCCGATAAGGTACCTGGGTCTTCCTCTAATTTCATCCAGATTGATTATTTCTGACTGTCAACCACTTTTATCAAAAATGGATGCACGTATTATGGGATGGGAAGGACTCTCATTACCTTATGCTGGGTGGGTACAAATCATCAAATCTGTACTTTCATCTTTGACTTTATATTGGGCGTTTGCTTTTATACTTCCTAAGAAAATTAAAGAAAATTGGAAGAGGATGAGAAACTTCCTATGGAAAGGCACTACGACTAGTGGCTACGCCAAGGTAGCATGAATTGATGTGTGCAGACCGGTGGAAGAGGGGGGACTTGGATTCAAGAACATTACAAGCTTGAACCAGGCATTAATGAGTAAAAAACTTTGTGATGTTATGATCGGACCTCAATATGGGTGTAGTGGCACTACCATGATTGGCTACGTGACACATCTATTTGGACGATTCGAGACCACGGAGGCTCTTGGGGGTGGAGGAAATTACTACGTCTCCGTCCTTTTCTAGGCTCTAGTGTGGATTACCATATTGGAAACAGAGCGAGTTTCTATATTTGGCAGGACCCATGGCATCACCTCGGACCACTCATTGAGCGATTTCCACGGGGTCCGAGGTTACTTGGTATTAACAAATCGACCAAGCTCATTTATGTTATTTCAGAGGGAGAGTGGCATTGGCCTCCCATTACAGATTTTGAGTGTTTGGAGATCACCCACACCTTGCCACAAATTTGTGGAGGAGCGAATAGGGTTGTCTGGAGATTTGACAAAGGACAACCCACAACACAGGCCCGTTACAAATTATTTGACCCCCCAGGGCCAAAAGTAGGCTGGTCTTCACTACTTTCGGGCTCGTTGAAGGTACCAAGACACGCGTTCATCCTTTGGCTCGCAATTCTTGGAAAACTTCCTACCACGGACAAACCATGGTTATCCCATTTGGGAGCCTGCATCCTATGTGACGAAGGAAGTACAGAAACCCACTCTCACTTATTCTTCCAATGCAGATTTAGCCGGCAATGCCTTATAGAAATACGCAGAAGGATTCGGTTCCAATGGCCCAATAAGGATTGGGAAACAAACATTGAATGGGCAACAAAAAAATGGAGAGGAAAGCACATTGTCAACATAGCTTACCGTACACTACTAGCAGCATGTGTCTATCACATTTGGAGAGAGAGGAACTTGAGGCGATTTGAACATACTGAACGAACACCGAACACCATTGGTATTCTAATCATCGACGACGTCAGATAGAGGATCCTCATAATCAACATTGCTTTGTCAGTTAGTACACGAGCATTATATAGATTATGGCGTATCCCTTGGTCTGTCGAGGGAGAAACCAATTGATGATCATCTTGTTGTACTATACAATTTTATTACTTAATGAAAATTACATTTACCAAAAAAAAAGGTTGTTTCCCTTTTCTACTAACTTGTAGTTATTATTACGTTTAGCAAATTTACCACACAAATGCATGGGTCTAAACCAACATTTGGGTCAAATTTCGTCGAACTCTGAGTTCAAAATTTAGTTGTTTTGCACGGTTTTATTAAAGCAAGTTTGTTTTCCATTTATAATAACTTGTAGTTATCATTACGCTTAGCAAATTTCCTACACAAGGTCCACTTATCGAGCGATTCCCTCAAGGTCCTCGCCATCTTAGACTTGAAGAACCAGCAAACTCAGGTCGGTGATTTCAGCAGGAGAATGGCAATGGCCTACCATCACGGACTTTGAATGTTTGGAGATCACACATAACCTGCCGCTTATTTTTGGAGGTGAGGATCGGGTGGTGTGGAGATGTGACGAAGGGCAACCTACTACTCAGGCCCTCTATCGATTATTCGATCACTCTGAGCCGAAAGTAGGATGGTCTTCACTACTTTCGGGCTCCTTGAAGATTCCTCGTCATTCGTTCATCCTATGGCTCGCAATCCTTGGCAAACTACCTACCACGGACAAACCATGGCTATCTCACCTAGGGGTGTGCATATTGTGCGATGAGGGAGCTACGGAATCTCATCCACATTTATTCTTCCGATGCAGATTTAGTCGTCAGTGCCTTTATGAGATTCGCAGAAGGATTCGCTTTCACTGGCCCAATAGAGATTGGGCAACAGATATTGAATGGGCGACACAGAAATGGAGAGGTAAGCACATTATCAATGGAGCTTACCGTACATTACTTGCATCGTGTGTCTACCACATATGGAGGGAGAGGAACTTGAGGAGATTTGAACATACCGAGCGGACACCGGCCACTTTGAGTATCCTAATCATCGATGACGTCAGGCAGAGGATTCTTAGCGTTGATTTAGCATCGTCAGTCAGTACACGAGCATTGTATAGATTATGGCGTATCCCTTTGGTAGAGGGAGAAACCATTTGATGATCTCATGTTGTACTGTACCATTACTCTTTATTAATAAAATTTACATTTACCAAAAAAAAAAAATTTCCTACACATATGCATGGGTCTAGTCCTACGTTTGGTTCAAGTTTCGTGGAATTCTGAGAACGTTCAGAATTTAGCTGTTTGGCACGGTTTTGTTAAATCAAATTTGTTTCCAATTTATACTAACTTTTTGGTATTGTTACGCTTAGCAAATTTACCACACAACTGCATGCGTCTAGACCTACGTTTAGGTCAGGTTTCGTGGAATTATGAGAACATTCATAATTTAGCATTTTGACATGGTTTTATTAAAAACAAGTTTGTATACATTTTCCACTAATTTGTAGTTATTATTACACTTACCAAATTTACCACACAAATGCATGGGTCTAGACCAATGTTTGGGTCAAGCTTTGTGGAATTTTGAGAACGTTCAAAATGTAGCTGTTTTGTACGCTTTTATTAAAGCAAGTTTGTTTCCCTTTTATAGTAACTTATAGTTATTATTACGCTTAATAAATTTACCATACAAATGCATGGGTCTAGACTAACATATGGGTCAAGTTTCGAGGAATTTTGAGAACTTTCAAAATAGCTGTTCGGCAAGGTTTTGTTAAAAACAAGTATGTTTCCCTCTTCTACTAATTTGTAGTTATTATTAATTTGTAGTTATTACACTTAGCAAATTTATCACACAAATGCATGAGTCTAGACACAACATTTGGGTCATGCTTCATGGAATTCTGAGAACGTTCAAAATTTAGATGTTTGACACGATTTTATTAAAGCAAGTTTCCTTTCCTTTTATACTAATTTATAGTTATTATTTCATTTAGCAAATTTACCACACAAATACATGGTTCTAGACTAATGTATGGATCAAGTTTCGTGGAATTCGGAGAACGTTCAAAATTTAGCTGTTTGACACGGTTTTATTAAATCAAGTTTGTTTCCCATTTACACTAACTTTTTGGTATTATTACGCTTAGCTAATTTAGCACACAAATGCATGGCTCTAGACCTACGTTTGGGTCAGGTTTCATGGAATTCTGAGAACGTTCAAAATTTAGCATTTTGAAACTATTTTATCAAAAACAACTTTGTTTCCCTTTTCAACTAATTTGTAGTTATTATTACACTTAACAAATTTACCACACAAATGCATGGGTCTAGACCAATGTTTGGGACAAGTTTCGTTGAATTTTGAGAACATTCAAATTTAGCTGTTGGCATGGTTTTATTAAAAATAAGTTTGTTTCCCTTTTCCACTAATTTGTAGTTATTATTACGCTTATTAAATTTACCACATAAAAGAATTGGTCTAGACCTACGTTTGGGTCAAGTTCCGTTCAACTCTGAGAACGTTCAAAATGTAGCTATTTTCGATGTTTTTACTAAAGCAAGTTTATTTCCCTTTCATAGAAACTTGTAGTTCATTATTTCACTTAGCAAATTTACCACCCAAATGCATAGGTCTAAACCAACGTTTGGGTCAAGTTTCGTGGAATTCTGAGAACATTCAAAATTTAGCTGTTTTGCACGGTTTTATTGAAGCAAGTTTAATTCCCTTTTATACTAATTTGTAGTTATTATTACGCTTAGCAAACTTACCACACAAAATCATGGGTCTAAACCAACCTTTGGTTCAAGATTCGTGGAACTCTGAAAACGTTCAAAATTTATCTATTTTGCACGATTTTATTAAAGCAAGTTTTTTTCCATTTTTACTAACTTGTACTTATCATTACACTTAGCAAATTTCCTACACAAATGCATGGATCTAGTTCTACATTTGGGTCAAGTTTCGTGGAATTCTGGGAGTGTTAAAAATTTAGCTGTTTGGCACGGTTTTATTAAATCAAGATTATTTGCAATATATACTAAGTTTTTGGTATTATTACGCTTAGCAAATTTACCACACAAATGTATGGGTCTAAACCTACGTTTGGGTCAGGTTTCGTGGAATTCTAAGAACGTTCAAAATTTAGCATTTTGGCACGGTTTTATTGAAAACAAGCTTGTTTCCCTTTTCTTCTAATTTGTAGTTATTATTACACTTAGGAAATTTACCACACAAATGCATGGGTCTAGACCAACATTTGAATCAAGTTTCATGAAATTTTGAAAACGTTCAAAATTTAGGTGTTTGGCACGGTTCTATTTAAAACAAGTTTATTTCTCCTTTCCACAAATTTGTAGTTATTATTACGCTTAGCAAATTTACCTCACAAAAGAATGGGTCTTGACCTACGTTTGAGTCAGGTTTCATGGAATTCTGAGAATGTTCAAAATTTAGCATTTTGGCACGATTTTATTAAAAACAACTTTGTTTCCCTTTTATACTAATTTGTAGTTATTATTACACTTAAAAAATTTCCCACACAAATGCATGGGTCTTGAGCAACGTTTGGGTCAAGTTTCGTTGAATTTTGAGAACGTCCAAATTTAGCTGTTTGGCACGGTTTTATTAAAAAAAAGTTTATTTCCCTTTTCTACTAATTTGTTGTTATTATTACGCTTAGCAAATTTACCACACAAAAGAATTATTCTAGACCTACGTTTGGGTCAAGTTTCGTTGTATTCTGAGAACGTTTAAAATTTAGCTATTTTCGATGCTTTTATTAAAGCAAGTTTGTTTCCCTTTTATAGTAACTTGTAGTTATTATTACAGTTAGCAATTTTACCATACAAATGCATGGGACTAGACAAACATATGGCTTAAATTTCGTGGAATTTTGAGAACGTTCAAAATTTAGCTGTTTGGCACGGTTTTATTAAAACAAGTTTGTTTCCCTTTTCTACTAACTTGTAGCTATTATTACTCGAAGCAAATTTACCGCACAAATGAATGTTCTAAACAACCGTTTGGGTCATGTTTCGTCGAATTATGAGAATGTTCAAAATTAGTTGTTTGGCATGGTTTTATTAAAGCACGTTTGTTTCTCTTTTATACTAATTTGTAGTTATTATTTCGCTTAGCAAATTTACCACCCGAATGCATGGGTCTAAACCAACGATTGGGTCCAGTTTCGTGGAATTCTGAGAATGGTCAAAATTTAGCTGTTTTGCTCGATTTTATTAAAGCAAGTTTGTTTTCCATTTTTTATACTAATTTGTAGTTACTATTACGCTTAGCAAACTTACCACACTAACGCATGGGTCTAAACCAACCTTTGGTTCAACATTCGTGGAACTCTGAGAACGTTCAAAATTTATCTGTTTGCACGGTTTTATTAAAGCAAGTTTGTTTCCCATTTTTACTAACTCGTAGTTATCATTACGCTTAGCAAATTTCCTACACAAATGCGTGGGTCTGGTTCTACGTTTGGGTCAAGTTTCGGAATTCTGGGAACGTTCAAAATTTACCTATTTGGCACGGTTTTATTAAATCAAGTTCGATTCCCATTTATACTAACTTTTTGGTTTCATTACGCTTAGCAGATTTTCCACACAAATGCATGGATCTAAACATATGTTTGGGTCAGATTTTGTGGAATTTTGAGAACGTTCAAAATTTAGCATTTTGGCACGGTTTTATTAAAAACAAGCTTGTTTCCCTTTTCTTCTAATTTGTAGTTATTATTACACTTAGCAAATTTACCACACAAATGCATGGGTCGAGACCAACATTTGGATCAAGTTTCGTGAAATTTTGAGAACGTTCAAAATTTAGCTGTTTGGCACGGTTCTATTAAAAACAAGTTTATTTCCCCTTTCCACAAATTTTTAGTTATTATTACGCTTAGCAAATTTACCACACAAAAGAATGGGTATAGACCTACGTTTGGCTCAAGTTTCGTTGAATTCTGAAAACGTTCAAAATTTAGCTGTTTTGCACTGTTTTAATAAAGCAAGTTTTTTTTTCATTTATACTAACTTGTAGTTATCATTACGCTTAGCAAATTTCCTACACAAATTCATGGGTCTAGTCCTACGTTTGGGTCAAGTTTCGTGGAATTTTGAGAACGTTCAAAATTTAACTGTTCGGCACGGTTTTATTAAATCAAGTTTGTTTCCCATTCATACTAATTTTTTCGTATTATTACGCTAAGCAAATTTACAACACAAAGGCATGGGTCTAGACCTACGTTTGGGTGAGGTTTCGAGGAATTCTGAGAACGTTCAATATTTAGCATTTTGGCACGGTTTTATTAAAAAACAGTCTGTTTTCCTTTTCTACTAATTTGCAGTTATTATTAAGCTTAGCAAATTTACCACACAAAAGAATGGGTCTGGACCTACTTTAGGTCAAGTTTCATTGAATTCTAAAAACATTCAAAACTTAGCTGTTTTCTACGCTTTTATTAAAGCAAGTTTTGTAGTACCCCCTGCTCGCTACATCTAATTATCACTATCTCATCCTTACTTTAATCCAAACTCATTCTATAAGTAATTCTATTTCAACCCGTAAAATAAATTTTAATTTATCAATAAAATATTATATATCAGAAAAGAATATATATACCACCAAAAGTAATATTTACCCTCACTACATGTTCTCATGTACATAACCTCAAGGAAAATCATACCACAACTTAAAACACAAATCCCGATAAAAGACCAGAATATTTACAACCCAACAATCAAAAACTTTGGCTTCAGAAGTCACGGCTGACCCACCTAATAAAGACGACGGCACCGCTCAAAGTCCAATGTGGCTACTCAGTGTGACCTATCTCATGAAAAGTACGTGGCAAGGAATGAGCTGCCTACTCAATAAGTATAGCTGGTCAATTTATATATATATACACAGACAAAGATTCACGTACATGCAGTCACACCGACAATAGTCATTCGTCATACAGCAACATCAGATATAAGCAACAATACATACTCACAACTATAAATCAATTCACGACATAATATTCATTCGTTATCATTTATTAGTTAAGGGCCCCACTTACTCTAGCTGCAGTACAACAGTCAATAGTTTCGCCGGCCATCATCATATCATATACAACACAGGATACCCGTTATGTGATATCCCCACACTCTTTTACTCCAGCTGTGTAGCAATATAGCACAGGACATCACAACAAACATGGTACCCCCACACCACCCTAGAGTGTAGCTAACAGCACAGGATATTACCTACTACCCCGGAATACCCCGGTACCCTACGCGCCATGGTACCTAGCTTAAATCATATATTTTTCATCTCATTGTCAATCATATCATCATCAATCACATTTTCATAAACCATTGTTTGTGTTCCCAACTAGGTAAGCATCATCTTCTATTTCAACTCACAATCGTCATTCTATTCTTTATAGTAATCACTTCCTCAACAACAACTCCCAATTTGATTTCACAACAATCAATTATATGATTATCACATAATCATATCCCCCATATCTCTACATTACCATCACATGTTACATAGTAACAATTTTACCAATATTATGATAATCTAACAAATAATCCACAACTAATTATATAAACAATCAATATACGAAAGTCAAGTATAACAATATAAAGCCAAATCCACGTTCGCATCCAAGAAATCAATATATATAATATATACATACTACACATATAGATATATATATATAAATCCAATTAGCTATACTTACCTTATATCCCAAAATGCTTCTATTTTACGAGGGACTGCTCAACCCTCTACCTTGTCGTCACGTCCTATAATAAATTATAATACGTATAATCAATATATTTAATTTACCAAATAATTCATAAGAATTCACTTAATCAAACCCCTTATATATTTATAACTATCATTTTTAATAACATTCGTAAATTATATTACCACTGAAACCTCCTTTCCCTCACTAATAACATAATATTTCCAAAATATAACTTCCGAAGTATTTCTATAAATTTTCTGTCAATTTACCGTTGCTATACAATTTAATTAAATAATAATACATAGAATTACATATTTGGTTAATCATTCCCATGGAATTGTGTAAATTAGCTATAGTAATAATTAAATCTAACAAATCTAATATTTTAATTACCCAACTATATCATTTTTATAGCAATTGTGATATTTAATACGACACTAATTTAAATAGCCAAAATCATAAAATACTCCGATTAAATAGTATATCGCTTAATATAGTCAATATTTAATAAATGGAGTAATTAAATAATATAATTACATAAATTAATAAAAATTAAAATTCAATATCCATACCTCTGTTTTTCGAAATGTGTGTGTGCGCTGCTGTGTGTGTATGAATGTGTGTGTGTGAGTTTGTATTAAGTGTATGTGTGCATATTAATATGGACAAGAGAGGCCCACCGCCTCATTCATTCTACACTCTCTCTCTCCCATCAATTCTACAATATATTATTTATATATATAATATTATTATTTTATATATTTGATTAAACTTTTCTCAAAATACCCATTACGCCCTTCCTAATTTTCTAATTAATTTAATTTGCCTCCAAATATTATAACGAACATCAATTTAATCCGTTCAAGTTTTATTTTATCCCAAATTCAATCTATAATTTATTTACTATTAAATTTAAGTTTCTAATAATTATCAATTAGTCTTCCAACTACGTACAAAATTCTACGGACGTCACAAGTTTGTTTTCCTTTTACAGTAACTTGTAGTTATTATTAGTCTTAATAAATTTACCACAGAAATGCATGGGTCTAGACCAACATAAGGGCCAAGTTTCGTGGAATTTTGAGAACTTTTAAAATAGCTGTTTGGCAAGGTTTTATTAAAAACAAGTCTGTTTCCCTTTTTTACTGATATGTAGTTATTATTACACTTAACAAATTTATCCCACGAATGCATGGGTCTAGACACAACGTTTGTTTCATGTTTCGTGGAATTCTTAGAACGTTCAAACTTTAGCTGTTTGGCACGGTTTTATTAAAGCAAGTTTGTTTGACTTTTATAATAATTTGTAGTTATTATTTCGTTTAACAAATTTACCACACAAATGCATGGGTCTATACCAACGTAATGATCAAGTTTCGTGGAATTCTGAAAACGTTCAAAATTTAGCTGTTTGGCATGGTTTTATTAAATCAAGTTTGCTTCACATTTATACTAACTTTTTCGTTTTATTACGCTTAGCAAATTACCACACAAATGCATGGGTCTAGACCTACGATTGGGTCAGGTTTCATGGAATTCTGAGAACGTTCAAAATTTAGCATTTTGACACGAATTTGTTAAAAACAAGTTTGTTTTCCTTTTCTACTAATTTGTAGTTATTAGTACACTTAACAAATTTACCACACAAATGCATGTGTCTAGACCAACGTTTGGGTCATGTTTCGTGGAATTTTGAGAACGTTCAAAATTTAGCTGTTTGGCACGGTTGTATTAAATCAAGTTTGCTTCACATTTATAATAACTTTTTGGTTTTATTACGCTTAGCAAATTACCACACAAATGCATGGGTCTAGACCTACGATTGGGTCAGGTTTCATGGAATACTGAGAACGTTCAAAATTTATCATTTTGACACGAATTTGTTAGAAACAAGTTTGTTTTCCTTTTCTACTAATTTGTAGTTATTAGTACACTTAACAAATTTACCACACAAATGCATGTGTCTAGACCAACGTTTGGGTCATGTTTCGTGGAATTTTGAGAACGTTCAAAATTTAGCTGTTTGGCACGTTGTATTAAAACAAGTTTATTTTCATTTTCTACTAAATTGTAGCAATTATTACGCTTAGCATATTTACCGCACAAATCCATGGGTCTAAACCAACGTTTGGGTCAAGTTTCATACTATTATAAGATCGTTCAAAATTTAGCTGTTTGTCATGGTTTTATTAGAGCAACTTTGTTTCTCTTTTATACTAATTTGTAGTTATTATTATGCTTAGCAAATTTATCACACAAATGGATTGGTCTAGACCAACGTATGGGTCAAGTTTCGTGGAATTGTGAGAACGTTCGAAATTTAGATCTTTGGTACGGTTTTATTAAAACAAGTTAGTTTCCGTTTTCAACTAACTTGTAGTAATATTACGTTTAGCAAATTTACCACACAAATGCATAGGTCTAAACCAACGTTTGGTTCAGGTTTCGTGGAATTCTGAGAACGTTCAAAATTTAGTTGTTTTACACGGTTTTATTAAAGCAAGTTTGTTTTTAATTTATACTAACTTGTAGCTATCATTATGCTTAGCGAATTTCCTACACATATGCATGGGTCTAGTCCTACGTTTGGGTCAAGTTTCGTGGAATTCTGAGAATGTTTAAAATTTAGCTATTTAGCATGGTTTTGTTAAATCAAGTTTGTTTCCCATTTATACTAACTTTTTGTTTTTATTACGCTTAGCAAATTTACCACACAAATGCATAGGTTTAGACCAACGATTAGGTCAGGTTTCATGGAATTCTGAGAACGTTCAAAATTTAGAATTTTTACATGATTTTATTAAAAAGAAGTTTGTTTCCCTTTTCTACTAATTTGTAGTTATTATTACACTTAACAAATTTACCACATAAATGCATGGGTCTAGACCAACATTTGGGTCAAGTTTTGTCGAATTTTGAGAACGTTCAAAATTTAGCTGTTTGGCACGGTTGTATTAAAATAAGTTTAATATCCTTTTCTACTAATTTGTAGCCATTATTACGCTTAGCATATTCACCGCACAAATGCATGGGTCTAAACCAACGTTCGGGTCAAGTTTCGTGGAATTATGAGATCGTTCGAAATTTAGCTGTTTGGTATGGTTTTATTAAAACAAGTTTGTTTCCCTTTTCTACTAACTTGTAGTTATTATTACGTTTAGCAAATTTACCACACAAATGCATGGGTCTAAACCAACGTTTGGGTCAAATTTCGTCGAATTCTGAGAACGTTCAAAATTTAGTTGTTTTGCACGGTTTTATTAAAGCAAGTTTGTTTTTCATTTATAATAACTTGTAGTTATCATTAAGCTTATTTCCTACACATATGCATGGTTTAGTCCTACGTTTGGGTCAAGTTTCGTGGAATTTTGACAACGTTCATAATTTAGCATTTCGGCACGGTTTTATTAAAAACAAGTTTGTATACGTTTTGCACTAATTTGTAGTTATTATTACACTTGCCAAATTTACCACACAAATGCATGGGTCTAGACCAACGTTTGGGTCAAGTTTCGTGGAATTTTAAGAACGTTCAAAATTTAGCTGTTTGGCAAGATTTTATTAAAAATAAGTTTGTTTCCCTTTTCTACTAATTTGTAGTTATTATTATTTTTAGCAAATTTCCCACAGAAATGCATGGGTCTAGTCCAATGTTTGGGTCAAGTTTTGTGGCATTCTCAGAACATTCAAAATATAGCTGTTTGGCACAGTTTTATTAAATCAAGTTCGTTTCCCATTTATACTAACTTTTAGTTATTATTACGCTTAGTAAATTTACCATACAAATGCATGGGTCTAGAGTAACGTATGGATCAAGTTTCATGGAATTTTGAGAACGTTCAAAATTTAGCTGTTTGTCACGGTTTTATTAAAATAAGTTTGTTTCCCTTTTCTACTAACTTGTAGTTGTTTTTACACTTAGCAAATTACCACACAAATGGGTCAAGTTTCGTGAAATTCTGAGAACGTTGAAAATTTAGCTATTTGGCACGGTATTATTAAAGCAAGTTTGTTTCCGTTTTATACTAATTTGTTGTTATTATTGCTCTTAACAAATTTACCACAAAGAAGCATGGGTCTAAACCAACGATTGGGTCAAACTCAGTGGAATTCTGAAAATGTTCAAACTTTAGCTGTTCGGCACGGTTTTATTAAATCACGTTTGTTTCCCTTTTATATTAACTTTTAGTTATTATTACGCTTAACAAACTTACCACACAAATGCATGGATCTAAACCACCGTTGAGTTAAATTTCGTGGAATTCTGATAACATTCAAAATTTAGCTGTTTTGCACGGTTTTGATAAAGCAATTTTGTTTTCCATTTATACTAACTTGTAGTTATTATTACGCTTAGCAAATTTCCCACAGAAATGCATGGGTCTAGTCCAATGTTTGGGTCAAGTTTCGTGGCATTCTCAGAACATTCAAAATATAGCTGTTTGGCACAGTTTTATTAAATCAAGTTCGTTTCCCATTTATACTAACTTTTAGTTATTATTACGCTTCGCAAATTTACCATACAAATGCATGGGTCTAGACCTACGCTTCGGTCAGGTTTCATGGAATCTGAGAACGTTAAAAATTTAACTGTTTGGCATGGTTTTATTATAAACAAGTTTGTTTCCCTTTTCAACTAATTTGTAGTTATTATTACCCTTAACAAATTTACCACACAAATGCATAGGTCTAGACCAACGTTTGGCTCCAATTTCGTGGAATTCTGAGAACATTCAAAATTTAGTTGCTTGGCACGATTTTATTAAAAACAAGTTTGTTTCCCTTTTCTACTAATTTGTAATTATTATTACGCTTAGCAAATTTACCACACAAAAGAATGGGTCTAGACCTACGTTTGGGTGAAGTTTCGTTGAATTCTGAGAACATTCAAAATTTAGCTGTTTTGTACGCTTTTATTAAAGCAAGTTTGTTTTCCTTTTATAATACCTTGTTGTTATTATTACGCTTAGCAAATTTACCACACAAATGCATGGGTCTAGACCAATGTATGGGTCAAGTTTCGTGGAATTTTGAGAACGTTCAAAATTTAACTGTTTGACACGGTTTATTAGAACAAATTTGTTTCCCTTTTCAACTAACTTGTAGTTATTATTACGCTTAGCAAATTTACCACACAAATGCATGGGTCTAGACCAACGTATCGGTCAAGTTTCCTGGAATTTTGAGAATGTTCAAAATTTAGCTATTTGGCATGGTTTTATTAAAACTAGTTTGTTTCCCTTTTCTTCTAACTTGTTGTTATTATTACGGTTGCAAACTTACCACACAAATGCATGTGTCTAAACCAACATTTGGGTCAAATTTCGTGGAATTCTGAGAACGTTCAAAATTTAGCTGTTTTGCACGGTTTTATTAAAGCAAGTTTGTTTTCCGTTTATACTAATTTATAGTTATCATTACGCTTACAAATTTCCTAAACAAATGCATGGGTCTAGTCCTACGTTTGGGTCAAGTTTCGTGGAATTCTGAGAACGTTCGAACTTTAGATGTTTGGCACGGTTTTATTAAATCAAGTTTGTTTCCCTTTTCTACTAATTTGTAATTATTATTAAGCTTAGCAAATTTACCACACAAAAGAATGGGTCTAGACCTACGTTTGGGTCAAGTTTTGCTGAATTATGAAAACGTTCAAAATTTAGTTGTTTCGTATGTTTTTATTAAACCAAGTTTGTTTTCCTTTTATAATAACTTGTAGTTATTATTACGCTTAGCAAATTTACCACACAAATGCATGGGTCTAGACCAACGCATGGGTAAAAAAAAAATGGACTCTCAATTCTCTCTCTTTTCTCTCTCACACACTAGCACACATTCACCTTCACACACTAAAACCCTAGCCACAAAAATATTGACCGGTGATGATGGAGGAGAACCGACCGGCGACGAGAACGCCGACGAGAAGGAAGGATGTGATGATGAGGATGGCCATGATGATTTTCAGACCGACCAGCCGCTGTTTCGCGATGGGCAGCGGAATTTTTTGGCAGAATCCGAAAAGACAACAATAGAAGTTGAAACGTCTCCTGTAATGAACAGCGAGCTGATGAACGGAGATGATGAACCAGATGTTACAGAGGTTTGGGATGACCTGAAACGACAGTTATTACAGCGCCACAAATATTAGGGTTTTCTGCAAATAATGCGGCCGAGGAAGATGAAGCGATTCTTGAGGATCTGGCCATGGCAGACGAATGTGAATTGGTCCCAAGGAGTGGAAATGACATTCCTATGTCTCAAAACTCAAACTTTGTTGAAGATGAAAGAGATCCGATGCGCCGCCAGAATTTAGGGTTTCGCGAAGCTCCATTGAATACCTCCCATGGCGGATGCGAAGGAAAAGAATTCCCAATGGCTGAATTCCTACAATTAGCAACAGCAGTTGTCGATGACGGAGATGAGAAATCAAAAGAGGCGTTGCTGGACTTGAAACAACGATGGGATGCACGGGTAGGAGGGTAAACGTCTCGCCGGCGTTTTCCAGATCTAAACCCCAACAACGAACCACCACTGGTCAAAGTGCTGCGAAAAGCTATTCGCAATATTCAGAGGCCGGAAACGCGAAAGAGGACGACGGAATCTGGTTGCCAATCGTTAAAAATGTTGTCTACTAACAATCCAGCGAAAAACACTGCTGCAGGAGTTTTTCCCGCGGATATCAATCAGCCGGCGTCTGTTGCTGATGTGGACAACGATGACTTGGTGACTGTAGTGAATGCTGAGGTGGAAGGGTTTGATTCGTTAGTCATTTCTGATGTGGTACACGACAAGGCGGGTGATGTGGCACTCATGAAGCATAACTCATATGCTGACATCAGCAATCCCCTTGATGCTGACATCAGCATGACGTCATCTGCTGATTTGTCCAGAAACGCAAGTGATGATATGACACGTGAGCAACCGTTGACTTAAAAAATGGCTCGAGCACCTACGGGATTATTTATTGGAAATATCCCACTACATGCATGCTCGGATTCGAATATAGATGACAAAATAGCTCGGGATTTCAATAATTCTACACGCAAGACACTCTCATATGTGGCGCCTACAGTACAAAACGGGGAGATAATTGTTCGTCCATCATTGGACACGATACGTAATGGATCTCAACATTGGAAAACTACAGCAGTTGGTTATTTTTTGGAAAAACGACCATACTATCACCATTTAAAGGAATTTACTCACTCCATCTGGCCAACACTTCGTGAGGTAACAGCGACATCGAATGGCTTCTTCTTCTTTCAGTTCAAAACTGTTATAGATATGGAGGAAATAATTGAAGGGGGTCCGTGGTTGTATCAAGGGCAGCCGATTGTACGTCAAAAGTGGGAACCGGGCATGGCTATGAGAAAATTAAAGCATATACAAGTACTTGTATGGATCAAATTAAGACACCTGCCGATGGAATTCTGGACGACGGAAGGTTTGAGGACTGTTGCAAGTGGAGTGGGCAAACCACTTTACCCAGACGCGATCACTAGAGCATGTACGAGACTGGATTTTGCTCGTATATGTGTGATGATTGATGTTACCCAGAAGATGGCTAAACAAATTATTATCATGACACCGGATGAAAATGGAGGAGAGACACCTTGCAGAATAGATGTGGAATATGAATGGCTTCCCTTGAAATGCACAACCTGTATGACCCTAGGACACATGGATAAGGAGTGTACATTGAACAAACCTCACAAACAGATGAAACCACCGGTTGCTGTGTATGTGCCAAAACCTATTGTGCCACCACCTCCACTAACTGATAAAGAACGTAAGACTCCGAACCCAGAATGTGAGGCAGTGGAAGTGCAGAATTTACATGCATGCTAAACGAAAAACGTCCAAACAAGATCATAGAGGTAAAACCATAGTTATTTATTATTCCTTTGATGCTTTGAGTTATATTGATGAAGCAGATAAGTCTACTAGGGGTCCTAACATATGCAGCCTCGTATCTGGCGACCCATGTTGAATATTGCTATGTGGAATATCTGTGGGCTGAATAAACGAGACCATGAGCTTGCTATTAAGGACCTTGTCTTAGAATACAGGTTACATTTCTTGGGCATTCTTGAAACTCGAGTTCGATTAAATAACATTATGCATATTCAATCATTTCTACTACCAAAATGGAAATGGTATGTTGAATACAATCCTATTGGAAACCATATTTGGTTGGTTTGGGATGAGAATTTTGTTGATGTTCATATTCTTGACATGGGAGAACAGTTTCTGCACTGTCAAGTCACTAGTAGAACTGTCAATGAACCTTTCTTTATCACTGTTGTCTATGGTGCTTTTGAGGTGGTAGACAGGCGAGCTCTTTGGACTGCATTGGGGACACTGGCACAGCAGTGCTCAGACATCCCGTAGCTGGTGGGAGGGGACTTCAATGCAGTATGCGATATGGATGAGGTGTGTGGCATTTCTGGTGACATAAGGGTTGCAATGGAAGAATTTAATGTTGGTATCCAAGAGGCTGGATTAATACCATTACCTATGCAAGGTGAATGGTATACATGACATAATTGCAGTACGACCACACGGAGTTTATGGAAGCGATTGGATCGAATTCTTATTCACAATCGATGCTTAGCGAGATTTCCTACCTCGTCTTATCATAGCCTTCCACCACGGACATCTGACCATTCACCGTTAGTTTTAAATGGGGATGTACAACAACACAGTGGAGGTATGTTTCAATTTGATAACTTCCTAGCACTATCTCCTGAGTTTATCCCCAATGTGCAGAATATATGGCAACATGAGGTGGTTGGCGTACCTATGTATGCGGTGACACGTAAATTGAAGGCCCTCAAACAGGTTTTTCGATTACAGAGGAGAAAAAAGGGAGACTTGACATTGAATGTTCAATTAGCCAAGGGATTTCTAGAAGAGGCACAACTATTGCTGAGCTCAGACAAACGAAATGAATTCTACTTATGCTTGGAACACTATTGTCGGATTGTATATGCAAAAGCTGCAAAGCTCGAACAAAGTATGCTACAACAGAGAGCCAGGATGCAGTGGATGAAAGATGGAGATCAATGCTCTCGAGTTTTCTTTCGCAAGATCGCTCAGAGAAGAGTTATGAGGAGGATCTTGCAAATCAACGATGAGAATGGTACCACTCACACAGACCAAGGGGAGATCATTCTTGAGTTTGTCTCATACTATCAGACTCTCCTAGGAGGTATCAGATGACGGTCGATAGTGGATATATGTTACCTTAGACCATGGGCAAGGCACTATATTACTGATGAGGAAGCTAGCCAGTTAACCCTTCCATTCACGCCGGATGATGTGAAACAAGGAGTGTTTGATATCGCAGAAGACAAGCTGTCGGGACCAGATGGGTACTCATTTGGGTTTTTCAAGGCTGCTTGGCCTGTGGTGGGGAAAGAAGTTACGAGAGCGGTTTTGGATTTCTTTTCTATTGGAAAACTTTTAAAGCAAATCAACTCCACAATTTTGGCTCTGATCCCAAAGGTACGCACTCCTATATGATTTTAGACCGATCTCTTGGTACAATGTTTTATACAAGATCATTGCGAAACTACTTGTCCAAAGAATTAGTGTACTGCTGGACAAGATTATTAGCCCCTGTCAGACAGCTTTTATTCTGGGAAGAAGCATTGGGGACAACTTTATGTTAGCCCAGGAACTATTCTCGGATTATAACCAGATGCGCCTACCCCCTAGATGCGCGCTTAAAGTGGATATCAGGAAGGCTTATAGCACGGTGGAGTGGGACTTCCTAATAATAGTGCTGCAGTTATTCGGATTCCCACCTATGTTCACTAGGTGGATCGAGGAGTGTGTCTCGACAACATCTTTCTCGATCGGGCTCAATGGAAAACCTCATGGATTCTTTACGGGAGCGAGAGGACTACGAAAGGGAGACCCCCTATCTTCTTATTTGTTTGTTCTTATTATGGAAGCTTTACATCTTGGATTCCTGCAACAAATTGAGCAGGACATGCGATTCACCTACCACTGGAAGTGTGAAAATTCCAAGGTCTTCCAATTGGGATTTGCAGACGACCTTCTCCTATTCGGCAGAGCTGACTGTGATTCCATCAGAGTTTCCAAGGAAGGATTGGATCGATTTTTGGAGTTTTCGGGTCTTCGGCTTAACGTTCAAAAAATCCACTTAATTATATCCTATTCGGCTCAAGAAGTAAAGGACCAGATGTTGGAGATTTTGGAATTCCAAGAGGGGCACCTTCCAATGAAGTATTTGGGTCTTCCCTTAATCTCTTCTAGACTGTCTATCCCTGACTGTCAACCACTTATTTCAAAAATTGATGCATGTATCACTAGATGGGAAGGGATTTCACTATCTTATGCGGGCCGGGTACAAATCATCAAATCTGTGCTTTCGACATTGAGCTTATATTGGGCATCTGCGTTCATATTACCTAAGAAAGTTTTCAACGAAATTGAGAAAAGACTGAGGACTTTCCTATGGAAGGGTACGATATCTAGTGGCTACGCCAAGGTAGCCTGGAAAGATGTGTGTCGACCGGCGGATGAAGGAGGACTTAGATTCAAGGACATTTCTACCTTGAATCGCGCATTAATGAGCAAAAAATTATGTGATGTCATCCGGTGTGACAGGACATCCATCTGGGTTATGTGGCTTTACCAGGGCCGGTTAAGGGACACATCGATTTGGATGGTCCGAGAACAAGGTGGATCTTGGGGATGGCGGAAAATACTCAGACTTCGTCCTTTTCTTCGATCTATAGTGGACTACCAGATAGGCACTGGAGGGAGTTTTTATGTTTGGCAGGATCCGTGGCATCACTTAGGCCCACTTATCGAGCGATTCCCTCGAGGACCACACCATCTTGGTCTTGAAGTTTCAGCAAAACTCAGTTTGGTGATTTCAACAGAAGTGTGGAATTGGCCTTCCATCACGGACTTTGAATGCTTGGAGATCACACATAATCTGCCGATATCTTTGGAGGTGAGGATCGGGTTGTATGGAAATTTGATGGAGGGCAACCTACTACTCAGGCCCTCTACCGATTATTTGACCCCCCTGAGCCAAAAGTAGGTTGGTATTCACTACTATCGGGCTCTTTGAAGATCCCTCGGCATTCGTTCATATTATGGCTCGCAATCCTTGGCAAACTACCCACCACGGATAAACCCTGGCTTTCTCACCTAGCAGCATGCATCTTTTGTGATGAGGGAGCTACGGAAACCCATTCACACTTATTTTTCCGATGCAGATTTAGTCGTCAATGCATTATTGAGATACGCAGACAGATTAGATTTCACTGGCCCAACAGGGATTGGGCTACAGATATTCAGTGGCGAGGAGAAAATGGAGAGGAAAATACATTGTTATTATTGCTTACCGTACGCTACTTGCAGCGTGTGTCTACCACATATGGAGGGAGAGGAACTTGAGGAAATTTGAACATACTGAGAGGACACCGGCGACACTGAGTATCCTGATCACTGATGATATCAGGCAGAGCATAATTAGCAGTAATTTAGCTTCATCAGTCAGTACACGAGCATTGTATAGATTATGGCGCATTCCTTGGGTTGAGGAAGAAAACATTTGATGATCACATGTTGTACTGTATTATTAGTGTTTATTTATGAAATTTACATTTATCCAAAAAAAAAAAAAAACAAGTTTCGTGGAATTTTGAGAATGTTCAAAATTTAGCTGTTTGGCACGGTTTTATTAGAACAAGTTTGTTTCCCTTTTCTACTAATTTATCATTATTATTACGTTTGGCAAATTTACCACACAAATCCATGGGTCTTGACCAACTTATGGGTCAAGTTTTGTGGAATTTTGAAAACGTTCAAAATTTAGCTATTTGGCACGGTTCTGTTAGAATAAGTTTGTTTCCCTTTTCTACTAACTTGTAGTTATTATTACGCTTAGCAAACTTACAACACAAATACATGGGTCTAAACCAACGTTTGGGTCAAGTTTCGTGGACTTCTGAGAACGTTCAAAATTTAGCTGCTTTGCACGATTTTATTAAAGCAAGTTTGTTTTCCGTTTATACAAATTTGTAGTTATCATTACGCTTACAAATTTCCTAAACAGATGTATGGGTCTAGTCCTACGTTTGGGTCAAGTTTCGCAGAATTCTGAGAACGTTCAAAATTTAGCTGTTTGGCATGATTTTTTTAAAACCAAGTTTGTTTTCATTTTCTACTAATTTGTAGTTGTTATTAAACTTAGCAAATTTACCACACAAAAGAATGGGTCTAGACCTACGTTTGGGTCAAGTTTCGTTGAATTCTGATAACGTTCAAAATTTAGTTAATTTGTACGCTTTAATTAAAGCAAGTTTGTTTCCCTTTTATAGTAACTTGTTGTTATTATTACGCATAGAAAATTTACCACACAAATGCATGGGTCTAGACCAACGTAGGTGTCAAGTTTCGTGGAATTTTGAGAATGTTCAAAATTTAGCTGTTTGACACGGTTTTATTAAAAACAGCTCTGTTTCGCTTTTCTACTAATTTGTAGTTATTGTTACACTTAGCAAATTTACCACACAAATGTATCGGTCCAAACCAACGTTTGGGTAAGGTTTCGTGGAATTCTGAAAACGTTCAAAATTTTGATGGTGGCACGATTTTAATAAAAACAAGTTAGTTTCCATTTCTACTAATTTGTAGTTATTATTACGCTTAGCAAATTTACCACACAAAAAATGGACCTACGTTTGGGTCAAGTTTCGTGGAATTCTGAGAACGATCAAAATTTAGCTGTTTTATACGCTTTTATTAAAGCAAGTTTGTTTCCCTCTTATAGTATCTTGTATTTATTATTACACTTAGCAAATATACAACACAAATGCATGGGTCTAAACCAACCTTTGGGTCAAGTTTTGTGGAATTTTGAGAACGTTCAAAATTTAACTGTTTGGCACGATTTTATTTAAGCAAGTTTGTTTACTTTTTATACTAATTTGTAGTTATTATTGCGCTTAGCAAACTTAGGACACAAATCATGGGTCTAAACCAACGTTTGGGTCAAATTTCGTGGAATTTTGAGAACGTTCAAAATTTAGCTGTTTGGCACGGTTTTATTAAAAATAAGTTTGTTTCCCTTTTATACTAATTTATAGTTATTATTACACATAGCAAATTTACCACACAAATGCATTGGTCTAGACCAACGTTTGGCTCAAGTTTCGTGGAATTCTGAGAACTTTCGAAATTGAGTTATTTGGCGCAGTTTTATTAAAAACAAGTTTGTTTCTCTTTTCTACTAATTTGTAATTATTATTACGCTTAGCAAATTTACCACACAAAAGAATGGGTCTAGACCTACGTTTGGGTCAAGTTTCGTTGAATTATGAGAACGTTCAAAATTTAGCTGTTTTGTACGTTTTTATTAAAGCAAGTTTGTTTTCCTTTTATAATAACTTGTAGTTATTATTACGCTTAACAAATTTACCACACAAATGCATGGGTCTAGACCAACGTATGGGTCAAGTTTCGTGGAATTTTGAGAACGTTCAAAATTTAGCTGTTTGGAACGGTTTTGTTAGAACAAGTTTGTTTCCCTTTTCAACTAACTTGTCGTTATTATTATGCTTAGCAAATTTACCACACAAATGCATTGGTCTTGACCAACGTATGGGTCAAGTTTCGTAGAATTTTCAGAATGTTCAAAAGTTAGCTATTTGGCACGGTTCTGTTAAAACAAGTTTGTTTCCCTTTTCTACTAACTTGTAGTTATTATTACGCTTAGCAAACTTACCACACAAATGCATGGGTCTAAACCAACGTTTGGGTCATGTTCGTGGACTTCTGAGAACGTTCAAAATTTAGCTGCTTTGCACGATTTTATTAAAGCAAGTTTGTTTTCCGTTTATACTAATTTGTAGTTATCATTACGCTTACAAATTTCCTAAACAGATGCATGGGTCTAGTCCTACGTTTGGGTCAAGTTTCGCAGAATTTTGAGAACGTTCAAAATTTAGCTTTTTGGCATGATTTTTTTAAAACCAAGTTTGTTTTCATTTTCTACTAATTTGTAGTTGTTATTACACTTAGCAAATTTACCACACAAAAGAATGGGTCTAGACCTACGTTTGGGTCAAGTTTCGTTGAATTTTGATAACGTTCAAAATTTAGTTGTTTTGTACGCTTTAATTAAAGTAAGTTTGTTTCCCTTTTATATTAACTTGTAGTTATTATTACGCCTAGTAAATTTACCACACAAATGCATGGGTCTAGACCAACGTAGGGGTCAAGTTTCATGGAATTTTGAGAATGTTCAAAATTTAGCTGTTTGACACGGATTTATTGAAAACAGCTCTGTTTCGCTTTTCTACTAATTTGTAGTTATTGTTACACTTAGCAAATTTACCACACAAATGTATCGGTCCAGACCAACGTTTGGGTAAGGTTTCGTGGAATTCTGAAAACATTCAAAATTTTGATGTTTGGCACAGTTTTAATAAAAACAAGTTAGATTCCATTTCTACTAATTTGTAGTTATTATTACGTTTAGCAAATTTACCACACAAAAAATGAACCTACATTTGGGTCAAGTTTCGTGGAATTCTGAGAACGATCAAAATTTATCTGTTTGATACGCTTTTATTAAAGCAAGTTTGTTTCCCTCTTATAGTATCTTGTATTTATTATTACACTTAGCAAATATACCACACAAATGCATGGGTCTAAACCAACCTTTGGGTCAAGTTTTGTGGAATTTTGAGAACGTTCAAAATTTAACTGTTTCGCACGATTTTATTTAAGTCAGTTTGTTTACTTTTTATACTAATTTGTAGTTATTATTGTGCTTAGCAAACTTAGGACACAAATCATGGGTCTAAACCAACGTTTAGGTCAAATTTCGTGGAATTTTGAGAACGTTCAAAATTTAGCTGTTTTGCACGGTTTTATTAAAAACAAGTTTGTTTCCCTTTTATACTAATTTGTAGTTATTATTACACATAGCAAATTTACCACACAAATGCATTGATCTAGACCAACGTTTGGCTCAAGTTTCGTGGAATTCTGAGAACTTTCGAAATTGAGTTATTTGGCGCAGTTTTATTAAAAACAAGTTTGTTTCTCTTTTCTACTAATTTGTAATTATTATTACGCTTAGAAAATTTACCACACAAAAGAATGGGTCTAGACCTACGTTTGGGTCAAGTTTCGTTGAATTATGAGAACGTTCAAAATTTAGCTGTTTTGTACGTTTTTATTAAAGCAAGTTTGTTTTCCTTTTATAATAACTTGTAGATATTATTACGCTTAAAAAATTTACCACACAAATGCATGGGTCTAGACCAACGTATGGGTCAAGTATCGTGAAATTTTGAGAACGTTCAAAATTTAGTTGTTTTGTACGCTTTAATTAAAGCAAGTTTGTTTCCCTTTTCTACTAACTTGTCGTTATTATTATGCTTAGCAAACTTACCACACAAATGCATGGGTCTAAACCAACGTTTGGGTCATGTTTCGTGGAGTTCTGAGAACGTTCAAAATTTAGCTGATTTGCACGATTTTATTAAAGCAAGTTTTTTCCGTTTATACTAATTTGTAGTTATCATTACGCTTACAAATTTCCTAAACAAATGCATGGGTCTAGTCCTACGTTTGGGTCAAATTTCGTGGAATTCTGAGAACGTTCCAAATTTAGCTGTTTGGCACGGTTTTTTTAATACCAAGTTTGTTTTTCTTTTCTACTAATTTGTAGTTGTTATTATACTTAGCAAATTTACCACACAAAAGAATGGGTCTAGACCTACGTTTGGGTCAAGTTTCGTTGAATTCTGATAACGTTCAAAATTTAGTTGTTTTGTACGCTTTAATTAAAGCAGGTTTTTTTCCCTTTTATAGTAACTTGTAGTTATTATTACGCCTAGTAAATTTACCACATAAATGCATGGGTCTAGACCAACGTAGAGGTCAACTTTCGTGGAATTTTGAGAACGTTCAATATTTAGCTGTTTGAAACGGTTTTATTAAAAACAAGTCTGTTTCGCTTTTCTACTAATTTGTAGTTATTGTTACACTTAGCAAATTTACCACTCAAATGTATCGGTCCAGACCAACGTTTGGGTAATGATTCGTGAAATTCTGTAAACGTTCATAATTTAGATGTTTGGCACGATTTTAATAAAAACAAGTTAGTGTCCATTTCTACTAATTTGTACTTATTATTACGCTTAACAAATTTACCACACAAAAAATGGACCTATGTTTGGGTCAAGTTTCGTGGAATTCTTAGAACGTTCAAAATTTAGCTGTTTTATACGTTTTTATTAAAGCAAGTTTGTTTCCCTCTGATAGTAGCTTGTATTTATTATTACGCTTAGCAAATATACCACACAAATGCATGGGTCTAAACCAACGTTTGGGTCAAGTTTCGTGGAATTCGGAGAAAACGTTCAAAATTTAGTTGTTTGACACGATTTTATTAAAGCAAGTTTGTTTTCTTTTTATACTAATATGTAGTTTTATTACGCTTAGCAAACTTACGACACAAATCATAGGTCTAAATCAACGTTTGGGTTAAATTTCGTGGAATTTTGAAAACGTTCAAAATTTAGTTGTTTGACACGGTTTTATTAGAACAAGTTTGTTTCCCTTTTCTACTAACTTGTAGTTATTATTACTAGCAAATTTACCACACAAATGCATGGGTCTCTAGACCAATGTATGGGTCAAGTTTCGTGGAATTTTGAGAACGTTCAAAATTTAGCTGTTTGGCACGGATTTATTAGAACATGTTAGTTTCCCTTTTCAACTAACTTGTAGTTATTATTACGCTTAGTAAATTTTATGACACAAATGCAAGGGTCAAGACAAACGTATCGGTCAAGTTTCGTGGAATTTTGAGAACGTTCAATATTAGCTGTTTGGCACGGTTTTATTAAAACAAGTTTGTTTCCCTTTTCTACTACCTTGTAGTTATTATTACGCTTAACAAACTTACCACACAAATGCATGGGTCTAAACCAACGTTTGGGTCAAGTTTCGTGGAGTTCTAAGAACGTTCAAAATTTAGCTGCTTTGCACGGTTTTATTAAAGCAAGTTTGTTTTCCGTTTATACTAATTTGTAGCTATCATTACACTTACAAATTTCCTAAACAAATGCATGGGTTTAGTCCTACGTTTGGGTCAAATTTCATGGAATTATGAGAATGTTCAAAATTTAGCTGTTTGGCACGGTTTTATTGAAACCAAGTTTATTTTCCTTTTCTACTATTTTGTAGTCGTTATTACACTTAGCAAATTTACCACACAAAAGAATGGGTCTAGACCTACATTTGGGTTATGTTTCGTTGAATTCTGATAACGTTCAAAATTTAGTTGTTTTGTACGCTTTAATTAAAGCAAGTTTGTTTCCCTTTTATAGTAACTTGTAGTTATTATTACGCCTAGAAAATTTACCACACAAATGCATGGGTATAGACCAACGTAGGGGTCAGGTCAAGTTTCGTGAAATTTTGAGAACGTTCAAATTTAGCTATTTGGCACGGTTCTGTTAGAATAAGTTTGTTTCCCTTTTCTACTAACTTGTAGTTATTATTACGCTTAGCAAACTTACCACACAAATGCATGGGTCTAAACCAACGTTCGGGTCATGTTTCGTGGAGTTCTGAGAACGTTCAAAATTTAGCTGCTTTGCACGGTTTTATTAATGCAAGTTTGTTTTCCGTTTATACTAATTTGTAGTTATCATTACGCTTACAAATTTCCTAAACAGATGCATGGGTCTAGTCCTACGTTTGGGTCAAGTTTCGCAGAATTCTGAGAACGTTCAAAATTTGGCTGTTTGGCACGATTTTTTTAAAATCAAGTTTGTTTTCATTTTCTACTAATTTGTAGTTGTTATTACACTTAGCAAATTTACCACACAAAAAAATGGGTCTAGACCTACGTTTGGGTCAAGTTTCGTTGAATTCTGATAACGTTCAAAATTTAGTTGTTTTGTACGCTTTAATTAAAGGAAGTTTGTTTCCCTTTTATAGTAACTTGTAGTTATTATTACGCCTAGTAAATTTACCACACAAATGCATGGGTCCAGACCAACGTTTGGGTAATGTTTCGTGGAATTTTGAGAATGTTCAAAATTTAGCTGTTTGGCACGGTTTTATTAAAAACAGGTCTGTTTCGCTTTTCTACTAATTTGTAGTTATTGTTACACTTAGCAAATTTACCCCACAAATGTATCGGTCCAGACCAACGTTTGGGTAATGTTTCATGGAATTCTGAAAACGTTCAAAATTTTGATGTTTGGCACGATTTTAATAAAAACAAGTTAGTTTCCATTTCTACTAATTTGTAGTTATTATTACGCTTAGCAAATTTACCACACAAAAAATGGACCTACGTTTGGGTCAAGTTTCGTGGAATTCTGAGAACGATCAAAATTTAGCTGTTTTATACGCTTTTATTAAAGCAAGTTTGTTTCCCTCTTATAGTATCTTGTATTTATTATTACACTTAGCAAATATACCACACAAATGCATGGGTCTAAACCAACCTCTGGGTCAAGTTTCCTGGAATTTTGAGAATGTTCAAAATTTAACTGTTTGGCACGATTTTATTTAAGCAAGTTTGTTTATATTTTATACTAATTTGTAGTTATTATTACGCTTAGCAAATTTAGGACACAAATAGTGGGTCTAAACCAACGTTTGGGTCAAATTTCGTGCAATTTTGAGAACGTTCAAAATTTAGATGTTTGGCACGGTTTTATTAAAAACAAGTTTGTTTTCCTTTTATACTAATTTGTAGTTATTATTACACACAGCAAATTTACCACACAAATGCATTGGTCTAGACCAACGTTTGGCTCAAGTTTCGTGGAATTCTGAGAACTTTCGAAATTTAGTTATTTGGCGCAGTTTTATTAAAAACAAGTTTGTTTCTCTTTTCTACTAATTTGAAATTATTATTACGCTTAGCAAATTTACCACACAAAAGAATGGGTCTAGACCTATGTTTGGGTCAAGTTTCGTTGAATTATGAGAACGTTCAAAATTTAGCTGTTTTGTACGTTTTTATTAAAGCAAGTTTGTTTTCCTTTTATAATAACTTGTAGTTATTATTACGCTTAACAAATTTACCAGACAAATGCATGGGTCTAGACCAACGTATGGGTCAAGTTTCGTGGAATTTTGAAAACGTTCAAAATTTAGTTGTTTTGTACGCTTTAATTAAAGCAAGTTTGTTTCCCTTTTCTACTAACTTGTCGTTATTATTATGCTTAGCAAACTTACCACACAAATGCATGGGTCTAAACCAACGTTTGGGTCATGTTTCGTGGAGTTCTGACAACGTTCAAAATTTAGCTGCTTTGCACGATTTTATTAAAGCAAGTTTTTTCCGTTTATACTAATTTGTAGTTATCATTACGCTTACAAATTTCCTAAACAAATGCATGGGTCTAGTCCTACGTTTGGGTCAAATTTCGTGGAATTCTGAGAACGTTCCAAATTTAGCTGTTTGGCACGGTTTTTTTAATACCAAGTTTGTTTTTCTTTTCTACTAATTTGTAGTTGTTATTATACTTAGCAAATTTACCACACAAAAGCATGGGTCTAGACCTACGTTTGGGTCAAGTTTCGTTGAATTCTGATAACGTTCAAAATTTAGTTGTTTTGTACGCTTTAATTAAAGCTGGTTTTTTTCCCTTTTATAGTAACTTGTAGTTATTATTACGCCTAGTAAATCTACCACATAAATGCATGGGTCTAGACCAACGTAGAGGTCAACTTTCATGGAATTTTGAGAACGTTCAATATTTAGCTGTTTGAAACGGTTTTATTAAAAACTGTTTCGCTTTTCTACTAATTTGTAGTTATTGTTACACTTAGCAAATTTACCACTCAAATGTATCGGTCCAGACCAACGTTTGGGTAATGATTCGTGAAATTCTGAAAACGTTCAAAATTTAGATGTTTGGCACGATTTTAATAAAAACAAGTTAGTGTCCATTTCTACTAATTTGTACTTATTATTACGCTTAACAAATTTACCACACAAAAAATGGACCTATGTTTGGGTCAAGTTTCGTGGAATTCTTAGAACGTTCAAAATTTAGCTGTTTTATACACTTTTATTAAAGCAAGTTTGTTTCCCTCTGATAGTAACTTGTATTTATTATTACGCTTAGCAAATATACCACACAAATGCATGGGTCTAAACCAACGTTTGGGTCAAGTTTCGTGGAATTCTGAGAAAACGTTCAAAATTTAGTTGTTTGACACGATTTTATTAAATCAAGTTTGTTTTCTTTTTATACTAATATGTAGTTTTATTACGCTTAGCAAACTTACGACACAAATCATAGGTCTAAATCAACGTTTGGGTCAAATTTCGTGGAATTTTGAGAACGTTCAAAATTTAGCTGTTTGGCACGGTTTTATTAGAACAAGTTTGTTTCCCTTTTCTACTAACTTGTAGTTATTATTACTAGCAAAATTACCACACAAATGCATGGGTCTCTAGACCAACGTATGGGTCAAGTTTCGTGGAATTTTGAGAACGTTCAAAATTTAGCTGTTTGGCACGGATTTATTCGAAAATGTTAGTTTCCCTTTTCTACTAACTTGTAGTTATTATTACGCTCAGTAAATTTTATGACACAAATGCAAGTGTCAAGACAAACGTATCGGTCAAGTTTCGTGGAATTTTGAGAACGTTCAATATTAGCTGTTTGGCACGGTTTTATTAAAACAAGTTTGTTTCCCTTTTCTACTACCTTGTAGTTATTATTACGCTTAACAAACTTACCACACAAATGCATGGGTCTAAACCAACGTTTGGGTCAAGTTTCGTGGAGTTCTGAGAACGTTCAAAATTTAGCTGCTTTGCACGGTTTTATTAAAGCAAGTTTGTTTTCCGTTTATACTAATTTGTAGCTATCATTACACTTACAAATTTCCTAAACAAATGCATGGGTTTAGTCCTACGTTTGGGTCAAATTTCATGGAATTATGAGAACGTTCAAAATTTAGCTGTTTGGCACGGTTTTATTGAAACCAAGTTTATTTTCCTTTTCTACTATTTTGTAGTCGTTATTACACTTAGCAAATTTACCACACAAAAGAATGGGTCTAGACCTACGTTTGGGTTATGTTTCGTTGAATTCTGATAACGTTCAAAATTTAGTTGTTTTGTACGTTTTAATTAAAGCAAGTTTGTTTCCCTTTTATAGTAACTTGTAGTTATTATTACGCCTAGAAAATTTACCACACAAATGCATGGGTATAGATCAACGTAGGGGTCAGGTCAAGTTTCGTGGAATTTTGAGAACGTTCAAATTTAGCTATTTGGCACGGTTCTGTTAGAATAAGTTTGTTTCCCTTTTCTACTAACTTGTAGTTATTATTACGCTTAGCAAACTTACCACACAAATGCATGGGTCTAAACCAACGTTTGGGTCAAGTTTCGTGGAGTTCTGAGAACGTTCAAAATTTTTCTGCTTTGCACGGTTTTATTAATGCAAGTTTGTTTTCCGTTTATACTAATTTGTAGTTATCATTACGCTTACAAATTTCCTAAACAGATGCATGGGTCTAGTCCTACGTTTGGGTCAAGTTTCGCAGAATTCTGAGAACGTTCAAAATTTGGCTGTTTGGCACGATTTTTTTAAAACCAAGTTTGTTTTCATTTTCTACTAATTTGTAGTTGTTATTACACTTAGCAAATTTACCACACAAAAAAATGGGTCTAGACCTACGTTTGGGTCAAGTTTCGTTTAATTCTGATAACGTTCAAAATTTAGTTGTTTTGTACGCTTTAATTAAAGGAAGTTTGTTTCCCTTTTATAGTAACTTGTAGTTATTATTATGCCTAGTAAATTTACCACACAAATGCATGGGTCTAGACCAACGTAGGGGTTATGTTTCATGGAATTTTGAGAATGTTCAAAATTTAGCTGTTTGACACGGTTTTATTAAAAACAGGTCTGTTTCGCTTTTCTACTAATTTGTAGTTATTGTTACACTTAGCAAATTTACCCCACAAATGTATCGGTCCAGACCAACGTTTGGGTAATGTTTCGTGAAATTCTGAAAACGTTCAAAATTTTGATGTTTGGCACGATTTTAATAAAAACAAGTTAGTTTCCATTTCTACTAATTTGTAGTTATTATTACGCTTAGCAAATTTACCACACAAAAAATGGACCTACGTTTGGGTCAAGTTTCGTGGAATTCTGAGAACGATCAAAATTTAGCTGTTTTATACGCTTTTATTAAAGCAAGTTTATTTCCCTCTTATAGTATCTTGTATTTATTATTACACTTAGCAAATATACCACACAAATGCATGTGTCTAAACCAACCTCTGGGTCAAGTTTCGTGGAATTTTGAGAATGTTCAAAATTTAACTGTTTGGCACGATTTTATTTAAGCAAGTTTGTTTATATTTTATACTAATTTGTAGTTATTATTACGCTTAGCGAATTTAGGACACAAATAATGGGTCTAAACCAACGTTTGGGTCAAATTTCGTGGAATTTTGAGAACATTCAAAATTTAGCTGTTTGGCACGGTTTTATTAAAAACAAGTTTGTTTTCCTTTTATACTAATTTGTAGTTATTATTACACACAGCAAATTTACCACACAAATGCTTTGGTCTAGACCAACGTTTGGCTCAAGTTTCGTGGAATTCTGAGAACTTTCGAAATTTAGTTATTAGGCGCAGTTTTATTAAAAACAAGTTTGTTTCTCTTTTCTACTAATTTGAAATTATTATTACGCTTTAGCAAATTTACCACACAAAAGAATGGGTCTAGACCTACGTTTGGGTCAAGTTTCGTTGAATTATGAGAACGTTCAAAATTTAGCTGTTTTGTACGTTTTTATTAAAGCAAGTTTGTTTTCCTTTTATAATAACTTGTAGTTATTATTACGCTTAACAAATTTACCACACAAATGCATGGGTCTAGACCAACGTATGGGTCAAGTTTCGTGGAATTTTGAGAACGTTCAAAATTTAGTTGTTTTGTACGCTTTAATTAAAGCAAGTTTGTTTCCCTTTTCTACTAACTTGTCGTTATTATTATGCTTAGCAAACTTACCACACAAATGCATGGGTCTAAACCAACGTTTGGGTCATGTTTCGTGGAGTTCTGACAACGTTCAAAATTTAGCTGTTTTGCACGATTTTATTAAAGCAAGTTTTTTCCGTTTATACTAATTTGTAGTTATCATTACGCTTACAAATTTCCTAAACAAATGCATGGGTCTAGTCCTACGTTTGGGTCAAATTTCGTGGAATTCTGAAGACGTTCCAAATTTAGCTGTTTGGCCCGGTTTTTTTAATACCAAGTTTGTTTTTCTTTTCTACTAATTTGTAGTTGTTATTATACTTAGCAAATTTACCACACAAAAGAATGGGTCTAGACCTACGTTTGGGTCAAGTTTCGTTGAATTCTGATAACGTTCAAAATTTAGTTGTTTTGTACGCTTTAATTAAAGCAGGTTTTTTTCCCTTTTATAGTAACTTGTAGTTATTATTACGCCTAGTAAATTTACCACATAAATGCATGGGTCTAGACCAACGTAGAGGTCAACTTTTGTGGAATTTTGAGAACGTTCAATATTTAGCTGTTTGAAACGGTTTTAATAAAAACAAGTCTGTTTCGCTTTTCTACTAATTTGCAGTTATTGTTACACTTAGCAAATTTACCACTCAAATGTATCGGTCCAGACCAACGTTTGGGTAATGATTCGTGAAATTCTGAAAACGTTCAAAATTTAGATGTTTGGCACGATTTTAATAAAAACAAGTTAGTGTCCATTTCTACTAATTTGTACTTATTATTACGCTTAACAAATTTACCACACAAAAAATGGACCTATGTTTGGGTCAAGTTTCGTGGAATTCTTAGAACGTTCAAAATTTAGCTGTTTTATACGTTTTTATTAAAGCAAGTTTGTTTCCCTCTGATAGTAGCTTGTATTTATTATTACGCTTAGCAAATATACCACACAAATGCATGGGTCTAAACCAACGTTTGGGTCAAGTTTCGTGGAATTCGGAGAAAACGTTCAAAATTTAGTTGTTTGACACGATTTTATTAAAGCAAGTTTGTTTTCTTTTTATACTAATATGTAGTTTTATTACGCTTAGCAAACTTACGACACAAATCATAGGTCTAAATCAACGTTTGGGTTAAATTTCGTGGAATTTTGAAAACGTTCAAAATTTAGTTGTTTGGCACGGTTTTATTAGAACAAGTTTGTTTCCCTTTTCTACTAACTTGTAGTTATTATTACTAGCAAATTTACCACACAAATGCATGGGTCTCTAGACCAATGTATGGGTCAAGTTTCGTGGAATTTTGAGAACGTTCAAAATTTAGCTGTTTGGCACGGATTTATTAGAACATGTTAGTTTCCCTTTTCAACTAACTTGTAGTTATTATTACGCTTAGTAAATTTTATGACACAAATGCAAGGTCAAGACAAACGTATCGGTCAAGTTTCGTGGAATTTTGAGAACGTTCAATATTAGCTGTTTGGCACGGTTTTATTAAAACAAGTTTGTTTCCCTTTTCTACTACCTTGTAGTTATTATTACGCTTAACAAACTTACCACACAAATGCATGGGTCTAAACCAACGTTTGGGTCAAGTTTCGTGGAGTTCTGAGAACGTTCAAAATTTAGCTGCTTTGCACGGTTTTATTAAAGCAAGTTTGTTTTCCGTTTATACTAATTTGTAGCTATCATTACACTTACAAATTTCCTAAACAAATGCATGGGTTTAGTCCTACGTTTGGGTCAAATTTCATGGAATTATGAGAACGTTCAAAATTTAGCTGTTTGGCACGGTTTTATTGAAACCAAGTTTATTTTCCTTTTCTACTATTTTGTAGTCGTTATTACACTTAGCACATTTACCACACAAAAGAATGGGTCTAGACCTACATTTGGGTTATGTTTCGTTGAATTCTGATAACGTTCAAAATTTAGTTGTTTTGTACGCTTTAATTAAAGCAAGTTTGTTTCCCTTTTATAGTAACTTGTAGTTATTATTACGCCTAGAAAATTTACCACACAAATGCATGGGTATAGACCAACGTAGGGGTCAGGTCAAGTTTCGTGGAATTTTGAGAACGTTCAAATTTAGCTATTTGGCACGGTTCTGTTAGAATAAGTTTGTTTCCCTTTTCTACTAACTTGTAGTTATTATTACGCTTAGCAAACTTACCACACAAATGCATGGGTCTAAACCAACGTTTGGGTCAAGTTTCGTGGAGTTCTGAGAACGTTCAAAATTTAGCTGCTTTGCACGGTTTTATTAATGCAAGTTTGTTTTCCGTTTATACTAATTTGTAGTTATCATTACGCTTACAAATTTCCTAAACAGATGCATGGGTCTAGTCCTACGTTTGGGTCAAGTTTCGCAAAATTCTGAGAACGTTCAAAATTAGCTGTTTGGCACGATTTTTTTAAAACCAAGTTTGTTTTCATTTTCTACTAATTTGTAGTTGTTATTACACTTAGCAAATTTACCACACAAAAAAATGGGTCTAGACCTACGTTTGGGTCAAGTTTCGTTGAATTCTGATAACGTTCAAAATTTAGTTGTTTTGTACGCTTTAATTAAAGGAAGTTTGTTTCCCTTTTATAGTAACTTGTAGTTATTATTACGCCTAGTAAATTTACCACACAAATGCATGGGTCTAGACCAACGTAGGGGTTATGTTTCATGGAATTTTGAGAATGTTCAAAATTTAGCTGTTTGACACGGTTTTATTAAAAACAGGTCTGTTTCGCTTTTCTACTAATTTGTAGTTATTGTTACACTTAGCAAATTTACCCCACAAATGTATCGGTCCAGACCAACGTTTGGGTAATGTTTCGTGGAATTCTGAAAACGTTCAAAATTTTGATGTTTGGCACGATTTTAATAAAAACAAGTTAGTTTCCATTTCTACTAATTTGTAGTTATTATTACGCTTAGCAAATTTACCACACAAAAAATGGACCTACGTTTGGGTCAAATTTCGTGGAATTCTGAGAACGATCAAAATTTAGCTGTTTTATACGCTTTTATTAAAGCAAGTTTGTTTCCCTCTTATAGTATCTTGTATTTATTATTACACTTAGCAAATATACCACACAAATGCATGGGTCTAAACCAACCTCTGGGTCAAGTTTCGTGGAATTTTGAGAATGTTCAAAATTTAACTGTTTGGCACGATTTTATTTAAGCAAGTTTGTTTATATTTTATACTAATTTGTAGTTATTATTACGCTTAGCAAATTTAGGACACAAATAATGGGTCTATACCAACGTTTGGGTTAAATTTCGTGGAATTTTGAGAACGTTCAAAATTTAGCTGTTTGGCACGGTTTTATTAAAAACAAGTTTGTTTTCCTTTTATACTAATTTGTAGTTATTATTACACACAGCAAATTTACCACACAAATGCATTGGTCTAGACCAACGTTTGGCTCAAGTTTCGTGAAATTCTGAGAACTTTCGAAATTTAGTTATTTGGCGCAGTTTTATTAAAAACAAGTTTGTTTCTCTTTTCTACTAATTTGAAATTATTATTACGCTTAGCAAATTTACCACACAAAAGAATGGGTCTAGACCTACGTTTAGGTCAAGTTTCGTTGAATTATGAGAACGTTCAAAATTTAGCTGTTTTGTACGTTTTTATTAAAGCAAGTTTGTTTTCCTTTTATAATAACTTGTAGTTATTATTACGCTTAACAAATTTACCACACAAATGCATGGGTCTAGACCAACGTATGGGTCAAGTTTCGTGGAATTTTGAGAACGTTCAAAATTTAGTTGTTTTGTACGCTTTAATTAAAGCAAGTTTGTTTCCCTTTTCTACTAACTTGTCGTTATTATTATGCTTAGCAAACTTACCACACAAATGCATGGGTCTAAACCAACGTTTGGGTCATGTTTCGTGGAGTTCTGACAACGTTCAAAATTTAGCTGCTTTGCACGATTTTATTAAAGCAAGTTTTTTCCGTTTATACTAATTTGTAGTTATCATTACGCTTACAAATTTCCTAAACAAATGCATGGGTCTAGTCCTACGTTTGGGTCAAATTTCGTGGAATTCTGAGAACGTTCCAAATTTAGCTGTTTGGCACGGTTTTTTTAATACCAAGTTTGTTTTTCTTTTCTACTAATTTGTAGTTGTTATTATACTTAGCAAATTTACCACACAAAAGAATGGGTCTAGACCTACGTTTGGGTCAAGTTTCGTTGAATTCTGATAACGTTCAAAATTTAGTTGTTTTGTACGCTTTAATTAAAGCAGGTTTTTTTCCCTTTTATAGTAACTTGTAGTTATTATTACGCCTAGTAAATTTACCACATAAATGCATGGGTCTAGACCAACGTAGAGGTCAACTTTCGTGGAATTTTGAGAACGTTCAATATTTAGCTGTTTGAAACGGTTTTATTAAAAACAAGTCTGTTTCGCTTTTCTACTAATTTGTAGTTATTGTTACACTTAGCAAATTTACCACTCAAATGTATCGGTCCAGACCAACGTTTGGGTAATGATTCGTGAAATTCTGAAAACGTTCAAAATTTAGATGTTTGGCACGATTTTAATAAAAACAAGTTAGTGTCCATTTCTACTAATTTGTACTTATTATTACGCTTAACAAATTTACCACACAAAAAATGGACCTATGTTTGGGTCAAGTTTCGTGGAATTCTTAGAACGTTCAAAATTTAGCTGTTTTATACGTTTTTATTAAAGCAAGTTTGTTTCCCTCTGATAGTAGCTTGTATTTATTATTACGCTTAGCAAATATACCACACAAATGCATGGGTCTAAACCAACGTTTGGGTCAAGTTTCGTGGAATTCGGAGAAAACGTTCAAAATTTAGTTGTTTGACACGATTTTATTAAAGCAAGTTTGTTTTCTTTTTATACTAATATGTAGTTTTATTACGCTTAGCAAACTTACGACACAAATCATAGGTCTAAATCAACGTTTGGGTTAAATTTCGTGGAATTTTGAAAACGTTCAAAATTTAGTTGTTTGACACGGTTTTATTAGAACAAGTTTGTTTCCCTTTTCTACTAACTTGTAGTTATTATTACTAGCAAATTTACCACACAAATGCATGGGTCTCTAGACCAATGTATGGGTCAAGTTTCGTAGAATTTTGAGAACGTTCAAAATTTAGCTGTTTGGCACGGATTTATTAGAACATGTTAGTTTCCCTTTTCAACTAACTTGTAGTTATTATTACGCTTAGTAAATTTTATGACACAAATGCAAGGGTCAAGACAAACGTATCGGTCAAGTTTCGTGGAATTTTGAGAACGTTCAATATTAGCTGTTTGGCACGGTTTTATTAAAACAAGTTTGTTTCCCTTTTCTACTACCTTGTAGTTATTATTACGCTTAACAAACTTACCACACAAATGCATGGGTCTAAACCAACGTTTGGGTCAAGTTTCGTGGAGTTCTAAGAACGTTCAAAATTTAGCTGCTTTGCACGGTTTTATTAAAGCAAGTTTGTTTTCCGTTTATACTAATTTGTAGCTATCATTACACTTACAAATTTCCTAAACAAATGCATGGGTTTAGTCCTACGTTTGGGTCAAATTTCATGGAATTATGAGAACGTTCAAAATTTAGCTGTTTGGCACGGTTTTATTGAAACCAAGTTTATTTTCCTTTTCTACTATTTTGTAGTCGTTATTACACTTAGCAAATTTACCACACAAAAGAATGGGTCTAGACCTACATTTGGGTTATGTTTCGTTGAATTCTGATAACGTTCAAAATTTAGTTGTTTGTACGCTTTAATTAAAGCATGTTTGTTTCCCTTTTATAGTAACTTGTAGTTATTATTACGCCTAGAAAATTTACCACACAAATGCATGGGTATAGACCAACGTAGGGGTCAGGTCAAGTTTCGTGGAATTTTGAGAACGTTCAAATTTAGCTATTTGGCACGGTTCTGTTAGAATAAGTTTGTTTCCCTTTTCTACTAACTTGTAGTTATTATTACGCTTAGCAAACTTACCACACAAATGCATGGGTCTAAACCAACGTTTGGGTCAAGTTTCGTGGAGTTCTGAGAACGTTCAAAATTTAGCTGCTTTGCACGGTTTTATTAATGCAAGTTTGTTTTACGTTTATACTAATTTGTAGTTATCATTACGCTTACAAATTTCCTAAACAGATGCATGGGTCTAGTCCTACGTTTGGGTCAAGTTTCGCAGAATTCTGAGAACGTTCAAGATTTAGCTGTTTGGCACGATTTTTTTAAAACCAAGTTTGTTTTCATTTTCTTCTAATTTGTAGTTGTTATTACACTTAGCAAATTTACCACACAAAAAAATGGGTCTAGACCTACGTTTGGGTCAAGTTTCGTCGAAATCTGATAACGTTCAAAATTTAGTTGTTTTGTACGCTTTAATTAAAGGAAGTTCGTTTCCCTTTTATAGGAACTTGTAGTTATTATTAAGCCTAGTAAATTTACCACACAAATGCATGGGTCCAGACCAACGTTTGGGTAATGTTTCGTGGAATTCTGAAAACGTTCAAAATTTTGATGTTTGGCACGATTTTAATAAAAACAAGTTAGTTTCCATTTCTACTAATTTGTAGTTATTATTACGCTTAGCAAATTTACCACACAAAAAATGGACCTACGTTTGGGTCAAGTTTCGTGGAATTCTGAGAACGATCAAAATTTAGCTGTTTTATACGCTTTTATTAAAGCAAGTTTGTTTCCCTCTTATAGTATTTTGTATTTATCATTACACTTAGCAAATATACCACACAAATGTATCGGTCTAAACCAACCTTTGGGTCAAGTTTCGTGGAATTTTGAGAACGTTCAAAATTTAACTGTTTGGCACGATTTTATTTAAGCAAGTTTGTTTACTTTTTATACTAATTTGTAGTTATTATTACGCTTAGCAAACTTAAGACACAAATAGTGGGTCTAAACCAACGTTTGGGTCAAATTTCGTGGAATTTTGAGAACGTTCAAAATTTAGCTGTTTGGCACGGTTTTATTAGAACAAGTTTGTTTTCCTTTTCTACTAATTTATAGTTATTATTTCACATAGCAAATTTACCACACAAATGCATTGGTCTAGACCAACGTTTGGCTCAAGTTTCGTGGAATTCTGAGAACTTTCAAAATTTAGTTATTTGACGCAGTTTTATTAAAAACAAGTTTGTTTCTCTTTTCTACTAATTTTTAATTATTATTACGCTTAGCAAATTTACCACACAAAAGAATGGGTCTAGACCTACGTTTGGGTCAAGTTTCGTTGAATTATGAGAACGTTCAAAATTTAGCTGTTTTGTACGGTTTTATTAAAGCAAGTTTATTTTCCTTTTATAATAACTTGTAGTTATTATTACGCTTAGCAAACTTACCACACAAATGCATGGGTCTAAACCAACGTTTGGGTCAAGTTTCGTGGAGTTCTGAGAACGTTCAAAATTTAGCTGCTTTGCACGGTTTTATTAATGCAAGTTTGTTTTCCGTTTATACTAATTTGTAGTTATCATTACGCTTACAAATTTCCTAAACAGATGCATGGGTCTAGTCCTACGTTTGGGTCAAGTTTCGCAGAATTCTGAGAACGTTCAAAATTTTTAGCTGTTTGGCACGATTTTTTTAATACCAAGTTTGTTTTCATTTTCTACTAATTTGTAGTTGTTATTACACTTAGCAAATTTACCACACAAAAAAATGGGTCTAGACCTACGTTTGGGTCAAGTTTCGTTGAATTCTGATAACGTTCAAAATTTAGTTGTTTTGTACGCTTTAATTAAAGCAAGTTTGTTTCCCTTTTATAGTAACTTGTAGTTATTATTACGCCTAGTAAATTTACCACACAAATGCATGGGTCTAGACCAACGTAGGGGTTATGTTTCATGGAATTTTGAGAATGTTCAAAATTTAGCTGTTTGACACGGTTTTATTAAAAACAGGTCTGTTTCGCTTTTCTACTAATTTGTAGTTATTGTTACACTTAGCAAATTTACCAAACAAATGTATCGGTCCAGACCAACGTTTGGGTAATGTTTCGTGGAATTCTGAAAACGTTCAAAATTTTGATGTTTGGCACGATTTTAATAAAAACAAGTTAGTTTCCATTTCTACTAATTTGTAGTTATTATTACGCTTAGCAAATTTACCACACAAAAAATGGACCTACGTTTGGGTCAAGTTTCGTGGAATTCTGAGAATGATCAAAATTTAGCTGTTTTATACGCTTTTATTAAAGCAAGTTTGTTTCCCTCTTATAGTATCTTGTATTTATTATTACACTTAGCAAATATACCACACAAATGCAAGGGTCTAAACCAACCTCTGGGTCAAGTTTCGTGGAATTTTGAGAATGTTCAAAATTTAACTGTTTGGCACGATTTTATTTAAGCAAGTTTGTTTACATTTTATACTAATTTGTAGTTATTATTACGCTTAGCAAATTTAGGACACAAATAATGGGTCTAAACCAACGTTTGGGTCAAATTTCGTGGAATTTTTAGAACGTTCAAAATTTAGCTGTTTGGCACGGTTTTATTAAAAACAGGTTTGTTTCCCTTTTATACTAATTTGTAGTTATTATTACACATAGCAAATTTACCACACAAATGCATTGGTCTAGACCAACGTTTGGCTCAAGTTTCGTGGAATTCTGACAACTTTCGAAATTTAGTTATTTGGCGCAGTTTTATTAAAAACAACTTTGTTTCTCTTTTCTACTAATTTGTAATTATTATTACGCTTAGCAAATTTACCACACAAAAGAATGGGTCTAGACCTACGTTTGGGTCAAGTTTCGTTGAATTATGAGAACGTTCAAAATTTAGTTGTTTTGTACGTTTTTATTAAAGCAAGTTTGTTTTCCTTTTATAATAACTTGTAGTTATTATTACGCTTAGCAAATTTACCACACAAATGCATGGCTCTAGACCAACGTATGGGTCAAGTTTCGTGGAATTTTGAGAACGTTCAAAATTTAGCTGTTTGGAACGGTTTTGTTAGAACATGTTTTTTTCCCTTTTCTACTAACTTGTCGTTATTATTATGCTTAGCAAATTTAACACACAAATGCATGGGTCTTGACCAACGTATGGGTCAAGTTTCGTAGAATTTTCAGAACGTTCAAAATTTAGCTATTTGGCACGATTCTGTTAAAATAAGTTTGTTTCCCATTTCTACTAACTTGTCGTTATTATTGCGCTTAGCAAACTTACCACACAAATGCATGGGTCTAAACCAACGTTTGGGTCATGTTCCGTGGAGTTTTGAGAACGTTCAAAATTTAGCTGCTTTGCACGGTTTTATTAAAGCAAGTTTTTTCCGTTTATACTAATTTGTAGTTATCATTACGCTTACAAATTTCCTAAACAAATGCATGGGTCTAGTCCTACGTTTGGGTCAAGTTTCGTGGAATTCTGATAACGTTCAAAATTTAGCTGTTTGGCACGGTTTTTATAATACCAAGTTTGTTTTTCTTTTCTACTAATTTGTAGTTGTTATTATACTTAGCAAATTTACCACACAAAAGAATGGGTCTAGACCGACGTTTGGGTCAAGTTTCGTTGAATTCTGATAACGTTCAAAATTTAGTTGTTTTGTACGCTTTAATTAAAGCAGGTTTTTTTCCCTTTTATAGTAACTTGTAGTTATTATTACGCCTAGTAAATTTACCACATAAATGCATGGGTCTAGACCAACGTAGGGGTCAACTTTCGTGGAATTTTGAGAACTTTCAATACTAAGCTGTTTGAAACGGTTTTATTAAAACCAAGTCTGTTGCGCTTTTCTACTAATTTGTAGTTATTGTTACACTTAGCAAATTTACGACACAAATGTATCGGTCCAGACCAATGTTTGGGTTATGATTCGTGAAATTCTGAAAACGTTCAAAATTTAGATGTTTGGCACGATTTTAATAAAAACAAGTTAGTGTCCATTTCTACTAATTTGTACTTATTATTACGCTTAACAAATTTACCACACGAAAAATGGACCTATGTTTGGGTCAAGTTTCGTGGAATTCTTATAACGTTTAAAATTTAGCTGTTTTATACGCTTTTATTAAAGCAAGTTTGTTTCCCTCTGATAGTAACTTGTATTTATTATTACGCTTAGCAAATATACCACACAAATGCATGGGTCTAAACCAACGTTTGGGTCAAGTTTCATGGAATTCTGAGAAAACGTTTAAAATTTAGTTGGTTGGCACGATTTTATTAAAGCAAGTTTGTTTTCTTTTTATACTAATATGTAGTTTTATTACGCTTAGCAAACTGACGACACAAATCATAGGTCTAAATCAACGTTTGGGTCAAATTTCGTGGAATTTGGAGAACGTTCAAAATTTAGCTGTTTGGCACGGTTTTATTAGAACAAGTATGTTTCCCTTTTCTACTAACTTATAGTTATTATTACTAGCAAACTTACCACACAAATGCATGGGTCTAAACCAACGTTTGGGTCAAGTTTCGTGGAGTTCTGAGAACGTTCAAAATTTAGCTGCTTTGCACGGTTTTATTAATGCAAGTTTGTTTTCCGTTTATACTAATTTGTAGTTATCATTACGCTTACAAATTTCCTAAACAGATGCATGGGTCTAGTCCTACGTTTGGGTCAAGTTTCGCAGAATTCTGAGAACGTTCAAAATTTAGCTGTTTGGCACGATTTTTTTAAAACCAAGTTTGTTTTCATTTTCTACTAATTTCTAGTTGTTATTACACTTAGTTAATTTACCACACAAAAAAATGGGTCTAGACCTACGTTTGGGTCAAGTTTCGTTGAATTCTGATAACGTTCAAAATTTAGTTGTTTTGTACGCTTTAATTAAAGTAAGTTTGTTTCCATTTTAGAGTAACTTGTAGTTATTATTACGCCTAGTAAATTTACCACACAAATGCATGGGTCTAGACCAACGTAGGGGTCAAGTTTCGTGGAATTTTGAGAATGTTGAAAATTTAGCTGTTTGACACGGTTTTATTAAAAACAGGTCTGTTTCGCTTTTCTACTAATTTGTAGTTATTGTTACACTTAGCAAATTTACCACACAAATGTATCGGTCCAGACCAACGTTTGGGTAATGTTTCGTGGAATTCTGAAAACGTTCAAAATTTTGATGTTTGGCACGATTTTAATAAAAACAAGTTAGTTTCCATTTCTACTAATTTGTAGTTATTATTACGCTTAGCAAATATTACCACACAAAAAATGGACCTATGTTTAGGTCAAGTTTCGTGGAATTCTGAGAACGATCAAAATTTAGCTGTTTTATACGCTTTTATTAAAGCAAGTTTGTTTCCCTCTTATAGTATTTTGTATTTATTATTACACTTAGCAAATATACCACACAAATGTATCGGTCTAAACCAACCTTTGGGTCAAGTTTCGTGGAATTTTGAGAACGTTCAAAATTTAACTGTTTGGCACGATTTTATTTAAGCAAGTTTGTTTACTTTTTATACTAATTTGTAGTTATTATTACGCTTAGCAAACTTAGGACACAAATAATGGGTCTAAACCAACGTTTGGGTCAAATTTCGTGGAATTTTGAGAACGTTTAAAATTTAGCTGTTTGGCACGGTTTTATTAGAACAAGTTTATTTTCCTTTTCTACTAATTTATAGTTATTATTACACATAGCAAATTTACCACACAAATGCATTGGTCTAGACCAACGTTTGGCTCAAGTTTCGTGGAATTTTGAGAACTTTCAAAATTTAGTTATTTGACGCAGTTTTATTAAAAACAAGTTTGTTTCTCTTTTCTACTAATTTGTAATTATTATTACGCTTAGCAAATTTACCACACAAAAGAATGGGTCTAGACCTACGTTTGGGTCAAGTTTCGTTGAATTATGAGAACGTTCAAAATTTAGCTGTTTTGTACGGTTTTATTAAAGCAAGTTTGTTTTCCTTTTATAATAACTTGTAGTTATTATTACGCTTAGCAAACTTACCACACAAATGCATGGGTCTAAACCAACGTTTGGGTCATGTTTCATGGAGTTCTGAGAACGTTCAAAATTTAGCTGCTTTGCACGGTTTTATTAAAGCAAGTTTTTTCCGTTTATACTAATTTGTAGTTATCATTACGCTTACAAATTTTCTAAACAAATGCATGGGTCTAGTCCTACGTTTGGGTCAAGTTTCGTGTAATTCTGAGAACGTTCAAAATTTAGCTGTTTGGCACGGTTTTTTTAATACCAAGTTTGTTTTTCTTTTCTACTAATTTGTAGTTATTATTATACTTAGCAAATTTACCACACAAAAGAATGGGTCTAGACCTACGTTTGGGTCAAGTTTCGTTGAATTCTGAAAACGTTCAAAATTTAGTTGTTTTGTACGCTTTAATTAAAGCAGGTTTTTTTCCCTTTTATAGTAACTTGTAGTTATTATTACGCCTAGTAAATTTACCACACAAATGCATGGGTCTAGACCAACGTAGGGGTCAACTTTCATGGAATTTTGAGAACTTTCAATATTTAGCTGTTTGGAACGGTTTTATTAAAAATAAGTCTGTTTCGCTTTTCTACTAATTTGTAGTTATTGTTACACTTAGCAAATTTACCACACAAATGTATCGGTCCAGACCAACGTTTGGGTAATGATTCGTGAAATTCTGAAAACGTTCAAAATTTAGATGTTTGGCACGATTTTAATAAAAACAAGTTAGTGTCCATTTCTACTAATTTGTACTTATTATTACGCTTAACAAATTTACCACACAAAAAATGGACCTATGTTTGGGTCAAGTTTCGTGAAATTATGAGAACATTCAAAATTTAGCCGTTTTATACGCTTTTATTAAAGCAAGTTTGTTTCCCTCTTATAGTAACTTGTATTTATTATTACGCTTAGCAAATATACCACACAAATGCATGGGTCTAAACCAACGTTTGGGTCAAGTTTCGTGGAATTCTGAGAAAACGTTCAAAATTTAGTTGTTTGACACGATTTTATTAAAGCAAGTTTGTTTTCTTTTTATACTAATATGTAGTTTTATTACGCTTAGCAAACTTACGACACAAATCATAGGTCTAAATCAACGTTTCGGTCTAATTTCGTGGAATTTTGAGAACGTTCAAAATTTAGCTGTTTGGCACGGTTTTATTAGAACAAGTTTGTTTCCCTTTTCTACTAACTTGTAGTTATTATTACTAGCAAATTTACCACACAAATGCATGGGTCTCTAGACCAACGTATGGGTCAAGTTTCGTGGAATTTTGAGAACGTTCAAAATTTAGCTGTTTGGCACGGATTTATTAGAACATGTTAGTTTCCATTTTCTACTAACTTGTAGTTATTATTACACTCAGTAAATTTTATGACACAAATGCAAGGGTCAAGACAAACGTATCGGTCAAATTTCGTGGAATTTTGAGAACGTTCAATATTAGCTGTTTGGCACGGTTTTATTAAAACAAGTTTGTTTCCCTTTTCTACTACCTTGTAGTTATTATTACGCTTAACAAACTTACCACACAAATACATGGGTCTAAACCAACGTTTGGGTCAAGTTTCGTGGAGTTTTGAGAACGTTCAAAATTTAGCTTCTTTGCACGGTTTTATTAAAGCAAATTTATTTTCCGTTTATACTAATTTGTAGTTATCATTACACTTACAAATTTCCTAAACAAATGCATGGGTGTAGTCCTACGTTTGGGTCAAATTTCATGGAATTATGAGAACGTTCAAAATTTAGCTGTTTGGCACGGTTCTATTGAAACCAAGTTTATTTTCCTTTTCTACTAATTTGTAGTCGTTATTACACTTAGAAAATTTACCACACAAAACAATGGATCTAGACCTACGTTTGGGTTATGTTTCGTTGAATTCTGATAACGTTCAAAATTTAGTTGTTTTGTACGCTTTATTTAAAGCAAGTTTGTTTCCCTTTTATAGTAACTTGTAGTTATTATTACGCCTAGAAAATTTACCACACAAATGCATGGGTATAGACCAACGTAGGGGTCAAGTTTCGTGGAATTTTGAGAACGTTCGAAATTTAGCTATTTGGTACGGTTCTGTTAGAATAAGTTTCTTTCCCTTTTCTACTAACTTGTAGTTATTATTACGCTTAGCAAACTTACCACACAAATGCATGGGTCTAAACCAACGTTTGGGTCAAGTTTCGTGGAGTTCTGAGAACGTTCAAAATTTAGCTGCTTTGCACGGTTTTATTAATGCAAGTTTGTTTTCCGTTTATACTAATTTGTAGTTATCATTACGCTTACAAATTTCCTAAACAGATGCATGGGTCTAGTCCTACGTTTGGGTCAAGTTTCGCAGAATTCTGAGAACGTTCAAAATTTAGCTGTTTGGCACGATTTTTTTAAAACCAAGTTTGTTTTCATTTTCTACTAATTTGTAGTTGTTATTATACTTAGCAAATTTACCACACAAAAAAATGGGTCTAGACCTACGTTTGGGTCAAGTTTCGTTGAATTCTGATAACGTTCAAAATTTAGTTGTTTTGTACGCTTTAATTAAAGCAAGTTTGTTTCCCTTTTATAGTAACTTGTAGTTATTATTACGCCTAGTAAATTTACCACACAAATGCATGGGTCTAGACCAACGTAGGGGTCAAGTTTCGTGGAATTTTGAGAATGTTCAAAATTTAGCTGTTTGACACGGTTTTATTAAAAACAGGTCTGTTTCGCTTTTCTACTAATTTGTAATTATTGTTACACTGAGCAAATTTACCAAACAAATGTATCGGTCCAGACCAACGTTTGGGTAATGTTTCGTGGAATTCTGAAAACGTTCAAAATTTTGATGTTTGGCACGATTTTAATAAAAACAAGTTAGTTTCCATTTCTACTAATTTGTAGTTATTATTATGCTTAGCAAATTTACCACACAAAAAATGGACCTACGTTTCGGTCAAGTTTCGTGGAATTCTGAGAACGATCAAAATTTAGTTGTTTTATACGCTTTTATTAAAGCAAGTTTGTTTCCCTCTTATAGTATCTTGTATTTATTATTACACTTAGCAAATATACCACACAAATGCATGGGTCTAAACCAACCTTTGGGTCAAGTTTCGTGGAATTTTGAGAACTTTCAAAATTTAACTGTTTGGCACGATTTTATTTAATCAAGTTTGTTTACTTTTTATACTAATTTGTAGTTATTATTACGCTTAGCAAACTTAGGACACGAATAATGGGTCTAAACCAACGTTTGGGTCAAATTTCGTGGAATTTTGAGAACGTTCAAAATTTAGCTGTTTGGCACGGTTTTATTAGAACAAGTTTGTTTTCCTTTTCTACTAATTTGTAGTTATTATTACACATAGCAAATTTACCACACAAATGCATTGGTCTAGACCAACGTTTGGCTCAAGTTTCGTGGAATTCTGAGAACTTTCAAAATTTAGTTATTTGGCGCAGTTTTATTAAAAACAAGTTTGTTTCTCTTTTCTACTAATTTGTAATTATTATTATGCTTAGCAAATTTACCACACAAAAGAATGGGTCTAGACCTACGTTTGGGTCAAGTTTCGTTGAATTATAAGAACGTTCAAAATTTAGCTGTTTTGTACGGTTTTATTAAAGCAAGTTTGTTTTCCTTTTATAATAACTTGTAGTTATTATTACGCTTATCAAATTTACCACACAAATGCATGGGTCTAGACCAACGTATGGGACAAATTCGTGGAATTTTGAGAACGTTCAAAATTTAGCTGTTTGGACCGGTTTTGTTAGAACAAGTTTGTTTCCCTTTTCTACTAACTTGTCGTTATTATTATGCTTAGCAAATTTACCACACAAATGCATGGGTCTTGACCAACGTATGGGTCAAGTTTCGTAGAATTTTCAGAACGTTCAAAATTTAGGTATTTGGCACGGTTCTGTTAAAACAAGTTTGTTTCCCTTTTCTACTAACTTGTAGTTATTATTACGCTTAGCAAACTTACCACACAAATGCATGGGTCTAAACCAACGTTTGGGTCATGTTTCATGGAGTTCTGAGAACGTTCAAAATTTAGCTGCTTTGTACGGTTTTATTAAAGCAAGTTTTTTCCGTTTATACTAATTTGTAGTTATCATTACGCTTACAAATTTCCTAAACAAATGCATGGGTCTAGTGCTACGTTTGGGTCAAGTTTTGTGGAATTCTGAGAACGTTCAAAATTTAGCTGTTTGGCACGGTTTTTTTAATACCAAGTTTGTTTTTCTTTTCTACTAATTTGTAGTTGTTATTATACTTAGCAAATTTACCACACAAAAGAATGAAATTTTGAGAACTTTCAAAATTTAGCTGTTTGAAACGGTTTTACTAAAAACAAGTCTGTTTCGCTTTTCTACTAATTTGTAGTTATTGTTACACTTAGCAAATTTACCACACAAATGTATCGGTCCAGACCAACGTTTGGGTAATGATTCGTGAAATTCTGAAAACGTTCAAAATTTAGATGTTTGGCACGATTTTAATAAAAACAAGTTAGTGTCCATTTCTACTAATTTGTACTTATTATTACGCTTAACAAATTTACCACACAAAAAATGGACCTATGTTTGGGTCAAGTTTCGTGGAATTCTGAGAACGTTCAAAATTTAGCTGCTTTATACGCTTTTATTAAAGCAAGTTTGTTTCCCTCTTATAGTAACTTGTATTTATTATTACGCTTAGCAAATATACCACACAAATGCATGGGTCTAAACCAATGTTTGGGTCAAGTTTCGTGGAATTCTGAGAAAACTTATGCTTTTTATACTAATATGTAGTTTTATTACGCTTAGCAAACTTACGACACAAATCATAGGTCTAAACCAACGTTTGGGTCAAATTTCGTGGAATTTTGTGAACGTTCAAATTTTAGCTGTTTGGCACAGTTTTATTAGAACAAGTTTGTTTCCCTTTTCTACTAACTTGTAGTTATTATTACTAGCAAATTTACCACACAAATGCATGGGTCTCTAGACCAACGTATGGGTCAAGTTTCGTGGAATTTTGAGAACGTTCAAAATTTAGCTGTTTGCCACGGATTTATTAGAACATGTTAGTTTCCTTTTTCTACTAACTTGTAGTTATTATTACGCTCAGTAAATTTTATCACACAAATGCAAGGGTCAAGACAAACGTATCGGTCAAGTTTCGTGGAATTTTGAAAACGTTCAATATTAGCTATTTGGCACGGTTTTATTAAAACAAGTTTTTTTCCCTTTTCTATTACCTTGTACTTATTATTACGCTTAACAAACTTACCACACAAATGCATGGGTCTAAACCAACGTTTGGGTCAAGTTTCGTGGAGTTCTGAGAACGTTCAAATTTAGCTGCTTTGCACGGTTTTATTAAAGATAGTTTGTTTTCCGTTTATACTAATTTGTAGTTATCATTACACTTACAAATTTCCTAAACAAATGCATGGGTGTAGTCCTACGTTTGGGTCAAATTTCATTCCACGTAAGAACCTAATTAAATAATATAGTCATTCACTTTATATTTTAAGAATAAACAAACACGTTGATGCTAGTAATCATCATATCAATAATATAAATATTATTTATATTATATAAATATAAACTAATATACAGAAAATAGGGTAGACAAGAAAGGGACAGTTTTGATATTGTTGCATCAATTTTTGTTATTCCAAAAATTCCCTTCAAATTTTTAACTAATAAAATAATTAATTTATTCAACTTTTAAAATTTATATTAACTCAATTTTCCAATTAATATATTATATATATATATATATTTATAATATACTTTCAAATGTAAAAATTTATGTATTATGCACAAGCAAAAACGATATGCCATGATGCCTAATGTTTATTCAAAAACACTTATATAATGGAGCGAGGAAAAATGTTGACAAGTAAATTCTTAACAAAAAGGAAAATATATTAATTTATTATTAATTTTATACTAACATTTTACATATTTATTATAATTTATCTATACTAGAAATAGCATATCATTTAATTATTTTATGTTGAAAAGAATTTGGGATGAAATTTGTTACACTTTGATTTTTGAGTGACGAATTTTTAGACTAATTTTTGAGTGACGATTTTTGAGTGAAAAGAATAAGGATATATTGATAAACCTAATTGAAATCTCAAAATTAAAGAGTAATTGAAGGTTTTAATAATAAAATAAAACAACAATTTGAAAAAAAGGTTTGTTTGCAATATTTCTATGTTTGTGTTGGAGACAAATTATAGAGAAAGTTGTAAGTTGAATATTAATACAATTTTGAAGTGTTTGGGAACAAAGTTAAAAAAAAATTTAAAAAAATTGAAAAAGTTGGGGTGGTTGGGTCTCTTAAAAAATTGTTTAATAGTTATAATTTGATAAATAGTATAATTGGTCGTTTAAGTTTGCATTTAGGTCACCTTTTAGTATATTAAGTTCATTTGTTGACTTAACATCCCTAAACTTTAGTATTAGTCTTATTTTGCTCTCTCTAGTCAATTTTTATGAAAATATGACCAGCTTTTGACTTTTTAGAGAGTAAAAGAGTTAATTTAAATTTAATTTTCTCAATTTAATCTCTTAAATTTTGTATATTATTATTAGTCCTTTTTTAGTTGAAAACTTTGAATTCTTGTGAATATTATAGTAATATATTACTTAACTTAAATCAATAGTCTCTTTTTCTTTCAATTTCATAAGTTTTCGAAAAATGGTTAATTACATTTTGCCATCTGAACTATGATTGTTTTTACACTTTGGCACCTAAACTTGTTTTTGTATCAACTTACCATTTCAACTTTACATAATTTTACACTTTACCATTTATAACTGTTTTTCAACCAAGTTTTTTATTGAAAAAATATCACATGCAGTGTACGCATGATGTTTAAGGGTTGTACGATGTGATATTTTCACAAATGCACACCATATGATGTTTTTCCAACAGAAAAATCAACAAAAAGATGATCCTATATGGGAAACTGCGAATTTCATAGAGTTGAAATGGTAAGTTGATGCTCCCCTAAAGCTATTGGGCCAAGCCCACAAGTTAGACATGCTAGTCTAGCCGGTTAAGAGCCCAATTGGCTTATCAACAGGACGGATAAGGGCCTACCAGCAAGATGAATGAAGCTCACTAGTAGGACGGATAAAACCCATTAGTACAAAGGTAAAGCCCACATGCTTACCTGCTACTTTACTAAACTGGCAAGCCCAAAAAATAAGCTCATTCAAGCCAGACATGTCATCATACAGTTGGGGGACACATCATATAGCTTGTCAAAACATTTGTACATGTCACCCTAAAATATCTCCAGGTAGTTCCAACTAAATTGGTGGCAAATGAGTTGAAAAATCTACAAGTAACCAACTCTCAAATTTTTAGAGAAATTTGGTAGGGTTTAGTCCAGCTCACGTATCTCAGTTAATAATTATTCAAGTCTTCCTTTGGAAGGGGACGAGCAATAGTGGTTACGCTAAAGTTGCATGGAAGGAGGTCTGTAAATTGAAGGAGGAAGGGGGACAAGGGATTCGAGAGGTTGGTACTCTTAACCGAGCTCTCATGTGCAAAAGACTCTATGAGGTGATTTGATGTGATAGGACCTTTATATGGGTGGATTGGTTATTCTATAGGCGACTCCGAGAGGATTTTATTTGGACGTTACCGGAGCATAGAGGGCCATGGGGATGGAGAAAACTTTTACGCCTACGTTCATGGATCTGATCAATGGTGGAGTATTGTATTGGTGGTGGTAGGGGGTTTTACTTATGGAAGGATCCGTGGCACCACCTGGGCCCACTTATGGACAAATTCCAATGCGTACCTATTAGTTTGGGATTGTATGCATCGATCATGCCGAGCTCTGTTATTCATGAGGGACAATGGCATTGGCCATTGATTACGGATATGGAGTACATGGAGATTATACATACCTTGCCCACGATTTATGCGGGTAATGACCTCATTGTATGGAGTTGTACTAGTGGGAAACCCACGACCCATGACATTTATCGACTTATGAGCCCATTGGGACCGAAAGTAGGCTGGACTTCACTACTTTCGAGTTCTCTGAAGATACCACGGCATATGTTCATATTGTGGCTTGCAATTCTGGAGAAATTATCCACTACGGATAAACCTTGGTTATCCCACCTTGGAAACTGTGTGCTCTGTCATGATGATATGATGGAATCACACAACTACCTATTCTTCCAATGTAGGTATAGCAGAGATTACCTTTTTTTTGTACGGCAAATGATTTGGTTCCCTTGGCCCAATAGGGATTGGGCAAGGGATATTGACTGGGGTGCGAGAAAGTGGCGTGGGAAGCACATCATCAACATAACTTATCGTGCATTACTTGGCTCGTGCGCTTATCATTTATAGAGGAAGCGAAATTTGAGCAGATTTGAACATGAGGAAAGACAACCGAGGATTGTGGCTCACTTAATTGTAGAGGATGTCCAAATGCGTATACTAAGTGTTAAGTTAATTAGCTCGGTCAGTACATGTGCATTGTATAGACTTTAGCGTATCCCTTGGCCTGTCGAGGATACCATATGATAGGGATACCTGTTGTACTATATCTTTTTTTTTATTAATAAAAATTATATTTTCCAGGAATATTTATCCAAATCACCAACGGTTTATTTTGGATGATAGCCAACTCAAATAGCTTTCTAATGGCGCATGGAACTTAGTAATTGACCCTTATCCAACTCTATACAAGTCTATAAATAGAGGTCTTGTGCAGGATTCTGATAACATCATTCTCATTCTCAAACTCTTGTTTTCTTTCATTGTTCCTTCTGGATTTTATGCTATTCTAAGCTTATAATTTACACTCCAGACGAATATTGATCATTTCTAATCATATCTCACCATTTCTAATTTTAATTCAAATTTCCCTTTTATTTCTTCTTTAATTTGTTATTGACTTAAGTATCAAAGTGCTAACACATATTTTGCAAAGCTAGTCCTTCGATAATCTTAGAATTTTCTTAAAGATCCTTCGATCGTTGTGGCATAGAAAAATTTCTGGTATGCATCATTAGTGTCGTCTGTGGGAATCACTTGAGCTTTGGCATGAGAAATGACAAATTCCAACAATGGAGGTGATCACGGATCTTATGAGGGAGACTCTTCGCTCTCTACTACGTCTAGACCTACTATTCCTCCTACAGACCCCACTTTGGGAGATGCTAGCGCTCCCGATCCAGATCCAACGGCAGGAGCTAACACTCCAACTCCTGACCAAGCAGCTGGATCTGTTGTCTTAAACCTATTCTTCTGTGAGTAGCTTTGCAATTCATCAAGGAGACCACCAACTCAACTCTCTTGGTTCTCAAGCTAGCAGAGTAGGGCCCTCTTCCTAGGTGGAGAGAGGAGGAATGTCAGGAAAGTAGATTTTTATTGAACTCCAGCAGAATCGATCCACCCCTACTAATTTTGCAGGCAAGGAATACACCAGCCCCTTGGCAATCTAGCAATCACTGAGGAAGGAGACGGTGGAACTTCGTCAGTAGGTGACCAAGGAGACCATGCCTGCTGAGCGGGGCATTCCTTTCGGCGAACACATTATAGCTAAAGAACTTCCTGCTCACTTCCCCACTTACATGTTTATGATGGTGCCATCAATCCAGCTGAACATATTCGTAAGTTTTTTTTTGGGTAAATGTAAGTTTCATTAATAACATTGTAGTACAGTACAACATGGAAGTCATCAGTTGGTGTCTCCCTCGACAGGCCAAGGGATACGCCAAAGTCTAAATAAAGATCGTGTACTAACTGAACTAGGTAATGTAATGCTATGTATTCGCTGCTTGATATCCTCGATAATAACAACTGCCATGGTGCTGGGAGTCCTTTCAGTTTGCTCGAATCGTCTCACAGGTACACTGATGGTATTACGTGTTGTGTTTTCCTTATACTCTAACGAATTCTGTCCAATAGTGGTTCAACCAGCTTCTCGCTGAATCACTTAGATCTTTTGCAGATTTTGGTTCCCTCTTTCAGCACCAGTCTGCTAGCAACATGAAAAAGAGGAAGTTAGCTATTAGCCTTTTTGGGATCAAGTAGGAGGAGAAGGAAACCTTGAGGGCCTATGTGCAACATTTTAACACAGCTATACTCGAGGTCCCCACAGCCCACCCGGAGGTGCTTGTTAGTGCGTTTACCCAAGGACTCCATGGAGGACCTTTATTTGAATCATTGGCTAAGAAGCCGGCTACAGATGTTTTAGATGTTCTAGCTCAAGCAGAAAAATATATGAATATGGATGATGCTTGGCTGGTAAAGAATAATGGACTTGACACAAGGAGAGAAGGTGAGTCACAATCTTCCCGCAGGCCAAGAGGAGAATCACGTGGACGTTTCTATCCCTTGAACCCAAAGAATGACCACTACATAACTAGCCTAACCAGGATGCTCATGGCAATTGATTGGCTCCTTGCCCTGCAGTGGCATAAAGGCTCCAAGGAATGCCCTCAATTCCCAAAATCTGAGTATTTCTGCAAGTACCATAGAGAATATGGACATGACACCAATAGTTGCCGCCAGTTTAGATAAGAAATGGAAAGACTCATCCAAGTTGGCTATCTTAAAGACTATGTGGATAAAGAGAAAAAGCATGGACAGAAAGAAGAACTTTCTCGTCGTCACAACTTCTGCATAATTGAACAGCACAACGACGATTCTAGCAAAAGGAAACGTAAAAGGAAAGAGATTTCAAATGGAGGAACAAGCGCCGAGAATGTCCACGCTAAAGGGATAATCTACATAATAGCAAGAGAACCCACAGATGGGGACTCAGGATGAGTAAGACTTGCCCATGCCAAGGCTGCTAGAATTGTCATGGAAATAGAAGGCAAGGCACCAGCAGGAGGACTAATGACCATTTCAGTCCTACTGAACCCAAGGGTGTACACTTGTATCATAATGATGCACTTGTTATTTTTGCCGCAATGGCTAATTATACTGTTCAACGTATCATTGGATTCAAGTAGCTATGCGTATTCTACAAAATATATTAGCAGATGGAGTTAGGGGACATCCCACTAGAGCCGGTGGATACTTTATTTGTTTTGCATTGTGAATTGCTCTTTCCTTGGCCATACTTTTTCAATATTATAACTATTTTGATTGTTGAGCAGTCAACAACTTGTCTTTTAAAACCATCAAAGAATACGATTAGTTCCCCCTATTATCTTGTTTCCTAATGGCACCTTTCATTGTCTTGTCGTAGTGCACAAACTCAAGATCAAGAAGATTCTTGTACATGTGGAGGCAGTCTAGAGATGTCATTTGATGTGTTGTGATCTTTTGTGGTAAGTTGTTCGGGTGTCATGTTATAAATACATGACATCTTTGTGCTTGGTGTGTGAGGATAGGCATAAAAATTAGTCTTCTGATCGTGTGTGCCTGTCATTTCTCGTTTTGTAGCCCATTCTAGGACATCTTCGTAATCATCTTTCTGTTTGTAGAATGATAGGATTATGTTGATGACTTGCAATTGCTATTGCTAAGACTGGTCTACTTAGTTTTGTTTGACGACAAAGGGAAGACAATATCAAGGCTGAGAAAGTAGTTGTCACTTACTCATCTCCTTCCCTTTCTTTCATAGCATCTGATCTCTGGTCCACTAGAATCCCCGAACAGTCCCTTGTTGTCTTCACCTTAATTGTGCAGATTTCTAGTTTTACTTAATTGCTTGTGACAGAATATATCCATATTATTGCACCTATTCTTTTCCCCATCACACAGTATGAGTTAAATGTGGCTTTCGTATTGGTATCTGTTTGATGAAAAGAACTTTTGGGGCTGCCATGTCTTAAAATTACTATGATTGCTGGTGCCATTAGTAGAAATGGATAACTCTCAAGGTCTGGTGGTGTGATGGATCTCTATTTTTTTTTATTTATTTCTAGTGATTGTGGTTCGTCCAATGTTGCGCTTTGAGTGGCTATCCAGATTGGATTTGCTGCTAATGGTGGTTAACTGATGGTTAACACGAGACACCATTAATGAGTGTTAAGTGAATAGAACTTTCGATATTATTCTCGTTATAACATTTTTCTAGAGTTTGAAGACCAAATGATTTTAATCTTAAGTTGTATATTCAGGATTACCTCAAGAAGTCCTTTGTGCTACTTTCTTTTCGCAAAGTATTTTAGTCTAGTATAACATTTAAGTTTAATTCTTTTAATTAGTCTGCTATCCTTTCTCTTAAAATTTCAGGTGTTTGTTCTGTTGCGTTAGTCCATTCTCAAGCTTTATGGGATCTAATCTTTGTTATGCTGACCAATGGTTGCGTATGCTTTCCATGTGGTTACAACAATTGTGCACACACATAAGTGAAGTCATATTTGATGTTTCAGCATGACATGCATGGCTAATATGGTATGTGTTGTTGGAAAAAATGAAAGACTGTGCCGTGGAAAAACCACTATCTTAAAGCGAAATTTCGGTACTACCGTGGTACAGATAGTATAAACCGATCGCTCCCCAATGTTAACACAGCTATTACTTTCTTACACGCGCACTCGTGGAAGAAAGCTTGAAACAACGAATAAAATTAACACTCAGAAGTGAAAGAAGAGGAAAGAGTTAGAAGAGAAAAGGCTCTCAATTGTTTGGTATGAAAATGAAATGAACTCAAGGCCTATTTATAGAACCATGCCTAAGTTGTTGAATAAATTGGGACTCTATCCCATCCTCACGTAATGCAATGGATACATTTATATGATATACTTAAGAAGTAAAAGGATAGGATTTGTTTGTTAAATAAACTAAAAACAAGGCTAAGAGGGCAAGTGACTTAGTCTCTATTAGTCATTTCCAACAATCCCCCACAAATAGAAGAAGAATATGATTTCTGAGTGAAGGAATAGATATACTTAAGCATTAATATCTTTCGATTGAATTAATGCGTAGTGAAGTGAGGCAATCAATTTGGCTAACAAGAGTGATATGACTCTTGAACTTTCGATAGCTCAAATTGAGACCTCCCACTATCACGTATGAATTTCTTAGTGTTCGTTGTTCCGCGGTAAAGTCCGAGCGCTATTAATGGCGATGCGCTCATTTGGGTTTTAATAAGTGCTTTAGAAAGAACTTTCATTTTTCTTTCATAGAAGGCGGCCCACCTCCACACTCAACACTGATAGCTTGATCAAGTCTATAGACCACTCAACAATTGAGCTATGAGGCTATCTTCCTGAACAAAGTCAGGCTTATCCATCAAGTCCTTATTAGGACCACCCAAACACAGGGCTATGAATTTATATGATCATTACCATATTCCATTCTTTGCAAAGTTCTGTTGACAAAAGTATATGATGACCGACAAGAAAAACGGCAGTGCATCTTAGGAAATTCACATGCACATTAAAACACAAGTAGAGAGGGGAGACATAGACAAACTCAGTAGATCCCAGCGTGTCAGCATTACTCCCGCTCCGCCTCTCCACTAAAACATTTGTGCTAAGTCCATTCCATGTAAAAAATTTTCTCGCTTTATCACTACAAGCCGATAGGGCTGACCCTGTGAAATGCATATGTTATCTCTTCACAGTTATCCTTCCCAGCATTGCTTCCCCACATCATTAGTCTAAGACCAAAAGACTGGCAAGAAATGTAAGACAATATCTGCCACAACTGCTGGATGGTGCCTCCATAAACCATGTTAACCCCTTGCACCATTAGGTGACAAGGGACTGTTAATATGCTACAGCATGCACATGACAACACAGCTGAGGAGCTGCACCCGTATTCAGCTCCATAAAAGACACCAACCTCCAGTGTTCAGAATATTATTTGGGTTTAAGTGATAACTCTAACAGGTGGGCATCATATATGTCCCAGGATTGTGATCACTTAACCTCAATCAAAGACCAAAAGCATAGATTAGAGCTTCATCCGCAAAATCACACTTGGAAATGACATGGAATAATCTCAATAAGTATCAAACCTTGGAATACAACCACTCAGCAGTCAGCATATCTTCCACAAATTTGAACCTTCCATTGATATATTTCTTTCAAAAGATTCAACTGGCAACTAAAATTCCAAACATATCAAAGAACCAGGAATTTCCACCAAAAAGTAAATACGTATTCCTTATAAAGGAAACAAGAAAATTAGGCGAAAAACCAACAGCAAAATGTTGTCGCCTAAAATACATTGCAGGCAAAGGCAGTGCAAAAAGAGGATAAGAATTAAGTGTAAGGAAGTAAAAATAACCACTAAAAACTGTAAACAACGGGGCCTTTGAAGTTCTGGAGTTTCCGAGTTTCAGGAGGGAATGTAAAATAGTTCTGTATCTGGTCCCATTTAAAAGGAAAAGCTGCTATATAAGAAAAAGTGTGCGACTTTCACCAGCAAATTCAAGAAGATGATAGGCAAACATGCTGAGTGGGAAGCAATATTGCAACAAACTTACTCACAATAGAGAGGCCAAATTACATGCTATCATACCCAAAGCCCTGAACCCCCACCAAGCAAAGTTAGAATAAATTAGTCCAGAGAATTAGATCATGTTCACGAGGCTAACACACCTGAAGATTACATTCGAAGTAGCTTGTTAGAAATTGACAGTAAGCAAATATGAAATAAACAATGGAGGTACAATGAAAGACCTTAAATCATGAAATGGATTAAAGCATAGTAATCTCTGATAAACAGAAAGGAAATAGAAAAAACCTAGTTTATGGAATAATACAACTCAGTGCAAATTAGATATTTGGACTTTGTGCCCATATACTGAAATTGAGTTTATAAGTAATGAAAGCTGGAATTTTGCACATAACCGGGTCAAAACTTTTCTATATTGACTAATTTCATCAACTTATTCAAATAAATGTCAGGCCATGGATATCATCATGCTCATCTGCTGGATAAAAACAATGGTTCAACCACATTGTATCCCTTCTCATTAGAACACGTTCTACATTTGGATATAATGGCAATTAAGGAAAGTTAAACCACAAAATTCTTTCTCGCATATTTATAGAGATCCCACTACCAAAAATTGTGTAAACTATACGTGTTGATCATCCCTTAATCCATTGCTACAAACAATTTTATTTCCAATTTTTTACTCCACATGTGCTGGCCGAAAATAGTTATATTTCTGTCCACATTTAATCAAACACTTCCATTCACAGAAAATTAGTACCAACTACAGATATTCTCCATCTTTAACAATAATACAACATAAAAGCACATTATTCCCCACAGCAAAACAATTGATTGCAGTCCTCTAAATTTAATACACTAAGACGTCAAATTTCCTAAACCAAAAATCGAAAAACATCAGGCCAGCACACATTGCACGGGGCATACATAAAACTTCTCCTAGAATACAAAATTACTTTAACCAATACGTTAATGCCCTAAGCACGGAAAGAATAGCATTATTAAGCGCATAATACCAATGGTCATGTATTAACTATCGTTCGCAAAATCTCTGGCTGCATATAACGAAAACCAAATCATTGAGAACCAAACGCCAAAATATGATCTCAAACAAAACCACAAAATAATAAAATGTCTTTCAATTCTTTGGCAATCTGATGTTGATGTACTTGATACTATAATTTCGCTTTCAACTGTTGGAAAAAATGAAAGACTGTGCCGTGAAAAAACCACTGCCTTGAAAACGAAATTTCGGTACTACCGTAGTGCAGATAGTATAAACCGATCGCTCCCCAAGGTTAACACAGCTATTACTTTCTTACACGCGCACTCGTGGAAGAAAGTTTAAAACAACGAACAAAATTAACACTCAGAAGTGAAAGAAGAGGAAAGAGTTAGAAGAGGAAAGGCTCTCAATTGTTTGGTGTGAAAATGAAATGAACTCAAGGCCTATTTATAGAACCATGCCTAAGTTGCTGAATAAATTGGGACTCTATCCCATCCTCACATAATGCAACGGATAGATTTATATGATATACTTAAGAAGTAAAAAGATAGGATTTGTTTGTTAAATAAACTAAAAACAAGGCTAAAAGGGCAAGTGACATAGTCTCTATTAGTCATTTCCAACATGTGTATCACATTGTTATGGGTGGCATCTGATAGAATTTACACAAGCATTTATTACAGAAGGTCTAGTGGTCTGCTTGTAGGTCTATCATTTGGGTGGTGGGTTAAAAGTTAGTAACGTTTCTATGACAAGTTATGCATATGAAAGACGGCTAAAGGGAATAAAATGAGGCGTATAAATTTACGAAATTATAAAACGAAAAGAATACATCTGATATATGTTGACACCATCGTGAATGAATCAGATCTTTCATTGGATTTTGCAAACAACTTTAGAATCTCGAAGTTATTTATGACTAACATGAGGCAAAACTTTGAACGATGACCTATTTCATTTCATGCTCGTTCAGCACTGCCCGACTTATTGGATTTGTTTGAATTTATAAGTTGACACTACGCAATGTTGTTTGTTGTTGTATTCTATTGACAGCTCCTTCGCTTAACAGGTTTCGCTACAGCTACCACCTCAATATGCCTGTCGATACCTTGGATACCTTTCTAAGTCCAAAGATGAAAAATATCTCTTATTTGAGGTTGAAGCTGAAACTCTTTTATCATGTAGGAATGTGGCGCTTCAAAATGAGGCTGTTGATGAATATCTCAAGCATTTTGAAAGATATTACTGAAGACGATGACAATCAAGTGATTCCTGCACCTAACACAGACTAATGACAGAGTTGCTAATATCAGCTAAGAGTCTGATGATGATAGCAAATAATCACCTAATGAAATAAATTATTTATAATACATCTCATCACTTCCACTATAATTAATTATAAATTAAAACATCACTACCACTTTTAATAACATAATTATATATTTACTAAACAATTAATTATTTATTTTTTATTTTGACACTAATTATTGAAATAAATGAACATGCCAAAATAATACGTTCTAAACACTCAGAAAAGGTTCTATTTTGAAAAAATTATAAAATTTGTGATCAAATTCGAATTATTAGCATATTATTTCTATTTTTGTGGGAATATATGCTTATTTTATTTTTTTAAAATCATAATTATATGTTTCATAAATCATTAATTATTTATAATTAATCTCATCACTTCCACTATAATTAATTATAAATAAAAATATTATTACCACTTTTAATAACATAATTATATATTTAATAAATAATTAATTATTTCTTTTTTTATTTTGTCACTAGTTATTGAAATAAAGGAATGTGCCAAAAAAATATGTTCTAAACACACGGAAAAGGTTCTATTTTGTAAAAATTATAAAATTTGTGATAAAGTTTGAATTATTAGCATATTATTTCTATTTTTTTGGGAATATATGCTTATTTTATTTTTTTAAAATAATAATTATATGTTTCATAAATCATTAATTATTTATAATTAATGTCATCACTTCCACTATAATTAATTATAAATGAAAACATTATTACCACTTTTAATAACATAATCATATATTTAAAAAATAATTAATTATTTCTTTTTTATTTTGTCACTAATTATTGAAATAAATGAACGTGCCAAAAAAATATGTTCTAAACACTCGGAAAAGGTTCTATTTTGTAAAAATTATAAAATTTGTGATAAAATTTGAATTATTAGCATATGATTTCTATTTTTTGTGGGAACATAAGCTTACTTTATTTTTTTAAAATAATAATTATATGTTTCATAAATCATTAATTATTTATAATTAATCTCATCACTTCCACTATAATTAATTATAAATAAAAATATTATTACCACTTTTAATAACATAATTATATATTTAATAAGTAAATAATTATTTCTTTTTTTATTTTGTCACTAATTATTGAAATAAATGAACGTGCCAAAAAAATATGTTCTAAACACTCGGGAAAGGTTCTATTTTGTAAAAATTATAAAATTTGTGATAAAATTTGAATTATTAGCATATTATTTCTATTATTTGTGGGAATATATGCTTATTGAGATACATACCTTAGTATGTGACGTGTATTTTGATGTTGATAAACTCGATTTATATGTTTTGGTAAATTTTCTATGCATAATAATAAATACAAGTTAATTTGAAAGGCAAACAAACTTTTTTTAATAATATCGTGTAAAACAGCTAAATTTTGAACGTTGTTAGAATTACACGAAAATTGACCCAAACGTATGTCTGAACCCATGCATTTTTATGGCAAATTTTTAAGTGTAATAATAACTACAAGTTACTTTGAAAGGGGAAAAAGTTTTCTTTAATAAAACCGTGTAAAACAACTAAATTTTGAACGTTATCAGAATTCCACGAAACTTGACCTAAATGTAGGTCTAAACCCTTGCATTTGTATGGTAAATTCCCAAAGCGTAATAATAACTTCAAGTTACTGTGAAAGGGAAGCAAACTTTCTTTAATCAAACTGTGTAAAACAGTTAAATTTTGAACGTTCTCAGAATTAAACGAAACTTGACCCAAAAGTAGGTGTAAACCCATGCATTTGTATGGTAAATTTTCTAAGCGTAATAATAACTACAAGTTAGTATGAAAGGGAAAAAACTATTTTTAATAAAACTACATAAAACAGCTAAATTTTGAACGTTCTCAAAATTCCACGAAACATAATCCAAACATTGGTCTGAACCCATGCATTTGCATGGTAAATTCTCTAAGCGTAATAATAACTTCAAGTTAGTATGAAAGGAAACAAACTTTCTTTAATAAAACCGTGTAAAACAACTAAATTTTGAACAATCTCAGAATTCCACGAAACTTAACCCAAACGTCGGTTTGAACCCATGCAGTTGTATGGTAAAATTTTTGAAGCGTAATAATAACTACAAGTTAGTATGAAAGCGAAACAAACATTTTTTAGTAAAACTGCAAAAAACTGATAAAGTTTGAACGTTTTTAGAATTTCACGAAACTTGACCAAGCCGTTGGTCTAAACCCATACATTTGTGTGTTAAATTTTCTAAGCTTAATAATTAGTAGAAGTTAGTTTGGAAGGGAGACAAACTTTCTTTAATAAAACCGTGTAAAACAGCTAAATTTTTAATGTTATCAGAATTTCACGAAATTTGACCCAATTGTAGGTCTAAACCCTTGCATCTGTATGGTAAATGTTCTAAGCTTAATAACAACTACAAGTTAGTATGAAAGAAAAAAAAAATTTCTTCAATAAAACCGCGTAAAACAGCTAAATTTTGAACGTTCTCAGAATTTTCGAAACTTAACCCAAAGATGGTCTAAACCCATGCATTTATATGATAAATTTTTTAAGCATAATAATAACTCCAAGTTAGTTTGAAAGGGAAACAAACTTGTTTTAATAATACCGTGTAATACAGCAAAATTTTGAACGTTCTCAAAATTTCATGAAGCTCGACCCAAACGTAGGTCTAAACCGATGCATTTGTATGATAAAGTTTTTAAGCGTAGTAATAACTACAAGTTAGTATGATGGGAAAACAAACTTTATTTAATAAAATCACGTAAAACTGCTAAATTTTGAACGTTTTCATAATTCCACGAAAGTTGACCCAAACGTAGGACTAAACCCATGCATTTGTATTATAAATTTTCTAAGCATAATAATAAGTACAAGTTAGTATGAAAGAAAAACAAACTTTCTGTAATAAAACTGCGTAATGCAACTACATTTTAAACTTTCTCGGAATTCCAAAAAACTTAACCCAAGCGTAGATCTAAACCAATGCATTTGTATGGTAAATTTTCTAAGCGTAATAATAACTACAAGTTAGTATGAAAGGGAAACAAACTTTCTTTAATAAAATCGTGTAAAACAGCTAAATTTTGAACGTTCTCAGAATACCACGAAACTTGATCCACACGTAGGTCTAAACTCATGGATTTGTATGGAAAATTTTCTAAGTGAAATAATAACAACAAGTTAATATGAATGGTAAACAAACTTTCTTTAATAAAACTGTGTAAAACAGCTAAAGTTTGAACGTTCTAAAAATTCCACGAAACTTGACCCAGATGTAGGTCTAAACCCATGCATTTGTGTGGAAAATTTTCTAAGCGTAATAATAACTACAAGTTAGTATTAAAGGGAAACAAATTTTTTTTAATAAAACCGCGTAAAATAGCTAAATTTGTAAACGTTCTCAGAATACCACGAAACTTGACTCAAACATAGGTCTAAACTCATGGATTGGTATGGGAAATTTTCAAAGTTTAATAATAACAACAGGTGAGTATGAAAGAAAAATAAACTTTCTTTAATAAAACCGCGTAAAACGGCTAAATTTTGTACTTTACCTCAGAATTCGATGAAACTTGACCCAAAGGTAGGTCTGAACCCATGCATTTGTATGGTAAATTTTCTAAACGTAATAATAGCCAGAAGTTAGTATGAAAAGGGAAATAAACTTTCTTTAATTATATTGTGAAAAACAGTTAAATTTTGAATGTTCCCAGAATTTCTTGAAACTTAACCCAAACATAGTATGAACCAATGCAGTTGTATGGTAAATTATCTAAGCATAATAATAACTACAAGTTAGTATGAACGGTAAACAAACTTTATTTAATAAAATTGTGTAAAACAACTAAAGTTTGAACAATCTCAAAATTCCTCGAAACTTGATCCAAACGTAGGTCTAAACCCATGCATTTGTGTGAAAAATTTTCTAAGCATAATAATAACTACAATTTAGTATGAAAGGGAAATAAACTTTCTCTAATAAAACCGTATAAAACAGCTAAATTTTGAACGTTCTCAAAATTTCACGAAACTTGACCCAAATGTAGGTCTAAACCGATGCATTTGTATGGTAAATTTTCTAAGCATAGTAAAAACTACAAGTTTGTATGAAAGCGAAACAAACTTTGTTTAATAAAATCGCATAAAATAGTTAAATATAGAACGTTTTCAAAATTCTGCGAAACTTAACCCAAATGTAGGTCTAAACCCATGCATTTGCATGGTAAATTCTCTAAGCGTAATAATAACTTCAAGTTTGTATTAAAGCAAACAAACTTTCTTTAATGTAACTGTGTAAAACAGCTAAAGGTTGAACGTTCTACGAATTCCATGAAACTTGACCCAAACGTAGTTCTAAACCCTTGCATTTGTATGGTAAATTTTCTAAGCGTAAAAATAACTTCAATTTAGTATGAAAGGAAACAAACTTTCATTAATAAAACCGTGTAGAACACCTAAATTTTGAATGTTCTCAAAATTCAACGAAACTTGACCCAAATGTCGGTCTGAACCCATAAGTTGTATGGTAAATTTTCTAAGCGTAATAATAACTACAAGTTAGTATGAAACAGAAACAAACTTTTTTTAATAAAACTGCGTAAAATAGCTAAAGTTTGCACGTTCTCATAATTCCACGAAATTTGACTTAAACGTTGGTCTAAACCCATGCATTTGTATGGTAAATTTTCTAACCGTAATAATAACTACAAGTTAGTATGAAAGGGAAACACACTTTCTTTAATAAAATTGTGTAAAACAGCTAGATTTTTAATATTCTCAAAATTCTACAGAATTTGACCCATATGTGGGTCTAAACCTTTGCATTTAT